>NW_027187298.1:981654-985298 GCF_028583685.1 Petaurus breviceps papuanus | reverse complement strand
ATAATTCTGCCTGTATGCTTTGAAGTTCGGGGTGCTGACCTTTTTCCCCTGAACAAGGTAAATGATATATGTCTGACTGATTAAAGTAAGCTTGTTAACCCATTTTGAGTTGCTTTCCTTTAACAAAGCAGATCCAAGAACCTGTGGTAGCTGCAAACCCTGAGGACGCTTGGGGTGCTTGCTGCTACAGATACTTAACACCAACACACACACACACACAAATGGCTGTGTAACCTTGAACAAGTTACTTAACGCCAATTGCTTTAAAATAATAATAATAATATTGGGGCAGCTAGGTGGCGCAGTGAGTAAAGCGCCGGCCTCGGAGTCAGGAGGACCCGAGTTTGGTTCTGGCCTCAGACACTTAACACCCACACGAAAAGACTAGCCATGTAACCTTGGGCCAGGTACTTAACCCCAATTCTCCTCCAAAAGGCAAAAAAAAAAAAAAAATACCAGTAATAGAGTGGTAGATTAATGGAAAAGATTAGGTTCATAATACAAAGTAATAAATGACCACAGTAATCTGTATTTGATAAAACCAAAGATCCAAGGTTTAGGACAAGAACTCACTGTTTGGTTAAAAACTGCTGGGAAAACTAGAAAGCAGTTTGGCAGTAACTAGTTATAGACTAACATTTCACAATGTATACCAAAATAAGGTCAAAATGGGCACATGATTTAGACATAAAGGGTGATAACAAGCAAATTAGGAGAGCATGGAATATTTTACCTGTAAGACCTATGGATAAAGGAAGAATTTATGATCAAACCAGAGGTTGAGAGCATTACAGGATGAAAAGTGGATCCATTTTGATTATATTTGATTAAAAAGCTTTTGCACAAATAAAACCAATGCAGAAAGATTGGAAGGAAAGCAGGAAAGTGGGAGGAGGGAAGGGATTTACAGCAAGTTTCTGTGATAAAGGCCTCATTTCTCAAATATATAGAGAACTGAGTCAAAATTATCAGAATCTGACTCATTCCCCAATTGACAAATGGTCAAAGGACATAAATAATGCAGTTTTCAGAAGAAAAAAATATCAAAGCTATAGTCATATGAAAAAATGCTCTAAATCACTGTTGATTAGAGAAATGCAAATTAAAACAATTCTGAGGTACCACCTTACTTATGAGATTGGCTATTATATGACAGAAAACAAAAATGACAAATATTGGAGGGGATGTGGAAAAATTGGGACACTAATGCACTGTTGGTAGAGTTGTGAATTAGTCCAGCCATTCTGGAGAATAATTTTGAATTATGCCTAAAGGGCTATAGAACTGTTTATACCCTTTGACACAGAAATACCACTACTAGGTCTATATCCCAAAAAGATCAAAAGAAAGGGAAAAGGACCTATTTCCATAAAAATATTTATAGCTGCTCTTTTTTGTGATGGCAAAGAATTGGAAATTGAGGAGATGCGTATCAACGGGGGATGTCTGAACAAGTTGTGACATATGATTTTGATGGAATACTATTGTCCTATAATAAATAATAAACATGATGCTTTTAGAAAAACCTGGGAAAACTTATACAAAATGATGCAAAGTAAAGTTAGCAGAACCAGGAAAATGTACACAGTAGCAGCAACACTATATGATAATTAATTGTGAATGACTTTGCTATTCTCAGTAACACAACGATCCAAGACAAATCTGAAAAACTTAAGATGAACAATGCTATTCACCTCCAGAGAAAGAACTGATGGAGTCTGAATACAGATCAAAGCATGCTTTTTTTTTACTTTATTTTTCTTGGATGTTTTTGTCTATTTTCTTTTGCAACATGATTAATATGGAAATATATTTTGCCTGACTGAGCATGTATAATCTGTAACAAATTACTTGTCTTCTCAAGGAGAGGGAGGACCAAGAAGGAGGGAAAAAATTTGGAACTCAATATTTTAGAAAAGAACATGTCATAATTTGCTTTTACATGTAATTGAGAAAAAATAAAATAAATAAATAAATTATTGTGACCAGTGAAGATTCTGAAGAAAAGATCAGAAAATATACCTCTCTCCCTACTTTGCAAAGGTAGGGGACCATGGCTTATTAACGGCATATATTGTCAAACTTGGCTTATATATTGGTTGGTTTTGATGAACTGTTATTTTTTTTTCTGCTTTCTTTTTTTATTCTTTGTTACAAGGATGGGTCTCTAAGTAGGAAAAAGCTATATATTAACTTAGAAATTAATGTGATAAAAAACCAAAAGATGACAATTTAAAAATACTGAATTTTCTTCCTTCTGGACACTGTGGCTATCTTAACTATTCAGATATTTCTTTACATATTTTTTGATATGTCCTAAACTGATACTAAAGTTCTGAATAATATATATGTGTATCCATATATATTATATATGTATAATATGTCATCACATATACATATGTATTTATGTCGTGTGTGAAAATTATAAGACAGAGGTATGAAGAGGTTGAAAGACCCAAAAGCTTCCTTCAGATCACATAATTAGTAAGGGAAGGGCTAAAACATAAGCCCATGTCTTTTGACACCAAGTCTAGTATTTTCTCCTCCACATAATAGACTGACTTATAAATTATAGTTACCATTCAATTTGCAAAAGTAAAAGCTTTATGTCTTCCAAATTTCTAGCCAGAAATGTACATTGCTTTTGTATATGAAATCAATAGATTGAAACATAAGAAATATAAGAAAGATAGGTAGATGAAATAAATAGGTTGATCAGTTAGAGAGACAGATACTTGTATAGAAATTTTTATTTATATAGGACATTGCTTAACAATCAAATGGAACTATGACCTCATAAATTTGGAATTTCCCTCCAATGATACAGATCCTATGCCATCCATTCCTGTCATGCTATGCAATTATCATCCATACAACATTACCAATAAAAAGTTCATATTTAAAACATGGGCCTTTGCTTGACAGAAGGTGGGCCTTTATAAGAAGCTTGAGAGAAGTAAGAAGATTAGCAATTTTCATTTTTTCTCTTTCTCTCTCTTTCCCTTCTGCCTTTTCTTAATTTTGTTCTTTCTTCTTTTAAGATTGGGTCTTTCTGTCTTGTCAGGCTGGTAGTACAATGGCCGTTCTTGCCTAATTCCACTACTGACTAGCATGGAAGCTTTGACCTGCTCTGTTTCAAACCTGGGTCAATTCTCCCCTCCTTAGGCAACCTGGTGATTCCCTTGCTTCCTTGGGCACTCAACATATTGATGCTGAACTTAACTGGGACACTCAGTCAGCTTTATCCCTAAGCTCAAGTGATCCTCCACCTTCTGTCTCCCCAGTAGCAGGAATTACAGACATGCACCTACTACTTTGCAATTTTCCAAAAGCTAAATACCTCCAGCTAGTTTACAATTTTCCCCCCAAAATCAGCTCATTCTCTTCTTACTTTTCAATTCTGGGACTAGCTTATTGTCCATTTATATTTTCTCTCCTAGATATACATGCTATTGGATAAACTCTATAGGGTATAGGGCATCTTTACAAATGCATGTTAAAACCTGAGTATAGGATGCTCATACTAGTAAATAACATTATGTTCATTGTATCATACCCCATAACATTGCAGATCCTCCTGGAATAGATTTGAACAACTGTATCAGCAATGCCATATTCACAATGCCTATAGAGATTACAAATAT
>NW_027187298.1:936787-981644 GCF_028583685.1 Petaurus breviceps papuanus | reverse complement strand
GCACGTCCATGGGGCATGGGAGATCTTTAAATCCCATAACCCTTACAACAACTCAAAGGAGTTTTACGGGTCTATTCTCCCATGAAAGTCCAAATAAGTGAAGAACATCTATTGTCCAGAAGTGTTCATGCCAAATCACTTGATTCCTGCAATCATTCTTTGAGATAGGTGACATGGTTTTTTGTACCCCATTTGGTAGATGAGAAAACCAAAGATTGGAGAGGGGTGAAAATGGTTTGGTTAGGGTAAAAAGGTAACTGGACTGATACTGAATTTTGGTATTCTGATTCTAACTCTAATATTCTTTTCACTGTGTTAATGCAAATAATCCTTGGAGGGAATAGTGCTAATAAAAATGGTAAGAAATAAGTAGTATTAAAAATATTAACTTTTTAAACCATTGACTATGTTTAAATTTTTTATATATTCAATAGTAATCTACCAGACTGTAAGGTATGTGAGGAAAAGGACAATATCTTACTCAGACATTACCTTACTAAAGAAGCTGGGTGGCACAGTGGATAGAGTTCTAAGCCTGGAGTCAGGAAGATCTGAGTTCAAATTTGGCCTCAGACATCTACCAGCTGTGTGACCCTAGGCAAGTCACTTAACCCTGTTTGCCTCAGTTTCCTCAATTGTAAAATGAGGGAAATGACAGCACCTACATCACAGGGTTGTTGTTAGTCTCAAATGAGACTATATTTGTAAAAGTGCTTAGCATAGTGCCTGGCACATAGTAGATATTATGTAAGTGCTTATCCCTAGCCCCTTCCCCATGTGAGTATCCTACAACATATGAAGCTGTGGTTTAAAGGGTTTGAATCAGGAGTAGACATAGCAGACCCTACTTCTCATTCCAAAGTTGAAGCAAGAGCTGGAGATTGCAAATAGCCACAGAAAAAACCAAGACCCAGAAATTATTTTCCTACATATTGCCTCCTATCTCAGTTTTGACTCCCTGGCCTGAATCTCTGCTCTGATCATGGTTTTTTAAACTCATTAAGACCTCTTTTATTTCTGCACTCAGTGGAATACCTGGCATCACATTGGTCAGACTTCTGGTGTGGCAGTCATATGAAGCAAATCCTTCCACCTTTCCTTACCTAAGCCCATCATTTGTCTAATCATCTGTAAGTGTGGTGCAGTCTGCAGGGAAAGGAGAGCAGGAAGATATATTACCTCAACAACCAGTAGTACTGAGCTTTATGGAGAGAAATGGCAAATGAATGTCTGATGAATTGGTGGTCTTTTTAAAAAAGTGTTGCAACAAAGCAGTGAGTGGAAAGAACAATGAATTTAAGATTGGCAGCCCATTTGTAGAAATGTTTTCATTACTTTGTTTGTGACTTTTTGTCAAAAGGTTTTTGTTTTCTATTCTGTTTGACTTACGTCAGAGTTAGTAAAATAGCCAATCCTTTCTCTCCTGAATTTTATACTTTACCACCTCCTTGCCCTCTCTCCCTCCATCCATCCTTTCCTCCCTCCCTCTTTCCCTCCCTCTCTTGCTCTGAGAGAGTGAGTGAAAGGGAGAGAGACAGAGACAGAGACAGAGACCGAGAGGGAGAGAAACCAATAATGAAGTACATAAAACCATAGTTTAGCTTGCAGTGTCTGTGAAAAGACAGTCACTCATACTGACTGGTAGCAGGCATAATAAGGCAAATTAAATTTCTAAGAGGAAAACAAGCCCTTAATAGTACTATTTCACATCAGTTTTAGAAACACATAAGTCTTTGGCTAAAGTGTTTCTGACTGGTAAGATAAATTAAAGCAGATAAATTTCCAAGCAAGGAAGAACTTCAAAGGCTTCTTGGAAACTCATGCAATCCTTCATCCTGCAGGTGCATGCCCCCACATTTCATTTCCTTTCCTCTGGCTTGGGGATAACTATTGAAGATCAAATAACATATGGAAGACTGATGGTTAATCCATCTAAAACCCTTTGCCATGCTTCTGGAGCCACTGGAAGAGGGACATTAGCCAAACACCAGAATGTCTTGCAAAATTGTCATTTAATTTAATTCAGACCCTCTTATAGGTTTTGGGTGCCCCCCCCACAAAAAGCTTTTAGCTAAATGGAGTTAAGTTAGATTTCTGATTCATGGAATATATTCATCGAAATATAGACTCTTAGAACTAGAAAGGATCTTAGAAAGGAACTAGCTCCTATCTATTCACTTTACAGATGTTCAAACTGAGGTCCAGAGAAGTTCAGTGCATGCCCAATATCAAATAACTAGTTAGCTGATCAGTTATCAATGGAACCCATGTCTCTCTATGCTAAAGCCAACATTATTTCTACCACTTCAATTAAAACTTCTGGTCTTTTATATACAGCCTGGAGCCAAGCGTTGAAGGCTATACCTTGAGTTTGGAAGCTCAAAGGCAACACAAACCACTTTTTAAAATAAAACTAATCAGATAAAATTAGCCTAAAAATTACCCTCAGATAGAATTCTAAGGTTTAATCCTGGCTGCATGGCTTCTTGGGAGATGTAGTGCCATATGGTATAATTTCTTCTCACCTTCTTAAGTAGAAGCCACATAGAGATAAGCTTGATAAGGAAGAAAGAAATCATATGGAGATTTTAAATAGAGTTTTGTTCCAAGCTTAGTGACAAAGTGACATCAATGATAGAGCAACAGAGTAAAATATAGGCAGCCAGTGGGGTGGCTGTTGAGCTTCAGGGTCATTGTTGCTACCACCTCCTTCACCCCAGAAGCTATCTCAAGAGAATTGAATGATCAATGTTGCCCTCCCCTTGCAGAGGACTCATGCATTTTCTTGATGTGCTACTTTCTGTCCCCCCCCAATTTCTTAAGGAAAATATTGAAATCCATAGTTATAATCTTAAAAATTATTTACTTGGCATTTTAAATAGCATGATAATAGCAGGCTCATTTGGTATAGAGTATTCTTACTAATTGCTTTTTTAAGCTATGCATGGAATAGATTCATTGAAACATTGACCATTAGAACTTTAAATGACCTTAGAGATAAGTTAGTCCAGTCCTTTCATTTTATAGATGATCCTGATTTATTAACAGAGGGACTACAGCCAGGAAAATCAGTATTTGGTATTCCCTTAGAGAAATAACAAAAGGTCTAGAAATCATATCTTGTTTCCCCAAAGTGCCAGACTTTCTCCTAGCTGAGCACTGAGCCAAATTAAGATAGAATTTTGTCATTCAGATTTATTAATAACTCTTAAAAATACCTCAGTAGCAGAGAAAAATTAAACCACATGATACAAAGGCAATTCAGAATTCATGGGTAAGCAAGTTTGGTTGGGTGATTGGTTGGTTGTTGTCCTTCATTCTCAAAGAGGACCAAAATGACATCACAATGCAAGTGTCAGGTTTCAATGTGTCCAACTGGGACTGATCAGATGAATATGAGCTCGGAATGCTCTGCCACAGTTCAAGCGCAAAAAGTCCATGTGAACATTTGGGTCACATTCTCCCAATTCGTGCATCCTGAATTTCCTTTGAACTGTTTAGATTCTGCTTTGCCCATAGAGCACAGCACCTTCTCTGATACAAGCATGCCACGCTGAGTGGTCCCTCTGACAGTGTCTCCCATGTCACACAATCAATTCCAAAGTGGTAGAAAAAGGCTATGTAAAAACATGAGCTCACTTTGGAAGTAGACATCTCAAGCAAGTTTACTTCTTTCATTTTCTTCATTAAGAACTAGTTTGTCCCTGGTGAGAAGATGATTGGAGTCATGGATCAAGGGAAGGCCACCTTCATAGAGTTGGCTATCAAGAAGAATGGGGGGTGGGGAGAGTGAAGTGGCTATACTCATATTACAAGGGTAAGGGGTCACCCTAGAAGGAGTAGTTTATACTACACAGTCAAACCTGCTATCATATAGAATTATACCGCTCCAGCTATTAATGTCAAGGTTGTTACAAGGCATGATTTTTATCTACCAAAATTATTTTGCTCTTGGAATACTCAGAACAAATATATTTTGTTTACCTGCAGTATTGCCAAAGGAAAGAGCTTAAAGACATCTTCTGAAGAAATCCATGACATAGGAAAAATATTTATTTTTCTTTCTGATACCCCTTAAAAGTTATCAACTCACAAATTATTTTCATGTTAGTTACTCTAAATACGAAGAGTTTTTAATGTTATTTTCATATAATCAGGGGAAATGTTCACTATTTATACATTTAAAACACTGGTAAAGTGATAAAAAAAAATCCCACATCAGGTCATGATGAATCAGACTGAACTAAAAACAGCACAACAACAAAAAGACAACAAAGAACAATATTATTGTGTGACCACGGCCAAATTACTTAACCCTCTGAGCCTCAAGTTCCTCAACTATAAAAATAGATTTACTCTCTGCATTATCATTCTCACCAATTTGTTATAGGGAAAGGACTAAGTAAAACTTATAAGTATAAAATGAGAGTTCATAATAGCTAAAATTTATTATATAGCAACTGAATGCTTGTCATTTGATATATTTTGCACTTAACATTTTATCCTTACAACTCCAATGAGGTAGATACTGTTACCCCCCCCACACACACACACACACCCTCCAGTCCTCCAGTTTTATAGATGAGGGAACTGAAGTTTAGAGATCTAGATGACATATAGTAAATGTCTAAAATTGGGATTCAAATAGATCTTCCTGATTCCAAGTTCAGTTGTCTCTGCAATAGACCATATTACTGTTATTATTGATTCTTAATCAGAGAAGCAATACAACAAAATTACTTCTTTACAAAAAATGATGTGGCAGTAGTGTGAAGGTTTGAGAAAGAAGGAGATAGAGAGTTGAGTCAGAGGAACCATTATGAAAGCAAAAGCAACAGTACAAGTAAAAATTGGCAAGATTCAGATTTAAAACTGTATGCCTAGGTTGGTTACACTTGAAAGAGATCTGATACCACTCTTTGACATATACAGGATTCTTGAGTTTGGGAGAAACATTCAAGAGGTTCCCAATTTGCACCCTTTTGATGGAAAAGCCTGCCTATTAATTTCTCAATCTCAGTGATAACTTCAGGGGAAAAAATTCTGTCTACAATCTCCTCTTCTCTCCTCTCATTGATTTCACAATGCTATGCAAACTAGCTTCCTATCTTGCCACTTAACTCAAAGAGATCTCTCCAAAACTGTGGTGCTATCTTAAAGGTATAATGTCTTAATTGTGAAATCAAATGGCTTTTTCTCAATCCTCATCGTTTTTAACCTCTCAATCTTAACATTTGATACTACTCACCATACCTTCTTCCTACATAGAATCTACTCTCTCAGTATTCATGATATTAATCTCTTCCTATTCTCCTTGCTGCCTGGATGCTTCTTCATTTCTTTTGCTGAATCAAAATATAGCCCAGTCGCAAAGGTCTCAGTCATGAGCCCTCTTCTTTCTTCCCTCTATATTATAACTCAGTGATCTCATCAGTTCCTATTGGTTCAACTATTTCTTCAGTGCTAACCACTCCCAAATATAGAGATTTATCTTCCTTCTATATTATGAATTACTTATTAGAAATTTCCTAAATTGATATCATGTGGATATCTCAATCACAATATGTCCAAAAGAGAATTCACTACCTTTATCTCAAATCATCCCCTCTCCTTAATCTCCCTATTTCTTTTTACGAAACCAGCATCTATTCAATTACCTGGGTTTGTAATTCAAGTGTCAATATCAACTCCACACTCTCTTTTGGGGGAAAGAGAAGGAAATAAGCATTTATTTATTAAGTACCTACTATGTATCACATACTGTGCTAAGCACTTTACAAATATTATCTCATTTGATCTTCACAAAAACCTATGAGGTAGGTATTATTATTATTCCCATTTACCAGTTGAGGAAAGTGAGGCAGATGGAGGTAAGTTAAGTGACTTGCCCAGGGTCACACAGGTAGTAAATGTCTGAGTCTGGATTTGAATTCAGGTTCTTGTCTCTAAGTCCAATGCTCTATCCACTGCACTACCTAGCTGTCCCCCTAATTGGTTCCCTGCCTCAAATCTCTCTCTAGTTTGATCGACCCTCCAAACAAATGACAAAGTTGCATTACTAAAACTAACTTGTAATGGAACTCTATTATTTTTAGAGTAGCATATAAACTCCTCTATGTGGGGTTTAAAGTCGTTTACCATCTGATTCCAAACTACCTTTTCACTATTATTAGATAATATCCCCTTTCATGCACATTTCTATCTAGTAGAATTGACCTTCCTGTTGTTCCTCATACATGATACTTTATCTTGTCTTCATTCAGGATTATCCCTTATGCCTGGAATGAGCTACCTAGTCCCTTCAGCCTCTGGAAGCCATATCATCCTTCAACACTCATCTCTAATGCCATCCCCTAAGTATGGCCTCCTCTGACTCAGACACCTCATCCTCAGCCACTAGTGCAAACCCTGTGCCCCAAAACCCACTTCAAATATACTCTGCATATATTTTTCATATACTTTCACCTTATATGCTCTTGTTTTCCCCTCAACAATATGTAAACTTCCACAGAGAAGAGATGATTTTGTTTTTGCCTTTGTGTCCACATGGCTATCAAAATTCCTGGACCATAAGAAAATCCTTATTAAATGAATGAATGAATGAATGACCAGAGGAACAGAGAGAAAAAATGACCATAAGAGATTCCGTTAAAATAAGCATTTGGTGACTTAACCAAACATGAAAGACAAAAGATAGAGGACAATCAATGATGACTCCATGAAGCCAAGGGAACTGGAAGAATGGTGGTGCCCTTGGCAGAAACAGGGAAACTGGCAAGGGAGCTTCTTTAAGATAGATGTATTAGATGCTTAATAGAAGATTAAATACAAAGCTTATTTAATGCATGAAACTAAGCCAAGAAAGAAAAGTAGAACTTACAGTACTAGAATTTTAGAGTTAAATGGAACATTGGTGATAACCTAGTTCAATTCCTGATTTTACAGTTAGAATGAACCCTAAAATACTGTATAAAACCTAACTATTATTGTCCAGGTTTACCCAGATAGTAAGTAGAAGCTTAGGATGTGAATCCAACTCTTTACAGTCTAAATTCTCTTTCTCTCTCTCTTACTCCCTCCCTCAATATATTGTATATATCCATATACATGTGTGTGTGTGTATATATATATATATGTGAAATTAAAACTGTACTTTTGGGATACTATGTATGTATAGATTATATATGCATATTTGTATATACATGCACACATATAGAGAGAGGGGGAAGGGGAAAGGAAGGCCAAGTAGCATCAAAGAGTGGATATAGAGCTAGCCTTGAAGCCTGGAAGGACTGAATTTCAGTTTTGTCTTTTTGACTCATAATGATCATGTAACCCTGCACAGATTTTTAATCTCAGCACTTTAGTCAACACTCTAAAATAATAATTTGCTGAGAACATGCCAGCCTACATGGGTAGATGGAGTTTTCTTACCTGGGAATTCCCTATATTAATGAAATCATGGCTCTATATAAAACCTCAGCAACAGAAAATTAGTATCCCTAATGTAATAAGGGCACTAACCAGTTGGGACTTCATGTTCAAAATATGCCTAGCTTACTCTGGCTTCTTCCAACTCACATAGACATATGATGATCCTGTTTCTAACATGTCATAATGATAGAGAATAGAGGGTCCTGGCTCTCCACTTCAAACCATGCCAAGTTATTATATGACTTTTTCCCTGTCTTCTTTTTCTTTGTTGAAGCCTTTTGATTGGCTGGTCAGCTGGAAGTGAGTGTGCATACAAACAGCTCCATTAACTTTACCTCAAGTGGTGATCAAGGCAGTAACTGCTATAAGCTTCCAAGTGAGGAGAGTGGTAGCAGTACCAGAAGCTGTATCTGTACCCACATGTGTCTATGAATATATCCTGTTCTTTACCTCTTTGCATTCCTGTTTTTAAATGATAGAGTATTACATATGGCTAATACCCTGTAAACTTCAAAAGGTTAGAACAAGCCTCTAAAGATCAAGTAAATGGAGTCCAAATTAGAGTTTCCCAGCAGCCAAGTTCAGTGAGGAATGACCTGTTGGATCCAACCCAGCAGTAAATCAACCTGCCAGCCAAAATAGCATGTTCTTCAAGCAAAGATATGATTTCCTCATTAGACTATGCCACATTGGGAATTGAATTTGGCGGAACAAATGCTGTGTAGCAACTGCCTTAAAATTTGAATCCACTCTCCTCAGTGACTGAAGTGGTACAGGACAGAGTATGATGCTCCTGGTTTGGTGAGAATGTTTTCCTACTTTGGTTCTAACTATATCTTTCAGGAAATTTCTCTTTGTAAAAGCTAATAGATATCAAATGGTTAAATGATATTGGGGTACCAATCACTGGGTCAATCAATGATACAAGAGAACTAATAAGTATAGCCGGAGATGATAAAGGTGACCACACACTGGAATGAGCAAGTAAGAGCATTTAGAAAGATAATCTCAACTTCTAGACCCCTGGGGAAGGAAACACAGGGCGGAATAGAGCCAGCTAATCCCTGGACACCCAACTTGCTAACGTATATATTCATTGGGAAAATAAGTCGTCTTGCTATTCTAAAAATAATAACAAAATCCACTATAACAAAGTGTCAGTTCATTTTTTTATAAATCAGAGTAATGCAAATTTCTTTCTCTTCCTTAACCATCCTTGATCATATAAAGATGGGCAGAAATTTGTTAATTTTTTTTCAACCAGACTGAACAAAGTATCCTGATCTTGGTTCTAGAAAAACAATAACAAAAAAAAACCCATTTTTTTCTTGGTGATATTCCAAAATACACTAGGCAAGAGGAAAACTGTTGCAGAGAGTCAAAGAAGCAGACAAATCTTTGGAGGGGTGGGTGAAGGGAGAAATGGTTTAATTCTGGCAAAACTGTAGTCTAAGAATGTTTTTTCACTACCAGCAAAAGAAGTCATGACCTTTAAATACAGATTTCCCCCCTTTTACTTCTCTATCTGTCCCACTCCCCATGCCCACTCCTCACTCCCCTATTCCCAAATCTATGTTAGAAGGGGCTTAGTATATAGGAAATGTTTCATCCATCTTGCAATTGCCATTTGTGAGAGATGGAAATTCATCCAGCCTTCTTTCAGAAGAATGGAAGAGACTGATTCCTTTCCTCCTCTTAATCTCAGTGGAGCCCAAAAGACGAAGTGCTGGACACAGGATAATAACTCACACTTGTTGAACTGAATTGAATTGACAAATCTGTTTGTGGAGATAGACGCAGAAGGTCTACATGGAATAGTAGCTGGCAACTTTTCAATCACCAGCATATGGACCGTCTAACAATCTGCTTCCTTCATTGTACTAGAGAGTTCACAACAGGCAGGGTTGGCAAAACCCAAAGTGGAGGTATGGAAATCACTGTAACAGCACAGAAGAGATATATGTTGGAAAAATACTCAGAGACTTTCTTAGGAGAACTAGTTTAAGGAACTACAAAGTAAAATGCTGTTTAAAGGAGGAGAAAAAAGCCAGGAAGAACAAGGGCTCACATATTGATACAAAATACTGTAGTTATATCCTGATTATTATCCTGTTCATCAATGGAAGCATATACAGGAAGCCAATTCAATAGTGGCATGATATAGACATTCAAGTAGAGATACTTCCATAGAATCTATTGCACTGCTTAGGAAATTCAGAACATATTCAGGCTGGGGGCATTTTCCATAATCCATGAATGTCATACATCTTTTTTCTATTAAAAACAGAGGAAGTTTGGTTATTATTTGAGTATTATAGAGTTAATTTATGAAAAACAGCTGAGGTCTCTTGTCTGGATTTGTAAAGCTGTAGCCAGGGCATGGAAAGCATGTTTGAGCACAAATCAAGGACTAAAAAACATGGCAACACCTAAAATTCATCCTCCTTCCAAAAAAGAAATAATATTCTAGAGTGACATTTACAACCAGGAAGCTCTTTTCAAAGGACACAAACGCAATTTTAGGGGGTATAGGTACAGGTTGAATAAAATAAAATGTTTACTATATGATACCATTTAACTAAAGGGGTATTCTGTTTCTCCAAGGCAAATCAACTCAGTATTTTTAGAGCAATACACAGGGGTATGTACATAGCTCAAAACTGAACTATAACCAGCTTGCCTCTGGCAATAGGAAATTCTAAACTAACATAACAAACGTATATCTTGGCTGAGTCCATTGTCTTATGTACACCACCCCCCTTGGATGGCTATTAACCCCAATAATAGAACAGCCCTAGGCAACAATCTTGAAATATGTCAATTTTTTCTTAAAGGGACATGTGCCTCTAAGTTGATGCGCAAACCTTCTCCTCCTCAGTGGCACCCATTTACAATAAACCCCCAGAACCCTCCTGCCAAGGTTCCCCATAGCCCAGAGCTATAGAGCTCCTGTGGTCTAGTACATTCTATAACAATTAGAACTGCTTATTCTGTAACCTATAACTTTGAATTTAGTCAGGTAAACAGATGGCTAATTTCATGAACTAATTCAATTTAAAGTGCTGATGGTTGATAATTGTGTCACCTTTCTCAGATAACATGCATTTATTTTATCAGCAACTTTTAATGCCTTAATAGAAAAAAAGTGTTTAACGGTGAGGAATTGAGGCCCTTTGACAGAGGAGATTTTTTTTTAATGTGGAGAAACCTTTCTAACATTCCTCAAGATACTCTTAAATTAATGCTAACCTATGTCCATCTATAATTAGCAATACTAATAAATTTTTTACATATTTAACAATAATTTTACATACATTATTTAGGTTGAACCTCACCACAATCCTGGGAGGGTGCTACAGACATTATTATTCCCACTCTGCAGATGAGAAAATTGAGGCTCAGAAAGGTTGATCAGTTTGTACACGATCATACAACATATGTGACTGGGAGTTGAATGCAGGCCTTTCTCCAAGTCCAGTATTCTTTCAACTAATTATTATTTGTTTTATAAGACACAATCACAAGACTATTATCCAATGGCAGTAGTGTGGTATAGAAGAAAGAATATTACATATGGAGTTAGGTGGTGTGTGTGTGTGTATACTTATTCTGGCTCATATTTATTATATGTGTTTGAAAGTCACTTTATCTATGACCTGTTTCCTCAGGTGAAAAATGGGGTTCATAAGATGAGAAATATAAAATTTTCAGGAATCTTATAGATCATCTATTCCAATCCCCTAATCTTATAGATGAGGCAACTGGGTTGCAAAGATGGTAAGTGACTTGCCCAAGGTCAAACAAGTACTAAGTGGAAGAGTGAGTGTTGGAATTTAGGTCTGGCAATATTGAGGCCAGCACTCTACATCAGAATGGATGAAATACCTACCTACCTCATGGGTTTATATGACCAAAGAATGTATTTAAAATAATACATAATTACAAAATACATATCATTATAGGGAGCATAATTAGGCTCTATCCTCTTGCCTAGTGATGATGAAATAAAGAATGAATTATACTGCCTCCTCTGACACTGCTACCTTTACATTGCAAGCTTTGTTAGATTGTAAGCTCCTTGAGGATGGAGACTGTCTTTTGGATCTTTTTTTTTACCCCAAGTACTTAGCACAATGTCCAGCACACAGTAGGAGCTTAATATTGATTGATTTATCAGTTGATTGAGGTAGGCACTTATCACTTCATGTTTGTACTATTGCAGTAGACTACTGGTTGGTCTGCCTGACACAAGTCTCTCCCCATTCCAGTCCAACTTCATTACACTGTCAAAGTGATCTTCCTAAAGCACAAGTCAAACCATGTCACCTCTCTAACATTCAATAAGGTCCAGGGGCTCCCTTTCACCACCCTGATCAAATATAAAATCCTTTATTTGGCATTTGAATCCCCTCCCTTTTCAGTCTTCTTGTTATATCCCACAACATACAGTTTGATCAATTATTCTGGCTTCCTTGCTGTTCCTCAAATAATTCCATCTCCTGACTATAGGCATTTTAACTATCCCTCCATGAATGGAATATTCTTCTTCATCTCTGCCTCCTGGCTTCCTTGGTATCCTTCAAGTTCCGGATAAAACCCCACATTCTCCAGGAAGCCTTTCCCAATCCCTCCTAATTCCAGTACCATCACTCTATTGATTACTTCCTATATATCCTGTATATAGCTTGTTTCTACATAGGTATTTGTATGCTTTTCCCCCATTAGGTTGTGAACTCCTGGAAGAGAGGGACTGTCTTTTGTCTTTCTTAATATGACTAGTACTTAGCACAGAATCTGACACATAGTAGGTGCTTAATAAATGTTTACTGAAAGAATAAATCAATTTGTGGTACTTGATTAATAGTCATAAATATGTGTTAATGCCAATATTGTAGTAGAGAGGATAGGTAGGGAAAATGGGAGGTAGAATATGGAGTAGAAGGAATATTGAATTTAATATCAGAAGACCTGGATTTGAAAACTAGCTCTTAATTTGTTAATACCTTCATGACATAAGTAAGTCAATTAAATTATCTAGTCCAGAATTTTTTTCATCTGTGAAATGAGAGTTTGACTAGATGTTCTCTAAAATCTATTCCATTTCTGAATTCGAGGATCCTCTAGCTTTACCCTCTACTAAACCTCTACATAGAGTCAATGGGATTATTTTTTTGTCCATGCATAATGAAAAAATTTCTTCCTAGGAAATGTTTGCCCCTAGATAAATGAAGCAAACTATAAAATAATAGTGACTTTTTCTTGTGTAATTAAATGTGATTCAAAATAATAGAACACTTTAAAAAGGAGAAGTGTATGGGGTGGCCAGGTAGCACAGCAAGAACACCGGCTCCAGTGTCAGGATGACCTGGGGATTGAATCCAGGCTCAGACACTTAGCACCCACCCAGAAACACCTGGCCATGTAACCTTGAGCAAGTTACTTAACCCCAATTGCTTAGGGGTGGCCAGGTGGCTCAGCAAGTAAGAGCACCGGCCCCAGTGTCAGAATGACCTGGGGATCAAATTTGGGCTCAGATACTTAGCACCACACCCAGAAATAACTGGCTGTGTAAGCTTGAGCAAGTTACTTAACCCCGATTGCTATTTAAAAAAAAAAGGAGTAGTGTAATAAATCCTGTCAAACATATTTGTGTATTCATTACCTGGTCTCCCATATCTAGAAAATAGATTTCTAGTACTCAAAAGTTAATTCCTATAGTACAGTCACAAACATCAAGATCTGTTATTTTTCTCTTTCTTTTTTCTTCTTTTGGGAGTAGGGAAGGCAGGGCAATTGGGTTTAAGTGACTTGCCCAAAGTCACATGACTTTAAGTGTTAAGTGTTTGAGGCTGTATTTGAACTCAGGTCTTTCTGACTGCAGGGCTGGTGCTCTTCACTGCACCACCTAGACGCCCCAAGATCTGTTATTAAAAAAAAAACAGTTCTGCATAATTCTAGAAACATTTCATGGAAAATGATTTGTAGGAATAACTGTAAGTCTTCATCAATGGTCTTAGCAGAGGCTGATAAAATCCATCATAAATATTTGAAGGTTTCTATTCCTAATTCTGTAATCCCAGTGTCATATTAACACTGGTTAATGTCAGACAGATTTACTTATTTTGAGGTTGGATGTCAGGGTTCCATGATCTGGGGTCTGATACCCTTTGGCATAAATATGCCTGAGAGAAGAGGAAGAGGTTCATAAGGCAACATTATGGATATAACTGTCACTAACTTTGTGACAATGTTGTCTATGTCCAAATCTTTAGAATTTGCAATGCTTTATGATCTTAACCACCTTATAGTTCTGTCTATTACCCAAAAATTTGCTTGGGGTCACACATGGTACAAAATAGACCTGGAAGGAAAGCCATACCATTAGTCAATCTCTACCAAATTTGCTGTGTTCCTCTTTCTTTCTTTTTATTTATTTACTCATTTATTTATTTATTTTTGCCTTTTGGAGGACAATTGGGGTTAAGTAACTTGCCCAAGATTACACAGCTAGGTTTCTGTGTGTGTGTGTGTGTGTGTGGGTGTAAAGTGTCTGAGGCCAGAATCGAACTTGGGTCCTCCTGACTCCGGGGCTGATGCTTTACTCACTGCACCACCTAGCCACCCCTACGTTCCTCTTTCATACAAAGTCTTACCTGCCTTACTTGGAACCAGCAAAACAATTACTTGAGTGAAGAGCAGTTTAGAAACACCATCCCAGAAACTTGGGCTATATCTGTTTTTATTGACTGGTTAAAGACAGCCTTGGAGGGGAAATGAGACTGGTGCCCTCATGAGAGCTATTGACAACAGCTATTGCCTTCCTGATGAACTGATCAATTGTCCTGCCTTTCTGATTGTAGGAATAGGTGATAGATGTGTTGAAAGAATGGGGAGATGGTAGTGATTAATTAGCACACAGTTTCTTAAGCAAAGGGAGAGTAGAATTAAATTTTCAAGAGGAATTCTCTATTAGAAGAAACTGCTTTAGTAACAACTTTCAGGAGACAAGGACTTCCTTCACATATGTTCCGGTTGTACAAAATTATTAAATCAAGGGAAATTATGCATTACAATGCCAAAAGAAAAGTGAAAGAAATAAAAAGTTTTCTGAGGTTTGAAAAGCTACTGTAAAATCTCCAAGTAGGCTTAGTTCAGAAGTCTAGGTTTAACTGAATTGGCCATTTTTTTTTTGGGGGGGGGGAATCCTAGAGTATTTGATTATGTAACTGGTTTGGAGGAGAAAGGGTGCATCAATATTCATTTAAATGTGTCAAAAATGAAATATGCAATGTGTTCTGCCTCTTGTGGCTTGTCCTATAAACTTTTACCTTTTACTTTTCACTTTTTTCTTCTGCTCCTGATATGCCTGACACTTTTAGAATAAAACTGCCCATAAAAATACACACATTGAAACTCAATGTGTGGCCTATCTACCCTGCCTTCAGCTTCCTCTTTCTAGCCATATATCTTTGGCCTCTAAGCCCTGAAACAGAAGGGAGAAAAAAGCAAAGGTGCAAATGGCCCAGGGATTCAATTCATGCATAGGTCATAGGCCTAGAGCCAGAAGGGACATTAGAGATTATCTAGTACAACCCCCTTCATTTTGCAAATGAGAAAAGTGAAACCTAACCAGGTAAAGTATCTTGCCAAAAGTCACAGAGGTAGTAAATGACAGAAGCAGGATATGAACCCAGTTATCTGATTCTCTTTCTGCTCTATAAAACAGCCATTCCATTCAATTCAACCCAACACAAATTGACTTCTATCACCCTCCTACCATGAACCAGGCATTTGAATGGTCTTGGAAATTAAAAACAATGGTCTTTATTGGACCTTGAGAAAAATCCAATGTGTGGGGAGAGATATAAAAATGAGCAGAATATAAAGCAGAATATGAATATGGCAAAAGAGATCCAGGAAAAGTATTGTGAAAAATTAAAGAAGGGGCAATCACTGGCATAGAGGGAAGGAGAAACAGTAGTTCTGTAAATACTTTATGAAAAAGACCTTAGAAGGGAGGGGCGGAGCCAAGATGGCAGAGTAGAAGGACGACCCTCCAGCAGCTCTGGCTTCCACCCTCCCCAATCCATGTAAAAAGGGGACTCTAAACAAACTTTGGAGCTGCAGAACCCACAAAATGACACAGAGAAGCTAACCTCCCACTGAGAACAGCCCGGCAGGCCAGCAGGAATCAGCCAGCGCAGCGCTCTGGGAGCCGAGCCCAGCACCACACTGAGGCTTTAGCCCCAGGGCGGGCCTGACCAGCCACCAGCCAGAGGGACTCCAGATCAGCAGCAACTGTGGCCGTTTCCAGATTTATCAACACATAGATGCGAAGAACAAGGTGAGAGGCCAGTGCAGTCTGGACTTTGGGACCCAGGAAGTAGGAGTGCGTGGCTTTTACCCCCGGGGAAAGAAACCACTGAGACGCTGGCACAGCCTGCCAGCTCCACGTGGCGGCTTCAGCTCCTGGCCTGCAGAGTGTAGGGGGACCAAGCACCAGTCTGAGGGGTCATCACTCTTGCTTTAACCTGCTTGGATCTGGATTGCAGTCTAGGGTGGAGGTCCTGGGGTGTGTGTCCAGCTTGCCAGAGCATGTGGAGACCAGAGAGGGCACCCATCTAATACCTCCGGCAGCTGAGAAAACCCCAGCGTTTGGGACGAAAACTCCCCTGTCTGGTGGCAGAGTCCTACTATGGCAAAAAGCCCAAAAGTCAAATCATTGAGTGGCAAAATGAGCAGGCAAAGGAAACAAAGCAGACAGAAGATTCCAACATTACACTCCTATTTTGGGGATAAGAAGGAGCAAGGCATGGAACAGGAGGAAATCAGTGAAGTCAGTACTCCTGCACCAAAAGCTTCAAAGGAAAATACAAGCTGGTTACAGGCCATAGAGGACCTTAAGAAGCAGATAAGAGAAGTGAAGGAAAAATTGGGAAGAGAAATGAGAACAATGCAAGAAAATTATGAAATGAGAGTCAACAGCCTGACTGAAGAAAATAATACCTTAAAAAACAGACTGACTCAAATGGCAAAGGAGGCTCAGAAAGGCAATGAGGAGAAGAATGCCTTAAAAAGTCGAATTTGCCAGATGGAAAAAGAATCTCAAAAGCTCACTGAGTAGAATCATTGCTTCAGAATTAGATTGGAGCAAATGGAAGCTAATGACTTTATGAGAAATCAAGATGCTGTTAAACAGATCCAAACAAATGAAAGAATAGAAGGCAATGTGAAATATCTCATGGGAAAAACCACTGACCTGGAAAATAGATTCAGGAGAGATAATTTAAAAATTATTGGACTGCCTGAGAGCCATGACCAAAGTAAGAGCCTGGAAAGCATCCTCCAGGAAGTTCTCAAAGAAAACTGCCCTGATGTTTTAGAACGAGAGGGCAAAATAGAGGTTGAAAGAATCCACCGATCACCTCCTGAAAAAGATCCCAAAAAGAAAACTCCTAGGAATATTATAGCCCGGTTCCAGAATTCCCAGATTAAGAAGAGAATATTACAAGCAGCCAGGAAGAAACAATTTGAATATTGTGGAAACACAATCACGATAACCCAGGATCTGGCAGCTTCTACACTGAGGGATCGAAGGGCCTGGAATGTGATACTCCGGAGTTCAAGGGAGCTGGGATTAAAACCAAGAGTCACCTACCCAGCAAAACTGAGTAACCTGTTTCAGGGGAAAATATGGTCATTCAGTGGAATACAGGACTTTCAAGCATTCTTGCTGAAAAAACCAGAGCTGAATAGAAAATTTGACATTCAGATACAAGAAGCAAGAGAAGTATGAGAAGGTAAACAGGGAAAAGAAAGCATAAGGAACTTATCAAAGTTGAACTATTTTTTTTTAAGCACTTGGGGTTGAGTGGCTTGCTTGGGGTTGCACGGCCGGTTGTTGTTTCTGGGTGTGGTGCTGGGTGTCTGGGCCCGGACTTGATCCGGGTCGTCCCGGCACTGAGGCCGGTGCTCTTGCTTGCTGAGCCACTTGGCCAAAGTTGAACTATTAACATTCCTACATGGAAAAACAATAATTGTAACTTATGAAACTTTTCTCAGTAGTTGAAGGGATTAGAAATATATATATTATATATATATATGTCTTTATATGAGGGTATGCAGGCATATGAATACATATGTGAATGTGTGTATATATGTTTACAGGTATACATAGATAGAGGGCACGGGACCAATTTAACAGGAAGGGATGATACTTAAAAGGTGAAATTAAGAGGTGAGAGGGATATAATGAGAGGAGATGGGGAGAGACAGATTGGGGCAAACTATCTCATACAGAAGAGGCAAGGGGAAATGGTTACAATGGAGGGGAAGAATAGGAAGGCAAAAGGGAATGGGTCAACCTTATTCCTATTGAATCTGGCTTGAGGAGGGAGGGAAATACACACTAACTAGGGGATCTCACCCTCCAGGAGAATAGGGGGGGAAGGGGATGTGAGGGGGAATGATGGAAGGGAGGGCAGGCTGGGGGGGAGGGAAGTTAGAAGCATCCACTTTTGAAAAGGGACAGGATCAAAGTAGAGAATAGAACAAGTGGGATGTGGGATAGGAGGGAGTGAAATATAGTCAGTCTTTTACAATATATCTGCTATGTTATTGTTTTGCATTAGCCACACATGTACAACCTATACTGAACTGCTTATCTTCCCAGTAAGGGTGGGTGAGAAGGGAGGAAGGGAATGAATCTGGAATTCAAAGTTTTAAAATCAAATGTTTAAATATATATATACTATTATCAATATTGTTTTACATGTAATTGGGAAATATAGTGATCCACCATGCCCTACTGGAAAAGTTGAAACGGGTATGGGAGAAAATATGGGAGAGGGCAGATCAGAGGTGGGGATATCCTGTGGGACTGCTGTTTTGGGGGGATGGGTGGGGGAAAAACGGGGAGAAAATTTGTAACTCAAAATCTGGCGGAAATGAACGATGTAAATCAGAAGTTAATAAAGCATTTTAAAAAAATAATAAGAAAAAAGCAAGAAAAAAAAAGACCTTAGAAGAATGAATAAATCAACAAGTATTTATTGAGTTCTTATCATGTTGTGGGCACTATGATAAGTGTTTGGGATACAAGTATGAAGAATGAAACACCCCCTACTTGTAAAGAACTTTCACTCTAATCCAAGGGAGGGGACTAAATATCTGGAAATGGGGGAGGGTGTGAGAATAGGAGAATAAGTATTTTTTGCTATTTCAGTATCAACTCTTTGCCAGCCCTGAGACTAAAATGGTGTTAGGGTCATTGAAGATATAGAGTTGGAACTGACTTTATAGTCTTTATATAGACTTTATATAGACCTTATAGTCAAACCTCCCCATTTTACTGCTTGGTAAACTGAGGTCCAGAAAAGTTAGACAACCTAAGGTAACACAACTAGTAAACTGGAGAGCCAAATTCTTTTTTTTTAATTTAATTTAAATTATTTTTTGTTACATTTTGTATTCTGAACTGTCTCTCTGCCTCCCCTCCCCACCACACCCCCACAAGAAATGGTCACCATTTAAATATGTGTATATGTATGTATGTGTATACACACATTATGTGTGTATACACGTGTGTGCTTCTTCACATATATAATATGTGTGTGTATTTATATTGTCCATATATAGATATATATGTAAAACCATACTATGCATGCTTCTATTATCAGTTCTTTCTCTGGAGGTGGATGGCATCTTCCTTCCTAGGTTCTCTGAAGTTGATGTGAGTATTTAAAATACTCAGAATAATTTAGTCATTCCCACTTGTTCTTCCAACGTATCTTATACAACATTCTCTTGATTCTGCATCATTCTTCATTATTTCATGCAAGTCTTTCCATGTTTTTCTAAAATCAACCAGTTCAGTATTTCTTAGAGCACAGGAGTATTCCATCACAAAGTCAAATTCAAACCCAAGTCTTCATACCCCCAAAGCTATTCCTTTCTACATTGTACCACTGCTGTTGGGGCCATCTGTTTTACATCCTTTTTGTTCCTGAAGCAAGACTAAATAATTTAATTTATGGTTGGCATGCTGCAAAGGTTCAACAGATAAAGAAGAGCTGGCCTATGAATATTAATTTATGTAACTCAAGTAACAAATCCCCCTTCATTAATGAAGGGATTTACCAACAACATTGGAAAGATTCCCCACACGCCTCTAGCCTACAGCATGGGATGATCATGACTAAATTGGTTTATATTAAATGTTTCTGTAAATGATGTGCAAGAACACTGCTGTAGCTGACTTCTTGCAAGATGATTTGGAGTAACATGAAATACAAAAAGGAGTAGGGCATTTATTTAGTCATTTCCTTATGACCAAAATGGAAACCACTAGAAACAGGGGAAAAACAAAAGTCTCTCCATAATTGCTACCTTGCTTTTTCAACATTAGAATTCTTCCCTTGATATCTTGTCACCTCATATGCACAATACCCTCTCCACTTACTTGGCAAAGCACAGAAAATAAGCATCAATTCGTCAATAGACAAGTAAATGGTATAGGAGAAAAAGTCCTTTTTTCGCAAACTGGATCTTTTAGCCAGACTGGTAAAGCCTATGAACCACTTCTCAGCATGTTTTTAAAGTGCATAAAATAAAATATATAAGGTTACCAAGGAAACCAATTATGTCAAAATAAAGATCTAAGTTGTTCCCATACAAGTTCACCAACTCCCTGAAATCTATCCCAGACCCCATGTTAAAAATCCCTAGTATAACAGAAAGAACACTGAACTTGGAGTTGAAAGACAGTCCTAGATGTGCTAATCACTTATCATGTGAACCTGGGCCTCAATTCTCAAATAACTAAAATGAAGGATGTGACTAAATAAACTGTAAAGCTCTTTGATGTCCTAAATCCTATTATTTCCTTTGATCATTTCTCTGAGCCCATTTCATCATTTGTAAAATGGGACATTAATATTGACATTAGAATCATAGAACCTGAGAGTTGGAAGAAACCTTAGAAGTCATCTGTTTCAACCTATAACTAAACAGAAATGTCTTTTTCTACATCCCTGACAAGGGATCATCCATATACCACTGAAAGATGATGGAAATCATTACTCCTTCAGAGGCAGCTATGTTTGGGAGAGCTGTCAAGAAGTCGTGGGTTTCCAATTGCTTTTGTTTTCATTTCTCCTTATATTGAGATGATCTTCCCCTGTACTTTGAGTGGTTGCTCCTACTTCTGACCTCAGAGGCCAAAGGAAACAAGTCTAGTCATAACAGCCCCCCTCAAAAAAATAAAATATGTTGCATTTCATTATAGAGGATTGGAATGTTAAAATAAGAAATCAGAAGATAATTGGAATAAAAGGTAAGTTTGACCTTAGTAGGGCAGAGATTAATAGAGTTTTGTCAAGATAACTCACTGGTTATAACAAACACTCTTTTTTAACAACCCAAAAGGTGACTCAACACATTCACATTACTAGGTAGTCAATATATAAATCATATTGATTATATATTTTGAAGTCAAAGGTAAAGAAGTTCTATACAGTCAGATAAAGCAAGACTTAGATCTGAAAGTGGCTCAGATCATGAGCTTCTTATTGCAAAATTCAGACTTAAATTGAAGAAAGGGGAAACCATCAGACTATATAGGCATAACTTAAATATATCCCTTATAAATATGAAGTGGAAGTGATAAACAGATTTAAGGGATAAGATTTGATAGAGTGCCTAAAGAACTATGAACAGAGATACACAATATTATACAGGAGGAAACGACAACAACGAAAACTATTCCAAATAGAAAGAGCAAGAAAGCAAAATAGCTGTCTGATGAGGCTTTACAAATAACTAAGGAAAGAAAGTGAAAGGTAAAGGAAAAAGGGAAAGATATACCCAACTAGTTACAGAATTCCAGAGGATAGAAAGAAAATATAAGGTTTTCTTAAATGAGCAATGCAAAGAAAAAAAAACATAGAATGGGAAAATCAAGAGGTCTCTTCAAGAAAATTAGTGATTATTGAAGGAATGTTTCATGCAAAAATGGGCACATTAAAAAGACAAAAAGAATAGGAACTTAACAGAAGTGGAAGTAATTAAGAAGAAATGGCAAGTATACACAGAAGAACTATAGCAGAAAGATATGACTGATAAGCACCATGGTGTGGTTACTGATATAGAGTCAGACATCCTGGAGAATGAAGTCTAATGGCCCTTATGAAGCATTATTATCAATAAGGCTAGTAGAGGTCCTGGAATTCCAGCTAAACTATTTTTTTAAGCAATTGGGGTTAAGTAACTTGCTTAAGGTTACACAGCCAGTTATTTCTGGGTGTAGTGCTGAGTATCTGAGCCTGGATTTGATCCAGGTCATCCAGACACTGGAGCCAGTGCTCTTACTCGCTGAGCCACCTGGCTGCCCCTAAGCAAGTGGGGTTAAGTAACTTGCTCAAGGTTACACAGCCAGGTGTTTCAAAGGGTGGGTGCTAAGTGTCTGAGCCTGGGATTCGATCTCCAGGTCTTCTCAACACTGGAGCCGGTGCTCTTACTCGCTGTGCTACCTGGCCGCCCCCAATATATATTTAACTTTTTTTTTTAAAGCAATCCAGGTTAAGTAACTTGCTCAAGGTTACACAGCCAGTTATTTCTGGGTATGGTGCTAAGAATCAGAGCCTGGATTTGATCCCAGGTCATCCCAACTCTGGGGCCAGTGCTCTTACTTGCTGTGCTATCTGGACGCCCCCTCCAGCTAAACTATTTAAAACTCTAAAAGATGATACTGTCAAAGTGCCATACAATATGCCAGCAAATTTGGAAAACTCAACAATGGCCACTGGATTGGAAAAGATCATTTTACATCCAAATACTAAAGAAAGGCAATGTCAAGTTATGTTCAAATTACTGAACAATTGCCCTTATTTCACATGCCAGCAAAGATTAAGTTTATGATTCTGTAAACTAGGCTTCAGCAGCATGTGAACCGAGCATTACTGAAAGAGTAAGCTGGTTTTTGAAGAGGCAGAAGAACTAGAGACCAAATTGCCAACATTTACTGGATTATGAAGAAAATAAGAGTTCCAGAAGGAAAAAAATTCTACTTCTGCTTCATTTACTACACTAAAGCCTTTGACTGTGTGGATTACAACAAAATGTGCCAAGTCCTCAAAGAGATGGGAATACCAGATCATCTTACTTGTCTCCTGAGTAACCTATAGGTGAGTCAAGAACATTTAGAACCAAACATGAATCAACTGATTGGTTTAAGATTGGAAAAGGAATATGACAAGGCCATTTATCATCACCCTATTTTTTTTTAACGTATATGCAGAGTACATCATGCAAAATGTCAGGCTGGATAAATCAAAAGACAGAACATGACTACCATGTCTGTCACAGGCTGTGATATGTTGTGCCATCACAGAACAGAAAGGCTGTGTGTCTCTTACATCATATATCATGTCTATATCATGATGTGGCTTGCTTGTTAAATTATGTCAACTGTCATTATGTGATGCTTCATAGTGTATCATATGTAGTGTCTCTGTCGTGTAACAGTGTGTCTATCATGCAACATAGTGTCTGTATTCATTATATGATATGGTATGAATGCCATCATGTGGCATGATGTACCCATGTCAATTGCACTATGTGATATGTCTTATGGCTGATATAGCACGTATGTTGAATTGTAACATGTCCTTCTCATGACTTGGCATTTCATTATGTGATGTAGCACACCATCACACAATGAGGCCATTGTGTAGTGTGTCTGTCCTACATACTGTGTCTATCTGTATGTTATCACAAGACATGGTGTACCCATCATATAATATAATTTGTCACATAATGCAGCTTGTCCTGACACATTTTGACATGTTATGTGGTATGTATGCCCCATAACATGGTGCTTTCTGTTGCATGGTATCACATGTTGCCCATGTGGCTGGAATGGAACACAGTATCTGGGCACATGACATGTGTTCCTATCACATGATGTGGCATGCTTTTCATCTGGCCTGGTGTGCCCATTGTGTGGCATGATCATGATGTTACATGCCTGTCACCTGATGCCATGTGTTCATCAAATTACATGGAGTGTCACTTGATGGCATGGCATGTCAAATGACACAATACATTCCTGACCTGTTTCTCAGTATATCTATCATATTGTGTGTCAAATCTGTCATATGATATAAATGACATGGTGAGTTGTCACATGGCATGGTAATTGTTCCAAAAGAATTTTTAAACTTTTTGGATGTGTTTATAATGTATCCTGAGAACACCTTTCAATCATTTTTCCTTTTTGATGACCAAGTGTTAACTGTTCTATAGCTGTCTTGGAGAGATGAGCTCTATGTTTCATTAACTTTATTTTTTGTGTTTATTTGTTTGAATACCTAGATTCATTGGCTTTGATAATTTTCTTCCATGTGATATTTCTTTTTTTTTTTGCTTTTTGGAGGGCAATTTGGGTTAAGTGACTTGCCCAAGGTCACATGGCTAGTTTTTTTGTGTTAAGTGTCTGAGGCCAGACTTGAACTAAGGTCCTCCTGACTCCAGGGCTGGTGCTCTGTTCACTGCACCACCTAGCCACCCCCCATGTGATATTTCTTGAGAAACTTGAAAACAATGAGCATCCTCTTCCTCTTTCCCCCAAGTTTTCTATTCAGTAAACTAAATATTCCCTGTGTGTTGAAGCGATTTCTGAGGGATCAGGATATGAAGTACTAAAAAGTACTAATGAAAGTGGACTTTTTTTATTATTAAATACAAGAATTTTTTGAGCAGAACATTTTGTTAGGTTTTGAGGATAACAGAAAAAAGAATAAAAGTCACTACATAAAATAATCTTCCAAAAGTAGAGGTCTGATTAGGGAAATTTTCTATTCAAGAATATTCAGTTGGGGTGGCTAGGTGACACAGTGAATAGAGCACTGACCCTGGAGGCCGGAGGACCTGAGTTCAAATCCGGCCTCTAACACAACACAAAAAAATTAGCCATGTTACCTTGTGCAAGTCACTAACCCAACTGCCCTCCAGAAAGCAAAAAAAAAAGAATATTCATTGACTTTTTATTGACTTTAGAATAAAATATAAACTCCATTTTGGCATATAAATCCCTCCACAATCTAGCTTCACCCTACTTTTCCAGATCTATTACACCTTATTCCCCTTGGCTTCTTTATAACTCTACTTTCCAGACAAACTGGTCCCATTTGCTGTTTGTCAAATTTAACCTTCCATCCCCTCCCTTTGTGCTATTGTACAGGTGGTCCTTCTGTATTTACTCTTCTGAAATTCACTCACTTCCTTGTGGCCTTTTAGAATTCTCAGCATCCTCCAAGGCTCAGTTCAGGTGACATTTACTCCAGAAAGCCTTTTCTGATGCCCTTAATTCTCAGTGTTTTATCTTCTTTCAAAATATATTGAACTTTCCTCTTTGTGTGAATGTTGATATCCCTCAGGAAAATACAAACTACTTAAAGTCAAGAATAGTTTTGTTTTTGATTTTTGATATATCATGACATAAGTTTAAAAATAAAGATACATAGGAATGATGAATAAAAAAAGTTTAAAGTGTTCAAGGTATGGGATGATCAAAAATGTCATTCTGAGGAACAGCACTTTGAAATACAACTTGTTCTGAGATGTGTGCTGTGTGGTCAATCATATTTATATACAATCTGAAGCCTGATCAAGGTCTCCCAACTCAGAGGTACCTCAGGTTTTTGTTTTTTTTTTTTAAGAAATCAGGGTTAAGTAACTTGCTCAAGGTTACACAGCCAGTTATTTCTGGGTATGATGCTGAGTATCTGAGCCCGGATTTGATCCAGGTCATCCAGACACTGGAGCCGGTGCTCTTACTTGCTGAGCCACCTGGCCGCCCCTAAGCAATTGGGGTTAAGTACCTTGCTCAAGGTTACACGGCCAGGTGTTTCTGGATGGGTGCTAAGTGTTTGAGCCTGGGATTCGATCTCCAGGTCATCCCAACACTGGAGCCGGTGCTCTTACTCGCTGTGCTACCTGGCTACCCCTGCTACCTCAGGTTTGATGGGGAATTTGGGGCAATTCTAATTATATTACTATAGCTCAAGCACCCATTCCAATGTGCTATCTCCATTTATGGTGATGAAGGAGCCACAAATAAAATAGCAAATAATTTAAAACAGAATGACAACCTGAGTCACAGAAAAAATAAAAAGGATACAGATTTATTCTCACTTCTTCTACCTAGTAAACAAGATAGGTACAATCTCTTATTAGTGCCAATGGAGAAATGGTTAACACTTAGGGAAACTAATACAGAGAAAATAAATTTAGACTTATTCTTTCAGGATGGGAGGGGTTGGAAGTAGAGAGAGTCAATCATTCTCTATGGCCTTTCATATTTATCTCTGTATCAAACATAGAGATCTTCAGACACCCTCAGATGTCTCAAAGGATTGCTAGGGTGCTGCCAGGACTCCAGGATCTGTGTGTGCATATAATTACACACTAGTCCACATGGTCCTTTTGTTTTAGCTTTGCCACATCCAATGACACTCTTACTTCTCTCTGCAGCCAGAGGCTTTATTCCTATTTCATGCTCAACTCTATTTATTCACTTTCTTGTCCAACCTAGCCACTAGAAACTTTACATGCAGCCACCATCCAGTACAATGGACTTCTTATATGTTAGGCTAAAGCCTGCTATGTTACTAATAATGAAAGCAACATGACTGAAAAATGGCAAACAGTAATCATATGTACTTCCCTAGAATTCTGAACTGAAACATAGCCTTGGGCAGGATAGAAAAAAGATATGTCAGTAATGATATCTTGGTTGTTCTAAACTAGTTAAAACATAAGCTGCTACAGTGGCAGCCACTGAAATCTGTCCATTCCTCTCCACCTATCCGCATATATTCCTGCCATCAAGAAGTCAAATCAGACTCTGGAACACAAAGATTCTGGGGGTCCGGAACAGCTACTATGAGTATTAATCTTGATATGAAAGTAAAATTAAACCCCTTAAGGACAGGAACTATTGGGTGGTTAATCTTTGTATCCCCAGCACCTAAGACAGTTCTTTGCACATTAAAAGATAATGAATAAATGATTATTGAATTGAAATTAAAGAATTACATGTGGTTAAAAATAATCAGTGAGGGAAAGTGACCATGATGCCCCTTTGCTTGGGAATATGCTTTTAGCTATCTAGTGACAACCTAACCACTAACCTGATCTTATTTAATCGGCACTGACCCTTGCCTACTCCTCTGAGCAAAAATTCTAGGAAAGTGCCAAGTTCTTTGGGATTTTTATAAAATATATAATCTTTTTGTTAATCTACTAGATCCATCTCTTTCTGAGAGGCTGCTATTCAAAATGACATAACATTTGTAAAAAACACTTAGTGCCTGGCATATAGTAAGTGATATATAAATGCTTGAGGCAACTAGATGGCTCAATGGACAAAGCACTAAGCCTGGAGTTGGGAAGAATTAAGTTCCAGTCAGGACACCTACTAGTTGCATGACCCTGGGCAAGTCATTTAATCTGTCTGCCTTAATCCACTGGAGAGGAAATGACAAACCACTCCATTGTCCTTGCCAAGAAAACCCCTTGGAAAGGAGGATCCCAAGGGTCACAAAGAGTCAGACAGGACTGAACAACAACAAAACCAATATAAATACTTATCCCCTTCCTTTTCTCCTTCCCCTGCTGACTCATCAAGTCTAGAATATGTGGTCAGCATGGATTTGTCCAGTCAGAACAAGCTCCAAGACCTGACTTCCTGGAATAACCACACTTGATCCTGAATGAATTACAATTTATTGAGACTTAGTCATGTGCCATTGGTGTTCCCAAAGGGAGCAGATAGAACATGACTAACCCTGTAGGGATAGGAATGGGGGTAGAGACAAGGTTTGTGAATTCATTGGTATGAGGAATTGTCTTCTACTAGTACAGATTAAAAGCTTCTCTGTTGATAGTCTCAGAGTGTTGTCTAGATCACTGTGAGGTTAAATGCTGCTCTGTATCCCCAAACCAGTATCTATCAAAGGCAGAATTTGTACCTAGGTCTGCCTGGCTCTAAGAAAAGTATACATATATACATCAAACCATAGATATCAACAACTAGACTTGGAAGGAATCTTAAAACTCAAGTACTTCTACTTATTAATTGTATAAGTGAAGAATGATTGACCCACAGAAGTTAACAAACTTGTCCAAGATCACCTAAGTAGCAAACAGGATGTTATAAACAAATGTCTAATGAAACTTGAAGAATCTTTAAAATATATTACCTTGTAAAGCAGTAGTGTCAGATAGAAACATGGCCCATTAACCCATACTTAAGGATCCCTACAGACTGTATATTGACTTAGAAAACCACACATATTTATATATTTATTTTCTTATTAATACATCAACACATTAAAATTGGATAGGAAAGATATTTTAATGTGATTCAGGCTTCACTTGAGGGTGTTGTGGGCTGTATGTGGGTTACCTGCAATCTACTGGTCTTGTGTCTGACACCTCTATAAAGGATATCACTGAAGAATATATTAAATTGGAAAATGTATAAAGTGACAGTAGCCAACCTTATACATTAGAAACAAAATGTTTAGCTTCCTTACTATCTAAAGTGTTTTTTTTTTTATTTTGGAAAAAATTAAGACTGGAAAAGGGGGAAAAAACTTTTGTCAGCCTAGAGTCAGTGCTCCAAAACTTTCAGAGAAGATAGTCAATTAAATTCAAAGTATGCATTTTATGTCATAATGGATGAGTTAATAATATAGATCTCTAATTACATAATTAGATTTGGAACTCAAGTGTCACAAAGGATTAACTTCATTATGAAGTAAATTTTGTTGGGAAAAAATCAATTCTATAAAGGTAAACTTTCATTCTAGGATTACAAATTCCTTTTCTTTTCAAACACTTGAAAATGACATGACATCTTTCAAATGCCACTAAGTACAAATTAATAGAAAAATATTTATAAAGAATATTTTTAAAAGACAACCATACATCAAATTTGTAGCCCAGTTTGCTTGTCTACTAGTGAAGACTAATTATGTAGAATTGTACTGATATCATGGATGGAAGATAAAAACACACAAAAATAAATAGAAATAAAATCTGAACTAAATCAAAAAAAGACATGTGGGAAAATGGGGGACAGGAAAGTGGGCAAGTGTAAGGGGAATCCCATATATAAAGAGAAGATTTTCAGAATGATGAAAAAAAAGTTGCTATTTCAAGCCTTGGGCTCAAATTATAAATTCAATTCATAATTTACCCAAAAGGTTAGACTAGAAATAATTTTGGATAATTTCATATAATATATTAAAAGATTAAATGAAATCAAGCCTATTAGACAAAGTCTTGATATATATATATACATATATATATACACACATATATTTATACAATGTGTTTATACACATAAAAAATTTTTAATGTGCTCCAATAAACCATCTGTCACATTATTAGTTAAATGACTTTTGCTAAGTCACAAGGTATGTCCTACAGAGTGCTCAAAATATTAGATAAGAAGTGAAAGTATTTTGTAAGGAACTGTATAAGTATGTGATAATAATAATAATAAAATCTAACGTGAATATAGTGATTTAAAGTTTGCGAAGTGTCTTACATATATCTTATTTTGTTTTATTATTTTCACTAGAGTCTTCTTCTGATGCTTCATCATGTTCTGCAGGTGGCCCTGGATTCCTGAAGATCATTCTAGTAGAGCACATGGGCAAGAAGACCGGAAGCCATGAAATAATTGGAGCATTTCCTTATTTGCCCTACATGTTCTAGCTTTGGGATTTTTAAAGGTTATACACAAATTTGAAATGAAAATAATAGCTAGACTCCTTTGTCATATATATATATATATATATATATATATATATATATTTAAATAACCTTCAGTGTGAAATTGTCCAGTAATTGCCCTTAGAGAATTATTCTGGCCTTTTAGTAGTATGCTGGGCAAATAAAATATATCCCCCCAGGAATAAATTGTTTGCCCATTTGAGGTAAATTGCCTTTCTAGGGAAAGCTATTTGGCTCATTGGAAAAAGTAATTTACTTCATGTAAGAAAGCAGTTTATTTTCAAGAAAAAGTGATTTTACTTTTCAGTGCCTAGTACAGTGCTGTGCACACAGTGGGCATTCCATAAATTTTGGCTGCCACTGCTGGTGATAATTTTCCTACTCTATTCTGTAGCCTAGCTTGCAGCTACTGATATTAATTCCCCTCAAACCTGATTCTGCCCTTAGAATAACCTCTAGTAAGGTTTTTTGACGACAAAAGGCAAAGCGTAGGTTGTTATGCCTTTTTTTTTTTGGCCCCTTGACACAGATTATTTTAGATCGACTACCCTGCCTAAAAAGGGAATTAGAGAACAATTTTACATGGGAAGTGAATTTGTGGCAAACATTTTTAATATGAGCTTCAAATAAAATTAACTTTAAAATACTTCAGACTAACAAAAAAGTCACTCATAATATATGTACCTCACATACATTTGACAAAAATCACTCATAAATTTTTCATTTTATCTATCCTAAGAATTATTTTTAAGTCAAAGGAATCCCCTCAATTGTTAATGTCTCCCAAAATTACTTTATATTTACTTTGTTCATATTTTATAATTCCTCAAATGTATGTGTCATGTCCCTTTCTGAGAATGTTAACTCCTAGAGAGCAGAGGCAAGTAATAAATTCTTGTTTAATTGAACTGAGCTAAATAATATTCTTACTGAGGTCAGTTAATAGCATAAGGTACAGTAAACCATTTCCAGAATTCAGCACATTATATAACTTAAGGGTCAAGTTATAGAAGCAATGAGTTATAAGGGCAAATCCTATTCATAGTTGTTTTGTACCTAGTAGCGGTAGTTCAGCTGTTTTCCAATGATGTCTCTTTGTGATCCCATTTGGGGTTTTCTTGACAAAGATACTGGATTTGCCATTTCTTTCTCCAGCTCATTGTTACAGATGAGAAACTGAGGCAAACAAGGTGAAGTGACTTGCCAGGGTCACACAGTGGAATCTCTTTCAAATGTGGGTACATAATTCTGCACATTCTAAAGGATGTGAAGCTTTGATTGGCTTAATTGCATATTTTGTGGTGGCAAAGAATCGGAAATTAAGGGGATGCCCATCAATTGGGGAATGGCTAAACAAGTTGTGGTATATGAAGGTAATGGTAACTGTGCTGTAAGAAATGAGGAGCAGATGGACTTCATATTTACCTGGAGAGACTTATACAAACTGATGCTGAAGGAGAAAAGCAGAACCAGGAGAAATCTGTACACAATTACAGACACAATATATGTGTGATGACCAGCTTTGATAGACTGGATTCTTCTTATCAACGCAGGATTATAAGACAACTCCAAAAAACTCATGATGGAGAGAGATGTCTAAATTCAGATAAAGAACTGGAAAGAACAGAGTTTGAATGCAGATTGAAGCCAATTAACTGTTCTCTTTCTTTTTCTTGTTTGGTTTTGTTTCCTCTTTCCCATTGTTCATTCCATCCATTACAATACTTCTTTATAACCTGACTAATGTCTAATGTGGAAGTATTTGCAGATCCTATACTTGATTCCATGCCGCTATGGGGGGGGGGGGGGGGGTAAGAGGAGAGGGAGATGGAGAAAATTTGAAACATAAGGGATCATGAAACTGAATTTTGTCAATTAAAAGTAAACAAATTAATAAAGAAAAAAAAGCAAAAAAGTATATCAGAGACAATGAATTTATATCTAAGTCATAGATTCCTTCTTTATTTTTTTTTTACTTTTTCCCAACCATTCATTTGTATAGATCAATAGAAAACCTCAGAGATTAAAATTTAAAACAATAACTGGAGACTCCTGAATCCTAAATCTGCTTGGTGACTAATGGACAAAATGGTTATTTGGGCTCTGGCCTGAAAATTTTTTAAATATCCTAAATAGCTACTAGTAAGTTAAGTTGAGGTGTCTTACCAAGACAAGGGTTGACTTTTTGTTGAATAACTATACATACGAATGTATGTGTATGTAGATGAGTATATACATATATATATAAGATATATATTTCATTGTGCAGAGTGATAAACCCAGTTGCTATATAATCTTTTATTTTTCATTTACTTATGTTGATCATTTTATAGTAAATGTTTAATATCATATTACATATGCCATAATTGTATGTGTATGCAGTGATTCCCACATTGAATTCAATTGAAGTCAAGAAGCATGTACTAATCATCTTCTAGATACTGAAAATAGATGTAGCATAATGGGGCTATGAGGTCGGAAGACCTGGGGTTCAAAAATTAGGTGACAATAACTATGTGACCCCAGGAAAGTCCCTTAATTTCTATGTTCTTCAGGTAACTCTTCTACTAAGCAATAGACAAGGTGAGATGTGGGGAAAGTTAAAGTCCCTGGCCTCAAAGAGCTTATATTCTACTACAAATCTTCACTTAAAGCACTTTAACAAAGGTTTGATCTTTCTTTTTTTTTCCCCCCAAAGAAAACATTGTTAGAGAAGTTATAATAAACTGTAAGGTCTGTGAGGACAGAGATTGGTTTTTGGGCTTGTTTCTGTTTCCCAGGACAGAGGATAGGACTTTTTAGGTGGTAGATGCTTAATAAGCATTTGTTTGAATGAAAGTGTTATACATCTTTAGGATTCCCAGATTATACAAGATCTTGATAAATTCATTTTCATGCAATTATTAATAACTATAAAGGAGTAAAAGAAAAAGATAAGATTGAGGCCATGATTATTGGCCATTAGTGGCTAAGGTGACTATTTTATAAAAAGATCAAATTAGATAATACACATAAAAGGCTTTGCAATCCTTAAAATGCTCTGTGAAATCTAACTTCTTTTTTTCTTATTTATTTTTTCTAATCTATTTACTTTTCCAACATATTTTTCTAACTTACTTTTATTTTTATATTAATGTTCCACATTTATATAAAACTCTTAAAAATCATCGGAATAAAATTAGTTTTTTTCCTTCAGCTTTTCTTCTGATTTTTCCCTTAGAAAGCAAGTAAGATTTTTTTTGTCTCAGCCTTATCCGTTTTGGACTGGGAACCAAACATCTCAAGTGATAGATGAACCAAGCTCTATTTTCCAAAAAAGGAGGAAGAAGAGGAGGATGTTGAAGGAGAAGAAGAAAAAGAAGGGAAAGGAAATTAATGAAGCTCTTTGTGATTTAGTTTTGATGCCTGTATAGGGCACTGATATAATTACAATGGAAGGAATGCTGGACCTGGAGGTAAGATGGCTGGGTTTAAATCTAGGCCTCTGCATTTACTAAATGTGTGACCCTGGGCAAGTTACTTAAATGATAGGACATTTAATGCCCTCATTTGCCTCATTTCTCAGTTTCCTCAATCTGCAGTAGAGGGAAACTAACACTTTTTCTACCTACCTTTCAGGATTCCTATTGTTGGGCAGTCAGTACTGCCATTTATTAACGACCTACTATAAACTGAAGAACACAGGACCTGGAGGTAGGTGAATTGGGTTCAAACTCCAGCTCTAGCATTAGCTACATGACCAGAAGCAAGCCTAATAACTCTGAACCTTGATCTCTTAACTTGTAAAAGTGGGACAGTAATATCTGTACTGTTGACCAAAACGATTGGGTTTTGATTGTTTTCATGATGATGAAGATGATGATGATGGTGATGATGATGATGATGATGAATTAATGGTATTTTATAGCCCTTCAGAGTTTACACAAAACTTTTACTTGTATTATCCAATTTGATACACACAACAACCTTATGAGGTAGGTGCTATTATTGTTCCCCTTTTACAGATGAGGAAACTAAGGCTAAGAGGTTTCAAGTAACTTGCTCAGGGTGACCCAGTTAAGGAAGGGTCTGAGGCAGGATTTTAACTTGGGTCTTGCTTACACCATGTCTGAAACTATCCGTTGTACCACCAGGCTGCCTCATGTGTGGTTTGGTTTGGGTTTAGGTTTTTTTGCCTTCTTAGAGAGAGAGGCCTTTGTATTAGAAAGATTTGGTTTATTCAGTTTTACCCTAGAAAAAATATGAAAATAACAGGCAGAAACTGCAACAATGATTTTGATTTGGTATAATTTTAAAAATGTCCCAATAAAGAGAAATATTCAAATGCAGACTACATCATATTATGAATCAATGAGGGATACTGCAGAAAGAATCAGTAGTGAAAGGAGATAGTTCCCTGTAATTGGAGGTCGTCTAAATCTAGTTTGAATGACAATTCATTGGAGATACTATAAATAAGATAGTGGGGCATAATGTGCATAACTTGGTGCTAAGCTAGCCTTGAGCTCAAATCCTGCCTCTGACACTTAATAGTTACATAGGCAGGTCATCACTCAACTTCCCTAAATTTCAGTATGCACATTTGTAAAATGGGTTATGCCCATGGAAGCAGCCTCATGGATCTGCAGTGAGGCTTATGTGAAATAAGAATCGGATGACAAGTTCCTTTTCAAATCTGAGATTTTTCTGACTTTAAGAACAGCATACCTAATGAATAGAATGATGAATTAAGAATCAGATTAAACCTGGGGTTAAGTTCTGCCTCTAACACTGGATGAATGGTCACAAAATGAATGGTAATCAACAAATAACCCCTCTAATCCTTATTTACTTGATTCAAAAAATGAGAATAATAATATTGGCACTATATAATTCAAAGGATTGCAGTAATAAAAGCACTTTCTAAACCTTAAAGTATTATAGAAATCTGAACGATTTTTACTATGTATAGCACCTACCATAATACTATGCAAATTTTAATAAAATAATATTTATTTTATTCAACTCTTCTACTGATAGGCAGCCATACAATCTATAGCCCTCCCTTCAAATACAAAGAATACCAATAGATGAGTTTTTGCCTGCCAGGCAACCCTGAAGAGCCCTTCAAGCAAAGACAGATTCCTCAGTCTATCCCTCCATGTGATATGTTTCTGTTTTTAGGCTAGAATTCCTCAGGGGCACAATAATATCTAGTGGATTTCCATGTTTTGTTTTGTTTTTTTTTTTTACTTTTAAGTCTCTTGTTCAGAAATGGCTCCCAAAGTTACTTAAATAATGCTGTATGTATCAGGAATGCTACTAAGATAAGAATTAAGAAATACTTGAGAGGGGTAAAAATGAGGTCTAAAGGAAGGAGAACTAGACTGGCACATAGATTTTATTTCTAGCTCTCTAATTAACTTGCTGTGTGACCTTAGGCAAATCTCTTAATCTCTCCTGGCCTGTGTTTCTCCCCCTGTAAAAAGAAGGGACAAAGGCATTTGTGAGCTACTGTCCTCCCAGGAGTATTGCGAGGATTAATGAGATACCATTTGCAAGGCTACTGAGCTACTCAGCTGACATGTGCTATCTAAATACAAGGTTCTTCAGACTTTAAATCTATCTTCACGTAACTAAAATGTGTTTTCTGAATGCATATGGAGTTTGTATAAATATTACCTCTATTCAATGTCTCTCTACAAAACACTCACAGGAGTAATGCTGGTATTAAGCTATTTCTTGCCCCATAAGTGTGATCTTTTTGGATTCACTTAATTGGCTAAACCTTCACTTCTCAGACCTCCTTCTTCCTCATTAAATAAAGTCAAATAAATGGTTTCTCCAAGAGGTAGAGGAAGACTGTAATTTAGAAGGGAAAGACTACAAAGCATTCTTGCAAGGGAAGGAATTAAAAGAAATTTTAAAAGAAAGGTTTTTTTTCTCTCCATAGTTAACTAGTTTTAACTGTCTTAAACTTTTATTTGATTTTAAGTAATTGGACTTGTTTATCATTGTCTTAAATTACTATCTGAATGGTCATCTTGCATTCAAGATAGCTGCTCTTTGGCTTTTCAATGCAGTAGATTAAGATTTGCCCAATAAAGACAATCTCCTATAAACTCCAGCAAAGATCCTTCAGAGCTTTGTTTGGCCTCCCCAAATGTTAAATTCTTTGACATCATAAAAAGGGCATGGGGATGTCATGTGATAGAAAATAATTAACTTAGAAGATATTCAAATGCCCAAGTCATGATTACGATAATAATATATATTTGTGGAAGTTTTTAGGTTCAAAAGCATTCCATACAATAAAGATTCAAAGACAAAGGTACAAGAATCATTGCCCTTGAGTGGTTTATAATCTCTCTGGGGTGACAAGTCATATTTGTATATATAATCAAGGCAGGACAATTTTGGGAGGAAACACCTGGGGAAAATAAGAACAAGGTCCATGTAGAAGATGACTAATAAGAAGAAAAATTAACGCTTGTAAAGCATTTACTATGTGCCAGGCATTGTACTAAGCATTTTACAATTATCTCATTTGATCCTTATAACCACCCTAGGAGGGTGGTGCTATTATTACCCCCATTTTACAGAATCTTTAAGCTAAACCATGAAGTAATATAAAGGTTCTAAGAAATGGTAGAAAGTGAGGGGAGACAATTATTAGAGATAAGCCTGTACAAAGATAAAGAGATGGGAATTAGAATTTATGTGGGAGGAATAGTAAGGAGGTCAGTTTGTCTGGACCATAGCATACACAAAGTGGAGTAATATGTAATAATTTTGAAAAGTCAGTTGCAGCCAGTTCATGAAAGGCTTTGAAAGGCAAGGGAGTTTATAATTGCTCCTAGAGGTAATAGGGAGATACCAAAGTTTCTTGAATAGGGAATGATGTTGTCCAGTTTTCACTTTAGGAAAATCTCTTTGGCAGTTGTGTGAAGGATGGATTGGAATAAAGAAAGACTTTGGACAAGGAGACAATTAGAAGGCTATTACCGTAGTCCAGTGAGTGGTGCTCAGGATCTGAACTATGGTGGTAACTGCATGAAAGGAGAGAAAGGGATAGATATAGATGTGAGACAGGTTTTAGAGAAAAAAAAGTGAAAACAAAATGGCAATTGTGATTGGATATTTGGGGAAGAGCAAGAAGATAAATATGCACTGAAATTACCAATTTGGGTGACTAAAAGGATTCTATTCACTCCTCCATCTACCCAACAGAAAGAGGGGAAAGAAGGGGTCCAGGGTTTAGATGCAACAGCAGACCAGGGGATCAAAAGGGAGAGGACTCCTAATGCTACAAATACCAGTTATCCACCAACCTATCACATGTTTCGACTGATTAAAGAACATAAGTATTATTGGAACCCCCTATATTTGACTCCCTGGGACAAATCTGCCCTAGTTAGGTCTCTGGATTCCTATTCAGATATAGGTTAGACTAAATGACACCTGGGATTCTTTCCAACTCAAGATTCCATGATTTTATAATAGAGGTCTCCACCTGGTCTTAAAATTATGTATTGCACACACATATGTGCATACAAATACATGTACATGTGTGCACAAATGTTTGTACATATGTATGTTATGTTGTGTACATTTGAATACACATATGTATGTGTGTATATTCTCTTTTGTAAAGGCGTCAACACTGATGGGATTCAGACCAGTATCAAGGGTTGCTACTACCAAGAAACAAATACCAGCACAGTAAATAGATGAAAAATCCACCTATTGCCATCAGCAAGTGAAGGATTCTATACCTATAGCACCCACATGAGCCAATGGTCTAGGTGCCCTCAATTAGAGGATGCTCAGGCTTGCTGCCCAGAACTTTGAAGAAATGAGGTGCATCTGAGAACTGCCCAGCTGCCTCTGCTCAGGGCTTTAATTGAAGTGATTAGAACCACCTGTGAGTCGTTATTGATGTTCTTTGTCAGGGACTGCTGCCAAGCCGGCCATGGACAAACACTCCCCGCTGAACCAGGAAATTGGGTCCCCAGGATGGATGCTGACAAGGATTTGAGAGAAGACTGATCAGGCCAATTTAAATGATTCCCTTTTCATCAGAAAATTAGATTAACATATAAAATGAATGTTGTGAAGAGGACTATTTAATGAGCCCACTTCATTTGAGAGCATGTCATTCATTTGAGTCTCATATGTCTATGGTCCCAGACCACAGCACTTCTCCTTCATGATTAATCAAAATGAGCAGGCGAGCATCGGCTTAACTGGATGAGGGGGTGGGTGGGAGTGTATTATTGCTCACATCAAACTGTATCTTTGGATCCCCAGTCTTGTAAATCTTTTTAAGCACTTCAACATAATTTGCTTGTAAGCCTCTTGATATTGGTGTGTAAATTAGAATTCAAACTAAAGGAAAAGCCACTTGCTTCCTTTCCCCCTGGAGACCAGAGTTCAACTGTGGATTAGAGTAAAAGTAAAATGAGTTTTGTTTCACCACAAATTCCCAGTGGTCATTTTTTTTTCACAGTAGGTGGATATTTAGAATTGAACCATATTGCTAGACCTGGTAAAGAAGCTCTCACAGCACCTCAGCACATGCTGTTGAGCTGTCTTTCACGTTGATGGGTTCTACAAGATATTAAATTCATAAGAAAAATAAATGCCTAAATATAGGGGGGAGCTATTTGGGATAAGAAAGATTTCTTTTAAAGCATCTTAAGTTTATAGATAATGTAAAGGAGAGATGAATCAAGAAAGTAAAAAGTTACTAGATGAAATTTATGTTATGGGACCCACATCTTTATCTTCTTTGAATATTTTGGGGCTGCTGTTCTCTCATCTATGAAGCATTTTAATCAAATTAAGCATTACAAGCATTTAGAAAGTTCTTCCCAGTGGAGTTGAAATGTACATTTCAAAATTTAATAGAACTGGAGGTGGAGTCAAGATGGCAGAGTTGAAGCAGGACCTCCCCTCAACTCCTGCTTCCACCTTCCCCAATCCATGTAAAAAGGGGACTCTAGGGGCGGCCAGGTGGCTCAGCAAGTAAGAGCACCGGCTCCAGTGACCTGGGGATTGAATCCAGGCTCAGACACTTAGCACCACACCCAGAAATAACTGGCTGTGTAACATTGAGCAAGTTACTTAACCCCGATTGCTTTAAAAAAAGGGGGGGACTCTACACAAACTTTGGAGCTGCAGAACCCACAAAATGACACAGAGAAGCTAACCTCCTGCTGAGGACAGCCCGGCAGGCTGGCTGGAATCAGGCAGCACAGTGCTCTGGGAGCCAAGCCCAGCCCCACACCCGACCAGCTGCCTTCCAGAGGTACTCTAGATCAGGAGCAGCTGTGGCTGTTTCCAGATTTATCAACACATGGATTCGAAGGACAAAGTGAGAAGTCAGTGCAGTCTGGACTTTGGGACCCAGTAAGTGGGAGTGCATGGCTTTTGCCCTCAGGGCGAGAAGCTGCTTAGACTCCAGCACAGCCAGCCATCGCCATATGGCAGCTTCAGCTCTTGGCCTGCAGAGTGTAGGGAGACCAAGCACCGGTCTTAGGGGTAATCGCTCTTGCTTTAACCTTCTTGGATTGCAGTCTAGGGTGGAGGTCCTGGGGTGTGTGACCAGCTTGCCAGAGCGTGTGGAGACCTCAGAGAGGTCACCCATCTAATACCTCTGGCAGCTGAGAAAACCCCAGCATCTGGGATGAAAGCTCCCCTGTCTGGTGGCAGTGTCCTACTGTGGCAAAAAGCCCAGGAATTACGTGATTCAGGGGCGACATGACCAGGCAAAGGAAACAAAGCAGACAGAAGAACCCAACATTACACTCCTATTTTGGGGACAAAAAGGAGCAAAGCATGGAAGAGGAGGAAGACAGGGAAGTCAGAACTCCTGCACCAAAAGCTTCAAAGGAAAATACGAGATGGTTACAGGACATAGAGGACCTTAAGAAGCAGATAAGAGAAGTGGAGAAAAAATTGGGAAGAGAAATGAGAACAATGCAAGAAAATTATGAAACGAGAGTCAACAGACTGACTGAAGAAAATAATACCTTAAAAAATAGACTAACTCAAATGGCAAAAGAGGCTCAAAAAGGCAATGAGGAGAAGAATGCCTTAAAAAGATGAATTTGCCAGATGGAAAAAGAATCTCAAAAGCTCAATGAGGAGAATCATTGCTTCAGAATTAGATTGGAGCAAATGGAAGTTAATGACTTTGTGAGAAATCAAGATGCTGTTAAACAGATCCAAACAAATGAAAGAATAGAAGGCAATGTGAAAAACTCATGGGAAAAACCACTTACCTGGAAAATAGATCCAGGAGAGATAATTTTAAAATTATTGGACTACCTGAAAGCCATGATCAAAGTAAGAACCTAGAAATCATCCTCCAGAAAGTTCTCAAAGAAAACTGATGTTTTAGAGGGCAAAATAGAGTTTGAAAGAATCCACCAATCACCTCCTGAAAAAGATCCCAAAAAGAAAACTCCTAGGAATATTATAGCCAGGTTCTGGAATTCCCAGATTAAGGAGAGAATATTTCAAGCAGCCAGGAAGAAACAATTTGAATATTGTGGAAACACATTCAGGATAACCCAGGATCTGGCAGCTTCTACACTGAGAGATCGAAGGGCTTGGAATATGATATTCCAGAGGTCAAAGGAGCTGGGATTAAAACCAAGAGTCACCTACCCAGCAAAACTGAGTATCATGTTTCAGGGGGAAATATGGCTATTCAGTGGAATAGAGGACTTTCAAGCATTCTTGATGAAAAAACCAGAGTTGAATAGAAAATTTGACATTCAGATACAAGAAGCATGAGAAGGTAAACAGGGAAAAGAAATCATAAGGAACTTCCCAAAGTTGAACTATTAACATTCCTACATGGAAAAACAATAATTGTAACTTATGAAACTTTTCTCAGCAGTTGAAGGGAATATATATGTATATATATATATATATATATGTCTATATATGAGGGTATATGGGCATATGAATACATATATGAATGTGTATATATGTTTACAAGTATACATAGATAGAGGGCACAGGACCAATTTAACAGGAAGGGATGATACTTAAAAAAAGGTGAAATTAAGAGGTGAGAGAGGAATATAATGAGAGGAGATGGGGAGAGACAGAATGGGGTAAACTATCTCATAAAGAAGAGGCAAGGGAAGGGAAAATGCTTACAATGGAGGGGAAGAATAGGAAGGCAAAAGGGAATGGGTCAACCTTATTCCCATTGAATTTGGCTTGAGGAGGGAATGAAATACACACTAAATAGGGTTTCTCGCCCTCCAAGAGAGTAGCAGGGAAGGGGATGAGAGGGGGGATGATGGAAGGGAGGGCAGGCTGGGGGGAGGGAAGTTGGAAGCACCCACTTTTGAAAAGGAACAGGATCAAAGCAGAGAATAGAACAAGTGGGAGGTGGGATAGGAGGGAGGGAAATATAGTCAGTCTTTTACAATATATCTACTATGTTATTGTTTTGTATTAGCCACACATGTACAACCTATACTGAACTGCTTATCTTCCTAGTAAGGGTGGGTGACAAGGGAGGAAGGAAATGAATCTGGAATTCAAAGTTTTAAAATCAAATATTCAAATATATATATATATATATATATATATATATATATACTATCATTAATACTATTTTAAACATGTAATTGGGAAATAAGATATACAAGCACTGGGGCATAGAGATCCACTGGAAAAGTCAAAAGGGTTATCGGAGAAAATATGGAAGAGAGCAGATTGGAGGAGGGGATATCCTGTGGGACTGATATTTTGGTGCAGTAGGGGAAAAACAGGGAGAAAATTTGTAACTCAAAATCTGGCAGAAATGAATGATGTAAATCAGAAGTTAATAAAGCATTTGGAAAAAAATTTAATAGAACTACTTATGAAGTTGGGTTTTAAAATCTGGTCTTTCATTAACTTCAGTGTGATAATGACCAAGTCGCAAATTCTATAAACCTCTATTTCTTCAATCTGATTTCATTCATTTAGGGAACTCCTAGATCAGGATCATGTCTATGACTTATCACCTTAGAGAGTTGCCTGGGATAGTGTCGAAGTCTTAGTGACTGGCCAGTGGTTATAAAGGACTTGAACCCAGGTATTCATAATTTAGCAGATTTACTACATTGTACCACATTTCTATCTTTCATTGTCACTTGGGGAAAATAACTGCCCTACCTACCTCTGAGGATTTTTATGAGTTACTATACAAATACTACTTTTTTTAATCAATAAGTGATTAGGAAATGCCCACGGAATAAATTTACCAATGGCTATATCCATTCTCAGCAACCATAATTGTTAGTGTCATCATTATATCATTATTTATGTAACTTGTGTCAGAGGTTCTCATGTGACATAAAAAGCTGGATAGATTAAGGCAGAAGAGGGACATGTCACCATTCAGGCTCACCATTCATCCATAAAATTAGGAGTATTTACTATGTAACACCACCCACTTTGCTATCACCAATTCCCTTTGCAAGGATTAAATTCATAAGCTCAGGAAAGAAAAAAAAAAGTACTGTTTACAGGTCCAAAATTTTAAAAAAACTAACCCAAACAAAATTCATCCAGCAGAGTTCATAGGAGTTATTGACATCAGACAATATAAGCAAGTCTTCCCCAGAGACCTATTGTACCTCTAGTCATTTACAGCCAGCCATGCACTAGATAGGGATCCTAGCAGGCATTGACTCCTGTAGTCTCTCAGCATGGAGCCCACGGCAGCTCTCCACAGCTCCCAGCAGGCAGTATTGATTCCTCCTATCAAGCAACATCGATTCTTCCTCCACTTCTCAGCAACTCCCAGCAGGCAGTGTTGGTTGTCACTTTTCCTGCTGTACTCCAGCTTTTCTGTATTATAGAACTCCTCCTCATCACTCTGCCTGCAATTCTCCCCATTTCCCAAAAAGTGGTTTGGTTTCTCTAGCCCTTTTTGACAAAGATAAAGAACATCTCTGTCCTGGTGGGTTTCTTTTCATAATAAAAGAGCATTTCAGTTTCCCTGTCTTGTTTAGGTTATAACTTAAACAGCTCTAGAATAACTTGCTTCAATCAGAAGCTTTTCCCTTGACCTAGAGTTTCTCTCACTGTCATCACACAGAATTTTACCCACAAGTCAAGAAAATAACTGCTCCTCCCCCCAAAACCAGAATGAGATAAGGTCATTTCGCAGTCTGATATTCTCTTTATCCCAGATCCCAGGAAAATGTGCTTTCTGCATCTATCAACACTCCCCATCTTACAAAATAAACTCTCCATCTTAAACTCAACATGTCCAAAATTGAAATAATTATCTTTTTCCCTAAAGTTTCCCCCCTTCCTAACTTCCTTATTACTATCAAAAGTACGACCATCCTCCTAATCACACAGGCTCACAATCTAGGATCACAATCACATCTTCAACCCTTCATTCTGTCTCACCCCCATATCCAATCAGTTGCCAAGTGCTGTTGTTTCAACCTTCATGATATCTCTCACGTACATCCCCATCTCACCTCAGGAATAGCCACCACCCTAGTGAAGGATGTCTTCATCTAGTGCCTGGACTATTGCAATAGCCTGGGGTTTTTTCCCTTGCCTCAAGTCTCCCTCCACTCCATTGCATCCTCCACTCAGCTGATATTCTTTGTCCTTCCTTAAGCACATATCTGGCTGTATCAAACCCCCCCCTCCCCCAATCAATAGTCAATAAACTCCAGTGGCTTCTTATTACCTTCAGAATCAAATATAAAAATTCACCTTTTAACTTTTAAAGCCCTTCATAACCTGGTCACTTCCTACCTTTCATATTTTATGCCACACCCCCATGTTCCCCAAATATATCCCAGTCTAGTGACATTGGTCTCTGCTGTTTCTCCTATAGGACTCTATTTTCTGATTCAGTGCATTATCACTGGCTAACCCTCATGCCTGAAACTTTCTCTCTATTCATCTCTTTATGATTTCTCTGACTTTCTTGAAGTGTCAGTTAAAGGCCCACCTTCTGCAAGAAGATTTTCCTAGTCCTTCTTTCTAAGATTATCTCCAATTTTTCCTATCTTTGTCTTATGTTGTTTACAGATATTTATTTATTATCTTCTCTGTTAAACTGTGAACTCCTTGAGAGCAGGGACTGGTTTTTTTTTCCCTTTCTTTGTATCCCCAACATTTAACACAGCCCAGTACATTATAGGTATCTAATAAAAATGCTTGTTGATTGCCCAAATGCCTTACCTTCTTCTGCAGTTCTTTCTCAAGTTCTACTCAAGAGACAAATGGTTGGATTATTCAGCTTATCCAGAGATGTTTCCCCTCACTTCTAAGGTAAGATGAGAAATCCAGATCCTCTTCAGTATTACTAATTCCCTAGACACTGGTTGGAGGGGAAATGAAAACTAATATTTTAAGTCCCATCCATGAAACATTTGGAGAACTAGAAGGAATCACCTCTTTTTATAGATAATGAAACTAAAGCCTCGGTTTAATAATCTAATTAGCAAGTGAAAGAGTTAGAATTAGTATACAGGCCTCATGATTCTTGGGCTGCATGCCTTCCCTTGTATCACAAAGTCTCTCAGGTACCTTTTCTCTCTAGAGTTCAGGCTAAGCTTATGGTTCTTAAAACTTACCTGCTGCTAAACCGCTCATTTTTAATTAATAAGGAAAATGGCCATTTTAATACCTATTTCATTTTTTGAGTGTTTATCATATAATTGGCAGTGGAGTGCTGCATATATGTGGGTATTTAATGAATTGCATGATTAAATGTTAATAATTTTCCTAAGGGGCAGCTAGGTAGCAAAGTGGAAAAAGTGCAAGACCTGGAATCAGGAAAACCTGAGCTCAAATGCAGCCTCAGTCACTGTCTGTGTGACCCTGGGCAAGTCACTTAACCCTGTTTGCCTCAGTTTCCTCTTCTATAAAATCAGAGAATTAAGAGAGATAAAATGGAGAAGGAAATGGCAAACCACTTCACTTATCTTTGCCAAGAAAACCACAAATGGAGTCACAAAGAGTCAGACACAGCTAAAACAACTAAACAGCAACAAAATTTTCTTCCTCTTACAATTCCTGAATTTATCCTGAATATCTCAGAACTCTTATACACCAGGAACCATCGAATGTTATAATGGTTTTTGGTCTGGATCTGTGACATCTTTTTTATAGGGAACTTCCCAATGTGTAAGTAAACTCTATCTCCCAATGCCAATCAACGACTTGCTCCAATTTCAGTCTTAGAGACTTGCATGAGGTACTGAGAGTTTAGGGCACTTCCTTGGGGTTCACATAGCCAATACAAATCAGAAACATACCTCAAACCAAAGCCTTCTTTACTCCAAAGTTGATTCACTCTCAATTATGACAAGCTATCTCTCACACAAAAAAGATATTTCAGTAATATGCACAGAAAGGAAAAAATATAGTTTAGAAAGTAAATTTGTCTGAAGTCTTACAAATCCAAATAGGTTTTAAATTAAAAAGGGAAAAAGAATGATAAAAGCCAACATTAAAGAGGGAGGGAGGGAGGGAGGGACGGAGGGAAGGAGGGAGGGAGGGAGGAAGGGAGGAAGGGAGGAAGGGAGGAAGGAAGGAAGGGAGGAAGGAAGGAAGGAAGGAAGGAAGGAAGGAAGGAAGGAAGGAAGGAAGG
>NW_027187298.1:924397-936777 GCF_028583685.1 Petaurus breviceps papuanus | reverse complement strand
AGGAAGGAAGGAAGGAAGGAAGGAAGGAAGGAAGGAAGGAAGGAAGGTGAAGTCTTCAAAATATAATCCAGGGTGCATGACCTCAATTCCTAGCAAAATCTGAGAACATATAAGGAAAGAAATGATTAGTGACTATCTAGAAAAGAAAGCAGTGATTGGGGTGGCTAGGTGGTGCAGTAAATACAGCACCAGCCCTGGAGTCAGGAGGACTTGAGTTCAAATCTGGCCTGAGAAACGTAACGTGAAAAACTAGCCATGTGACCTTGGGCAAGTCACTTAACCCCAGTTGCCCTACCTTCCCCCTCCAAAAAGAAAAAAAAAAGAAAGCAGTGATTAAAAAGATAGTATGATTTCACCAAGAGTAGGTCAGACCACACTAAGCTTATTTCCTTTTTTGACAATAGAGCTAAACTAGTAGATCAAAAAACCTGGTAAGATCTAGTTCATCTATATTTCAGTCGAATAATGACAAAATCTTTATGCTTTTCTTAGAGACAAGATAAAGAGATGTGAACTAACCTTAAAACAATTAGGTAGATGTGGGAGCAGGTTGAATAGCAATGTCCAAGAGTAGTAATGGGCTGCTGGTTGGTGTAATGTGCTGGTGTAAACTCAGAAGATAATAACAGTAATGATAATAACAGCAACAACAGCTTAAAAGTACATAGCACTTTAAGATCTATAAAGCATTTTACAAAAAGTGTCTCATTTGATATCACAACAGCCCTGGGAGGTAAGTGCTATTATTGTCCCCATTTTACAGATGAGAAAACTGAGTCTGAGAAATGTTAAATGATTTGCCCCACTGTCACACAGCTAGTAAGTATCAAAGGCAGGATTTGAAGTTAGATCTTCCTGATTCCAGATCCAGTGCTTTATCCAATATGCCACATAACTACCTCTAAATTTCAGAGATGGAGGAACCCTTGCAGGCTTCTGATCATAGGTTTAAAGTTGAAAGGAACCTTGGAGGTTCAATCCAACTCTCTCTTTTTATATTAAAAGAAACTAAGGCACAGAGAGGTTAAGTGACCTTCTAAGGGTCACACATATAGTAAGCATTTAAGGTGGGATTTGAACTCAAGTCTTCCTGACTCCATGTACAGCACTATATCCACTATAGAACCTAGTTGTTAATGACTTAGTGCTGTGCCCTAGACAGCTTTACCTTAACTTGTATTTTTTTGATAATTTAATCAATTAACTAGATAAAGGCATTGATGGAAGTACTTATTCAGTTTTCAAAAGGTATGGATCTAAAAGGAAAAGGTAACAATGTATAACAGCATTTAAAATAGGAATAAATGTAAAGTCTTACATTAGGGTTCAAAAAATCAATTTCACAAGTAAAAGATGGGAAAGGACTACTAGAGATTAGTTATTCTGAAAATGACATGGGATTTATTACAAGCCAACAGCATGAAATAGCAGTCAAAAGATCTTAGATTGCATTAAGAAGGTCAAAGTCACTAAGAACACTGTCCCCAAGGGGTAACTGTCTAATTGTAATCTGTCTTGATCAAGTCTTATTTACAGTATTGCTTCTAGTTCTGAGTGCCACCTTTTAGGAAGGACAATTGAGAAACTGGGTAGCATCCAAAAGAGAATAATCAGGATAGTGTAAGTTCTCAAGACCATTCCATGGATGGATTGGTTTATTAAGGTGATGACATTTATGAGAGAGATGATTTAAGGTGGGGGGAGGGGAATGATGGCTGCAGGAGTTGAAGTATATGAAGTATATCTATCATTAGATAAAAGGGATATTTGCATGACATCCTGAACATATGTTTGATTTTTAACCAGGAACCTTTATTACAAGTTTGTAAAAGAATGTACTATTTCAAATGAACTCAAACATTTATAGTGTCTGCCATATGCAAAGTAACCTTTCCATGGGGTACTCCGAAATCACTGATAGTTTTAAGATTACTCAAGCGGCAGTGGGGAACATGGTTTTGAGAGGAAAGGAAGAAGACCAGTCAGAAAACCAGGACTATAGTATGGGTAAAAGTAATCAGGACTTGAATTAGTGTGTTTATAATGGATGTAGATATATCTCAGGTATATTTCAGAAATACTATGGAGCAAGAATTGACAGGATGTAACACATTATTGTATGTAAGAACTAATTAAAAGGAAAGATGTAATATGATCTTGAGATTTTAACCTGGGAGAAGGGGGACTGAGATGATGATTCCACTAACAAAAATATGGAAGTTATAAGCAGAGTGAAATGTTGTAGATAAGAAAGAAGATGATGAGTCCAGCTGGTGGCAAGTTTAGTCTGGGGTGATGGCAGGACTTTTAACTGCAGACGTCCAGCAGATGTCTTTATTTATTTATTTAGAAATACTACCCCTTTAAAGTGTTTCCTATTTCTTCATACTCTAAGTATTCTGTCTCTTTCATTGACAACTTGTTCTCTTGCTAACTCTTGAATATTAGTGTACTCCTTTAGGAGGTAGGTGGCTCAGTGGATGTAACACTGGACTTGGAGTGAGGAATACCTGAGTTCAAATTCAGTCCCAGCATGTGACCAAAAGCATCACCTAACTTCTGCCTGCCTCAGTTTTCTCATTTGTAAAATGGGGATAAAAATTGTTCCTACTTCCTAAGGTTGTTGTGAGGCTTAAATGAGATAATATTTCTAAGGTACTTTAATTTACAAACCTTAAAGCACTATGAAAATCCTAATTATTATGATAATTAACGGTTTGACCTTGGACGTCTTTCTCTCTATATACTGTCTCTGCTAGCTCATTGATTTCTACTGGTTTAAATTCTCTTTCTATATAGAAATCTCTACCTACAGCCCTAACCTCTTTTGAGACCTCAATGATACACTTATGGATCTATATCATCCTTCCTTTGAACAAAAGAAGCTGCTTCTTCTGGAGTAGTTCAAACTTCCCTCTACTTTCTTCTATGTGATGAAGACCAACTTTCATTTTGTATACATAGGTATTACTTGATATTGCTCCAAATATAAGTGAATTATTCACAGAGCATTGTAAAATTATCCTTAACTTTAAAATACACTTTAATTGAAACCCTCCAACTTTGGTTGGTAGTTCTCATGGTTTGCTATTCTCTTTGCTGAGGTCCCCACTGCTCTCACCTATTTTTTGAGGCTTAATTTACTTATTGTATGCAACTTGCTTTATTCTCACAATGGTCCCCCCTTTTGTTTGACATCTAACTAATTGTATCATCTGCTAACTTTTTTTTTGCAAGGGGAAAGGCAAGGTGATTGGGGTTAAGTGACTTGCCCAAGGTCACAAAGCTAGTAAGTAGCAAGTATCTGAGACTGGATTTGAACTCAGGTCCCCCTGACTCGAGGGCCAGTGCTGTATTCATCTCACCTTAAACTGCCACTCCTTGTCCTCACTTTGGAGCAAGAGCATTAATCAAGTACAAGTGGAATGGAGAGAGTGAGGTTTAACCCTAAATTATGCAGTCTCCTATTTCCAAAACCTATAATTTTATCTTTGACTCTCCCACCCACCATTTCCCTCTCATAGTCCATTGCCAAGCCATGTTGATTTTAACTCAAGACTATGTATTGCACATACCTCCTCTTCTTTCTGTCTCCTCTACTACCACCTTGATACATTATTACCTCATTGCCATCGATCTAAACTATTATAATTGCTTCCTAAAAGATTTTTTTCTTATTCCACATCCTCTGTTTCTAATTTCTCCTTCATATAATGCTTTATGTGTAGATGTGACTGTTACTTTCCTCCTATAGATAATCTAAAAGATTTTGCTTCCAAAGTTCAAAATCATTTGCCAAGCACTCAAGGCCCTCCACAATCTGACACCATCCTATGTAGCCTGGTCTTGCATTACTGTCCCCTACACACTCCACGCTCCAGCCAAACTGCCCTACTATTTTCCCCAAATGTTTTACAATCCTTCCTACCTCCATGTCTTTATTTAGAATGTTCCATATCCTTGGAATATCTTCCTCTCTGTCTTCAGCCTTGTTCAAATGTTTCTTCCAAGGAGCTTTCCCTAATCTAGCATTAGTCATAATTCTGCTCCTTGACCCTTACAAAGCAGACTGATTTCTACCTCTCTAATTCAGTAATCACATAATGCTTTGACAAAAAAGTATTTCATTGATAGGAGTATTCCTTCAAACGGTTCAGACTGTAAACTGATCCATACCCTATACTTTTGGTTATCCTTGTTCTGGATATTCTCCATAGACTCAACAGCTAGGAACCTTCCTCTAGCTCTCTTAACATTGGATGTATGTGACATCTTAATAATGGAGTGTGACCATCAATTACAACTCCTCATGACAACATACTGCAATTTACTCACACTCAATATGTACCTCTCCTATGCCTTGAAGATGACCTACAGCTTTAATTATTTAGAAATTGTGACATTACATAACTTTTACTATATAGCATCCCTGGTAGAACATAGAAATTAAAGACCGTGGACCTTTGTTCCAGAGAGAAGCTTAAGGTCATTAAAGGAACTGCATAATTTTGCAAAGGCAATTAAGCCTGCTCTCCTACTCAAATTTGGGGCCAGGTGATTTTCCATTTGCAGTGTGTTTGCCCAAGACACACACACACTCACACACACACATACATTGATGTCCTGGTCCTATGGGTTCCCCATCCAAAAAAACTACTTTAATATGAATAACAGGGATTACTCATGCGCTTCATTTTTCCTATGTGGATAGTTTGCAGGAATTCTTCTAAGTGTTTATAGATCTTATTTAAAGGACTAAAACATTCTGGGACTTACTAAAATCAGCACATAATATGCAAAGAGGAACATCTGTGAAACCTCACTGTCTGTAGGGAATTTCCCTTCAATTTTAACACTGCATTAAACACATCCTCCTTGGTGGTGATACATACCATTGGTGAGCATACTTAATAATGAGTTTTAGAATTATTTATTTGTGTTTTATCTCTTCACTCAAACTACATATTAAATTTTATAAGAGAAATTCCCTTGACTTATCTAAAGTTTATATCTGTGATAGGATCTAGTAGAATGATCTATACATGGTAGATTTTATCTTTTATTTTTTTAATAACTGACTAACATAGGCAAACGGGATTCTATGCAGGGGATTAGAGAACGAGGTCTGAGAATCATCTGTATGAAAGTGAACTTATGGTTTCAAAAATTATTCCAAATTCACAATTAAGGTTGAAATACAGCCCTAACAGTTGACTTTGAGTTAGAAACACCTAAGTTTCAAATCCTGCCTTATACATTTACTAAGCCTCTTGACCTTGGGATAAGTTACTTAACCTCTTTCAGCCTCAGTTTCCTCATCTGTAAAAGAAAGATAGTATCAGTACCTACTTCACAAGAATGAGGATGAGATTTTATATGTAGACATACAATCCTTCTATATATACATATGTGTGTATAGTGTTCTATAAAGTTCAAAGTACTCTATAAATATTACAGGCTTGGGAGAGGGTTAGGGGGTGTTTTTTTTTTTTGCAGGGGGAGAAGGAGGGGTAAGAGATAGGGTGGTACAAAATATAGAGTAAAGACATCGAATCAGAAAGACCTAAATCAAATTGCACCTCATAAATTTGCTAGCTGTGTGACCTTATACAAATGTCTTACCCTCTGACAGTCTCAGTTTCTTCATCTGTAAAATGGTGATAATAATAGCATCTATCTCCCAAGGTTGTTTTTGATGTTAATATTTGTAAAGTGTTTTATAAACCTTAAAGTATTATATAAAATGGAGGTGGAACAAAAAAAAAACAGGGGGGTGGAACAAGCACTTATTAAGCAATACTAGGGATGGGTGGAGCCAAGATGGTGGAGTGAAAGCAGGAACTCACCTGAACTCCTCCATTAATTCTGTCAGTAACCTCTAAAAAGTGAATCTGAACAGTTTTTAGAGTAACAGAATCTACTGGGAGATAGAGCATGGCAGATTCCCAGTCCAAGAAAGTGCAATTGTAGGATTGGGCAAGGGGAGTACAGAGCACACAGGAGCTGCACCAGAGAAGAAGTGAGACCAGATCACAGCAGAGCCAGAGCAAGCCAGGATGAACAGATTCACCCACCACAGGGGCGATTTACAGACCTCTCACCACAGGGCACAGTATGGAGGATCTGTTCACACTGAGTAAGAGACAAGTCTGGGGTTTTCCTGGGGCTATCAACCCATAGCCTGGATGTTTCAAAATCAGCTACCTGAACTTCCAACATGGAGAAGTAAACCCTAGCTGCTCTAATCCACCACTCTGACCACCAAAACCAAAGGACACAGAGGCAGAAAACTAAAGTAGCAAGATCAATCATCCCCCACACCTTACTCCATGAGATTCAGTGTAACCCAGGCAAACACTGAAAGTCCTGGCCTTGGCCTCAGTCTAGACACCCAGAGGCTATAGCACACAAAGTCAATAACCAGGCCCATAGCTCCCAGTTTAAGAAGCATGGCTCAGAGCCCTCTGTACCCCAGAAGCAGAAATCCACTTCAAAACCCAGAAAATAGGCAACACGATGGGCAGGAAACAAGCTGGCAAAACAAAGGAAAAATGATCAAATCCTATTATTGTGAGCAAGAAGAATCAAATTCAGAAGACAGCATTGACTCCACACCCACACCTGATACCACAGAAGGAAATATAAACTGGTCTCAACTCCAGAAAGCATTCTTAGAAGAGCTCAAGAAGGATTTAAAAAGCCAAATTAGAGAGGCAGAAGATAAATTACCTCATTCTTTTAAATTTAAAATTGCCAAAATGGAAAAAAAATCTCACTGAAGAAAACAAATCCTTAAAAAGTAAAATTTGTGAATTGGGAAGGGAGGTTCAAAATCTAACTGGAGAAAATACTTCCCTAAAAATGAAATCTGAACATACGGAAAAGGAGCTTCAAAAACTGAGGAAAATAATTCACTAAAAATTAGAATCAGTCAAATCAAAGATAATGACTATGAGACCTCAAGAATCAGTCAAACATAGGTGGCTAGGTGGCACAGTGAATAGAGCACTGGCCCTGGAGTCAGGAGGACCTGAGTTCAAATGTGGCCTCAGACACTTAACACTTACTAGCCATGTGAACTTAGGCAAGACACTTAACCCCAATTGCCCTACCTTCCCCCCTCCAAAAAAGCAAAAAAGGAAAAGAAAATAAAATCAGTCAAATAAAAACTAAAGATTGAAAAAAATCAGAAGAAAATATAAAATATTGCATTGGAAAAACAACTGACCTGGAGAACAGATGCAGGAGAGACAATCTAGGAATTATTGGTCTACCAGAAAGCCATGATGAAAAAAAAAGCCTGGACAACATCCTCCAAGAAATTATCAAAGAAAACTGCCCTAAAGCCCTAGAACCAGATGGTAAAATAGTTCATTGAAAGAATTCACCAGACTCCTCCTGAAAGAGATCCCACATTGAAAACTCCAAGAAATATTGTAGCCAAATTCCAGAATTATCAGGTCAAGGAGAAAATACTACAAGCACTCAGAAAGAAAAACAAATTCAAATATCATGTGACTACAGTCAAGATCACACAGGACCTAGCAGCTTCTACATTAAAATATCAGAGGGACTGGAATATGATATTTCGTAAGGCAAAAGAGCTTGGGCTGCAACCAAGTATCAACTATCCAGCAAAACTGAGCATAATATTTCATGCAAGGAGATGGTCATTCAATGAAATAAAGGACTTTCAGGACTTCCTAATGAAAAAGCCAGAGCTCAATGGAAAATTTGATCTCCAAATACAAGACTGAAGAAAGACATAAAAAGGTAAACAAGGAAAACACACACAAACACATATACACACACACATACATGCACACATACACTCACATAACTTGTGATTCAATAAGAGTAAACTGCTTACATCCCTATATGGGAAGCTGATACCTGTCAATATAGAGAATTATCATGACATTTAAAAGGGAAATACATAGTTAGAGGGTATGGGTATGAATGAAATAATCTGATTATAAAAATAGCTTATTAAGGGGTGCAAAGGGATTTTAATGGAAGAAAAGGAAAGGAGGAGGCAGAAAAGGGTAAATTCTGCCACTCAAAGAGGCATAAAAACATACTATATTAGAGAGAAAGAAGGGAGGGAGAGGAATGTTATATGAATTTTACTCTCATTCATTGGTTCAAGGAGGGAATAACAGAATCAGTTAAATATAGGAATCCAACATGAAGAGACACAAAAACTCATTATAGTAGAGGGAAAAGAGGAGGGAGAGAAGCACTGAATGAAATTTACTCTCAATCAGATTGGGTTAAAGGAGGGAATAACATACTTCATTAAGCATAAAAGTCTACCATAACCTACAGGCAGTAGAAGGGGAAAGGGTGGAAAGAGGGTGTGGTTAGGAGGGAGGAAAGAAATAGTAAAGGGGAAGGGTAATTAAAGGGAGGAGGGTACATAGGGAGAAGATGCTGAGGGAGGCAGTGCTCAAAAGCAAAACTCTTAAGGAGGGGAAGGGAGAAGGGAGAAATAAAAACATAAACAGGGGAGGGAATAGGAGGAAGGGAAAACCAGAGATAGTAATCATAACTGTGAATGTGAATGGGATGAACTCTCCCATAAAATGGAGGTGGATAGCAGAATGGATTAAAAACCATAATCCTACAATATTCTGTCTACAAGAAACACATATGAAACAGGAGGATACACACAGGGTAAAGGTAAAATGTTGGAGTAGAATGTATTATGTTTCAGCTAAAGTAAAAAAAGTAAGGTAGCAATCCTTATCTCAGAAAAACAAAAGCAAAAATAGAACTAATTAAAAGAGATAAAGGAGGAAACTGCATCCTGCTGAAAGGCACCATTGAGAATGAAGCAATATCATTACTAAATATATATGCCCCAAGCAGTATAGCATCCAAGTCACTAGAGAAGAAGTTAAGGGAGTTAGAGGAAGAAATAGATAGCAAAACTATACTAGTGGAGGACCTCGATCTCCCGCTCTCTGAACTTTATATATCTAACTTCAAAATAAACAAGAAAGAAGTTAAGGAGGTGAATAAAATTTTAGAGAAGGTAGATATGATAGACCTCTGGAAAAAATTGAATTGGCAAGAAAGCAATATACCTTCTTCTCAGCAGTACATGGCACATACACAAAAACTGACCATGTACTAGGGCATAAAAACCTCACAATTCAGTGCAGAAAGGCAGAAATATTAAATGTATCCTTTTCAGATCATGATACAATAAAAATTATATGTAATAAAGGTCCATGGAAGGATAGACTAAAAACTAATTGGAAACTAAATAATTTAATCCTAAATAATGAGTGGGTCAAGCAAGAAATTATAGTAACTTCATTCAAGAGAGTGACAATAATGAGACAACATATCAAAACGTGTGGGATGCAGCAAAAACAATTTTATGTCTCTGAATGCATACATGAATAAAATAGAGAAAATGGAGGTCAATAAATTGGGAATGAAACTGAAAAAAATAGAAAAAGAATAAGTTGAAAATCCTCAATTAAATACTAAATTAGAAATACTGAAAACCAAACAAGAGATTAATAAAATTGATATTAAGAAAACTATTGAATTAATGAATAAAATTAAGATCTGGTTTTATGAAAAAATTAATAAAATTCATAGGCCTTTAGTCAATATGTTAAAGAGAGAGAGAGAAAGAAGAAAAACAAATTATGAGCATCAAAAATGAAAAGGGTGAATCAACCTCCAATGAAAAGGAAATTAAAACAATAATTAGGAATTATTTTGCCCAATTGTATGCCCATAAATTTGACAATCTTAGTGAAATGGATGAATATTTTTAAAAATACATAAATTGTCCAGATTAACTTAAGAGGAAGCAAATTACTTAAATAATTCCATCTCAGAGAAAGAAATTGAACAAACCATCACTGAACTCCCTAGGAAAAAATCTCCAGAGCCAGATGGATTTACTAGTGAATTCTCTCAAACATTTAAAGAACAATTGATTCTAATACTTTGCAAACTATTTGGGAAAATTGTAGAAGGACTCCTACCAAATTCTTTTTATGACACAAGTATGGTACTGATACTTAAATCAGGAAGAGACAAAACAGAGGAAGAAAATTATAGACCAATTTCCCTCATGAATATAAATGAAAAAATTTTAAATGTTAGCAAAAAGACTATAGCAACTTATCATGAGAATAAAACACTTTGGTCAAATAAGATTTATTCCAGGAATGCAAGGATGGTTCAATATTAGAAAAACCATCAGTATAATCGATCATATCAATAACAAAACTAGTAGAAAGCATATGATTATCTCATTAGATACAGAAAAGTCTTTTGACAAAATACAACACCCATTCCTATTAAAAACACTAGAAAGTATAAGAATAAATGAAGTCTTCCTTAAAATAATAAGTAGCATTTATCTAAAACCATCAGCAAGTATTATATGTGTGTGTGTGTATATATATATATATATGGTGGGGATAAGCTAGAAGCATATTTCCAATAAGATTGGAGATGAAACAAAGATGTCCACTATCACCCCTCTTATTCAATTTGATACTAGAAATGTTAGCAATAGCAATAAGAGAATAAAAAGAAACTGAAGGAATCAAATTAAGCAAAGAAGAAATTAAGCTATCATTCTTTGCAGAAGATATGATGATATACTTAGAGAATCCTAGAGAATCAAGTAAAAAACTACTTGCGATAATTAATAAATATGGCAAAGTTGCAGGATATAAAATAAATCCACATAAATCCTCAGAATTCCTATATATTTCTTACAAAATCCAACAGCAAGAGATAGAAAGAGAAATTCCATTTAAAGTTACTGTAGTCATTATAAAATATTTGGGAATCTAGCTGCCAAAACAAACCCAGGACCTATATGAACACAATTATAAAACACTTTTCACACAAAGAAAGTCATATCTAAATAATCTGAAAAACATCTATTGCTTGTGGCTAGATCAAGCTAATATAATAAAAATGACAGTTTTACCTAAATTAATTTAGATATTTAGTGCCATACCAATCAATCTACCAAAAATTATTTTATAGAGCTAGAAAAAATATTAACAAAATTCTTTTGGAAGAACAAAAGCTCCAGAATATCAAGGGAACTCATGAAAAGAAGTGCTAGGGAAGGTGGCCTAGTCCTACCAGATTTTAGTCTGTACTATAAAGCAGCACTCATCAAAACTACTTGGTACAGGCTAAGGAATAGAGCAGTGGATCAGTGGAATACATTAGGGACACGAGACATAGCAGTCAATGACTATAGTAATCTACCGTTTCATAAAACCAAAGACCCCAGCTTTGTGGATAAGAACTCATTTTTTGACAAAAACTGCTGGGAAAACTAGAAAATAGTATGGTAGAAAATGGGCATAGACCAATATCTCACAATGTATATCAAAATAACGTCTAAATGGGTGTACGATCTAGGTATAAAGACTGATATTGTAAGCAGTCTACGAAAGCAAGGAATAGTTTACCTGTCAGAATTATGGAGAAGGGAAGATTTTGTGACCAAACAACAATTAGAGAGTATTATAAAATGCAAAATGGATAATTTTGATTACATTAAATTGAAAAGTTTCTGCACAAATAAAGCCAATGTAATCAAGATTAAGAGGGCAGTGGAAAATTGGGAAAGAATTTTTACAACCTATGTCTCTGATAAAGGCCTTATTTCTAAAATATACAGAGAACTGAGACAAATCTATAAGAATACAAGTCATTCCCCAAGTGATAAATAGTCAAAGGATATGAACAGACAGTTTCCAAAGGAAGAAATTAAAGATATCTATAATCATATGAAAAAGTTCTCTAAATCATTATCGATTAGAGAAATGCAAATCAAAAGAACTCTGAGGGGTGGCTAGCTGGTGCAGTAATTAAAACCCTGGCCTGGGAGTCAGGAGGACCCGAGTTCAGTTCCGGCCTAACAAATACACACACACACACACACACACACACACACACACACACACACAAACTAGCTGTGTAACCTTGGGCAAGTTACTTAACCCCAATTGCCCTCCAAAAGGCAAAAAAAAAAAAAAAAGAACTCTGAGGTACCACATCTTACCAGTTAGATTAGCTAAGATGACAAAACAGGAAAATCATAAATGCTGAAGAGGATGTGGGAAAATTGAAATTGGAACACTAAGGCATTGTTGGTGGAGTTGTGAACTGATTCAACCATTCTGGAGAGCAATCTGGAGCTATGTCCAAAGGGCTATAAAAATGTGCATACCCTTTGACCCAGCAATACCACATCTAGGGTAGTATTCCCAAAGGGATCATAGAAGTGGCAAAAGGACCCATATGTACAAAAATATTTATAGCAGCCCTTTTTGTGGTATCAAATAACTGGAAATCAAGGGGATACTCATCAATTGGGG
>NW_027187298.1:918889-924387 GCF_028583685.1 Petaurus breviceps papuanus | reverse complement strand
ATCATATCTGTGATGACTAACTTTGAGAGACTGGGCTCCTCTCAGCAATGCAAGATTATAAGACAACTACAAAAGACTCATGATGGAAAGGGACATCCACATCCAGAGAAAGAACTACAGAGTCTGAATGCAGATTGAAGCAAACTACTTGCTCTCTTTTTTGTTTTGTTTGATTTCTTCTTTCTCATTGTTCACTCCATTGATTATAATCCTTCTTTACAACTTGACTAGTGTTTAATGTGAAGGTATTTCTAGATCCTATATTTGATGACATGAAGCCATGGGGGCCAGGGAGTTGTAGAAGGAGGGGGAGAAAATTTGAACCTTAAGAGATTGAGGAACTGAATGTTGTAAACTTAAAGTAAATAAATAAATTTTAAAAATAAAAAAGTGAAAAAAAAGAGTAATGCTAGGTATCAGTTACTGTGTTAAGCTTTCCAAATATTATCTAATGTGATGTCCACCATGACCCTGTGAAGTAGATGCTTTCTATTATTATTGTTATAATTATTACTATCATATAATTATCTGAAGAGTTGATTTTATCATATGTACTGTGGGGGGGAGGAACCTACTTTTTACATAGCAATGAATTGACTTAATATGTTGAAGACTACAATTTATGTAATCTCTGAATGTCTAGCTAGAACCAGTATAAATGCTTAGTAAATGTGCTTAGTAATAATAATAAAGGCACTTAATAAATGGGTATTGAGTTGAAAGAAAACCCCAAAATCTTCTAGCTCAAACTATACCTTTAAAAAAATCTCTCTCTGTCAAGGAACAGTCATTCAGCTCTTCCTTGAAGACCCTCAGGGAGAAAAAACTCCCCCAAAGTAGAAAATAATACTTTGGGACAGCTTTAAGAGCTGAGTGAGGAATAAATTTCCCTTCAAACAAAGAAAGAACATTAGATTTGGAGCACAAAAGCCTGAAGTTCTTTACCACTCTGGGTCTCAGTTTCCTTATCTGTAAAATGAGTAACTCAGACCCAGTGATTTCTAAAATTCCTCTCCAAAGTGCTTAGCATCATTCCTGGCATTAATGGCCAATTCATGTTTATTGGCTGACTGCCTAAATCTATGATTCCTAAAACAGCTTCTCTACACCTTCACCCTCCCCAAAGTCACTAGTTCTGCCCTCTGGGGTGAAGTAAAAAAAAAACTCACATGAAGACGTTGACATGTCTTCCACCTGATACCTCTACAAATATGCTTGCAAAGAGTTATCTTGTTTCTTGTTCACCAAGTTAAACATCACCAATTCCTTCAAAGGATTCTTCCTCCCTTAGACCCCAGTAGAATGTAAGCTCCTTGAGCACAGTCTGTTGTGTTTTTGGTTTTCTATGCCCAGAACATAGAAGACTTCCTGGCACATAGTGGTGCTTAAAAAGTGTTTGTTGAATGGAGGGATGATTTTGAAGCCCTTCATGCCCTTGTGGTTCTTCTATGCCTGCTCATGATTGTGTCAGTCTTTATTAAAATGTGATGTCAGATAGAATATGGGTCTTCAAACACTTGGATAAATGACATTATGAAATGGGCTCAAAGCATGTTACAGAATATATTTTTCCCCTTAGATTTCAATTATGTTTCAAACTAAGCTCATTGAACCTTTTACAAACGCCCAAAATCATGGCCTATGAAAATAAAATATGAACAACGTTAATATTAACCAAGCAGGCATGACTAGGATTGGGACCCTCACTGGGGCACATGTCTTAAATGATAGCTAATCTTACCTTCCTTGCCCTATCCCACCCCTAGTCCTTTAGCAGGAAAGAAGATGGATGAAACATATGAGTAGGATTTGTTTATTGGGGTATGAGATCTTGCAGTGTGGACAATGTTGGGAGGAGCATGGACGCAGGTCTCCAGTGAGAGCTGAGAGTGAGGACAGTGGCTCAGAGACTTTCTTTTCCCAAGCAGATTAGAACTAAAAGGGAAGACAATGGGAATTAGTGATCCACTGTTCTGGTCAATGTTGGCAACTTGCCTGGGTGACTGACGCTTCTATCTAATTCACTTGCCTTACAGGGAATAAAGAGTAACTGAACTCTCCTTACTGCTCCCCTCTTCCCTCTTCAGCTATGTGCAACTGGTGCTTCTGTGTCCTTTTACTCAGTTAAAGGTTTATTTTTTTAACTGACCTAGTTTTACTTCACATAAACATCTGTGGTAAACCCAGAAGTATCATGAGTGTGTGGTGGAATAGCTCTATTTCAGCACAATGACTACAAAGATAGCTTGTATTTCAGGATTTGGTTCCTTAATCTTTAGCTCATGGTTGAGAATGTATCTTTAAGGCGGTGTTAGAGAACAGAGGGTGATGGGGTGTTAAGGTGGAGAAGTTGGAGATTTCTGAGCTATTTATCTTGTTGGTTTTTTTTTTTGTTACATTATAAGCTCTCAAAACTGGAATTTTGTAAAGGAATTTGGGATCTTTCTGTCCCTAAGACTATATGAAATAAAACTTCTATTATCTTATCATTGTAGCTATGGGAAAGCATCACTGGCAGCAATGATGCCAAAGAAGGGGAAGAAGAAGCCTGGAGAAGAAGATATTAAAAGAGAGTGTCCTGCTTCTGAGCTGCCCCAGCAAGTATGGTCTGTGATGGTTTTGATTGTATCTTCCTGGCTGGGAGGAGGAAGATCACCTTGTTCCCCATAATAATACTCAATGTCACAACAAGTACAACTGCAGACTTTGATATCCACAGCACTTTATTAAAAGAGTCACTGATTTGGAATGGGTTGGCTCAAATCCTAGTTCTCACATTAACTATCTCTGCCATGTGGGGCAAGTCATAGTAGGCTTTAGAGGCATCCAAGATCACCTAATTCCAAACTTGGGACAGCTAGGTTGCTCAGTGGATAGACTGCCCAGCCCAGAGTTAGGAAGACTTATCTGCAGGAGTTCAAAACTGGCCTCAGACACTAGCTATGTGACCCTGGGCAAGTCACTTAACCTGTTTGCCTTAGTTCCTCATCTTGGAAATGAGCTGGAGAAAGAAATCGCAAATCGTTCCAGTATCTTTGCCAAGAAAACCCCAAATGGGGTTAAAAAGAGTCAGACACAAATGTAAAATGATTGAACAAAAAAAAATTCAAACACTATATTTTATATATAAGGAAACTGAGGCCTGGAGAGGTAAAAATAACCTGTTCAAGGTCTCACTGGTAATTGTAGGGATTTGGCCCCAGATCTTCCAAATCTAAATTCTGCATTCTTTATTCTATGTCCTGATGTGTTACTTTTACAATAATGAACTTCAGTCTCCTCTCATCTGTAAAATGAAGATAATGACATTCACACTGCCTAATGGGATTGTTGTGTACAGCTAGGTCCTATTAATGAGAATAACAAATCCCCAGAAGTGGTCACAGGCATTCAGATTTACATTATTCAAGGTTATAACTATGGAAAATATGGTAAATAGTTGCAGTCCAATGGAAGTATGTGGTGTGAATTCAACCTACTCAACCACTTCATAGATTCATTGTTCCTACTTAGCTGGACCTCCCAGTAGAGTAAATTAGATGCTGCTCAAAAACTCTATAGAAATGTGACTTCTCACTATTCATAAAAATTATTTTTTTACTATTTCCTTGGAAGAAAGTGAGAGGAAGAGGAGGGAAGGAAGAGAGAAATAAATGAAGGAGCAAAGGAGTAAAGAAAAAGAAGGAAGGAGGTCCTTAAGGAAAAATGAAGAAAAAGTAACCTAATAATGACTCTATAGCATGGTGCAATATACAGAGTACCAACTTTTGAGTCAGAAAAACTGGGTGCAAATTCTGATTCTGTCACTTGTTTTCCTTTATGACCTCGAGACCTCAGTTTCCTCTTCGGTAAAATGAAGAACTCAAACTAGATTATTGATAAAATTTCACACTCTAACCTTTGATCCTAAAAGGATATAACAATAGCTAATATTTATATAGCACTTTAAGGTTTACAAAAGGTTTTACAAGTATTACCTTATTTTGTCCTCAGGACAACTCTGGTAGTTAAGTGCTATCGTTATCCCCATTCTACAGATGAGGAAACTGAGACAGACTGAAGTGAAGTGACTTGCCCAAAGTAATACCTCTAGTAGGTGTCTGAGGTAGGACTGAACTCAAGTCTAAGTGTATTGGATTTAATTGATTCATTCCTAAAGTAATGATAAGCATACATATATCTATAATATTTGAATTATGGCACTGGGGTCTGGGGTTGTGGAGGGTATATATATATATAAGAGACCTTTGGAGTATGGCGAGTACATATTTAACATGTAGGTTTCCTGGGTGTGCTACTATGTGGGTTGGGGTAGCCTGTTTTGATTGGCTACATAATTGGAACAGGCTGAATCTTTAAAACTGATCAGATTAAAAGCATCCATCTCTATCTAGCATCCAGCTCTATCTCTATCCTTTTCTGCTGCATCCAGAGGGTGGCTCCCATGAACTGAACGGGGCAGGGAGGAGGGGACAGCTTCTCCACCCTCCTCTCTCTTACCCTGGCTTCAAGAAATGATTCTGGAGGAATTTGTTTCTATTTTGTTTCATTTGTCCTTAGATTCAGGTATCCAGGTATGAACCCCGTAAACCCAAGAGTTTGAACCATGATGACCTTGAAGCCAAGATTCCAGGCAAGATATTATAGGCAGCCTGGAAGAGAAGCCTGGAAGTTAGGGTGACTGAGACTGAGGCCTAAAGAAGGTTTGGGTATTGGCATTAGGACTTTGCTGGATAGGAATTGAGCCAAAGTATAAATGTAATCCCTTTCCCCTCCCCAGAGATTGAAGTATTATTGGGGAAGGGGAAGTAGAAGGATTAAGCCCCACCTCTTGGGCAAGTAAATTTGTATGTTTCTGATTATACTATTTGATATTAACATTCTTTATAAAAATGAATCAAACTGTTAAATGGCTAAATAGAACTAAATTGTAGTGGACCAACCCCTACAATTGAGAGAACGGTAAGGGATGGAACCATGTGTAAAAAAACCTATATACCTTCACCCACCAAAGATATCAGAGAATGCTAGAGAAGGGTGAAAAATAATATACCTGCCTTCAGGCAGTTGGGGAGGGGCGGTGAGGTGGGGGCATGTAGTCAGTGTCATATACAAATAAGTAAAAGAAAACTTTCAGGGAGCTTATAAACTAATGTTGTTGAGTCATATTCAACTTCATGTGACCCCATTTTTGAGTTTCCTTGTCAATGTTACTAGAGTGGTTTGCCATTTCCTTTTCTGGTTCATTTTATAGATAAGAAAACTGAGACAGAGTTAAGTGACTTGCCCAGGATCACACAGCTTGTAAGTGTCTGATTTGAAGGCATGAACATGAGTCTTCCTGATTCCAGGATTGGCACTCCATCCACTGTGCCCCTATAATCCAGTAGCAAGAAGAAAAAAAAAAGGGAAGAAAGGAGAAAAAAGGAAGGAAGGAAGGAAGGAAGGAAGGAAGGAAGGAAGGAAGGAAGGAAGGAAGGAAGAAAGGAAGAAAAAGA
>NW_027187298.1:807207-918789 GCF_028583685.1 Petaurus breviceps papuanus | reverse complement strand
AGGAAGGAAGGAAGGAAGGAAGGAAGGAAAGAAGGAAGGAAGGAAGGAAGGAAGGAAGGAAGGAAGGAAGGAAGGAAGGAAAGAAGGGAGGGAGGGAGGGAGGGAAGGAGGAAAGGAAGAAAAGAAGATAAATGGAGGGACAGAGGAATGGAGGAAAAGTTCAAACTTTAAAAATAGGCTTGCATCAAGTTTAAGAGAGATTAAATAAAGCTCACAAAACAACATTTTAATCATTTCAGTATAAATGGATCAAAAACATATGGATGAAATTTCCTTTAAATTTTGTATGGGTTAGAAAATCAAAATGAAAAATGCCTGGGGCACAACACATTTTGTTTTTATTTTGTATTTCTAAAAAATGTGCCTATCATAGCAGCCTCTGGGTAGAGATACCAAAAAGAAAAAGAAAGCACAATTAATGACAAACTCAACAGCAGAACTCCCATATCCCCAAACCTCATATCGCCCATTCTGTCATCCTATTAGTCTTAAAAATCAACTTACCTTCAAGATACACCAGCTATGACTTGGGGGTGGCAGTGGGGAGAACAAGTTCCTAAATTTCTGCTTGTTCATTTGGAAATTGGGGATGATAATACTGTCTTTGTGAGAGTCCAACGAGAATTGAATTAATATTTATAAAGAGCTTTGACAATGGAAAACACTATCCTGACAGTAAATAGAAATGTTGGCTTTCTTTTCTGATATAATTGTGAACTTAGCACCATGCCACAGAGATCTCCTGGGGGAAGTCTGGAGCCTTTCATGAAAATTCAAACTACAAGCCTGAACACTTGGAGAGATTAAATTCATCATCAATTAATACAGGAGTTAACTGAACACATCTCAGTGTATGAGATCATATAGTTAGAAGTGGAATCATAGAATCCATGAAGTCCTTCCTTGATTTTATTAAAGAAACTGAGTGTTTGTTCATGAAGTGACCTGAGCACGGTCACACAGTAAGTGTATGAGGGGAGGTTCAAACCCAGATCTTCCTGACTCTAAGTCCATCATTATATCCATAATACCAAACTGCCAGGTAAAACTCTTCTGGGAATAAACAGGGCATACACTGTCTTAAATAAACAAAATCTTGAGGAGGCGAGATGGAAAAAAATTAAAAGTAAATAACATTTAAGATATATGCATATGCATATATAGGAATATATACATATACTTATGTATATGTGTTTGTGTAAGTGCATGTGACGCAAAAGGCAATGCACACCCATTTTTTCTCCATGGAGAAACAGGGTAGGGGTATACAGCCAACGATGATTTTGTGCAAGAAAATGCAAAGTGATGTATAAAGTACATCATCAAGGGCATATCAAAGACAATGACCAGACAAGATATCAGGACCTTACCAACCCTACGATTACTGCGAGTTTTTCACATGTTACAAATCCTAGGTTAAAGGGGACTGGTTTTGTTGTTGTTTTATTTGGGGGGGGGGGATTAGCAATTCACTTTTACCTTTGATGGACTTTGCTGAAGGGGAATCATAAGTTGAGTGCTTTCAGCTTTCAATTTGTTCATAGACTTCTGTGCCTTTGTATCTTACACATATTCTGTAATGGGTGAAATAAAGACTGTCCCATGTGTAATACCTATACTGAAACTTTTTTAGGAGTGAAGGACTCAATTGCCCACTTTTGGGGAAACAGACAGGAGCTACACCTCAACATTATTCAAGAAATTCTCCTGGTGCTTTTGGGAGGGAGGCAAAAAGCAAAGGGAGAAAACAACTCTGTCATGGATAAGGCCCCCAGAACTGAATCTAGATTTTCTTTGAAGGGAAGGAACTAGATCTTAAATGACATGTTAGGTCATGTAGTAAAAGTGAGGAATAATTGATAAATAACCCTAGTATAATGTACTAGTACTCACAAAACATTAAAATACCTATAGAATTGAGTGGACCCTCTACAGAAGATGTGTAGAATCTTCTATGGATGAGATTTACCCAGGAGAGAAGGCATGACAGTATTAGGATTTGCACCAATGGAAAGAATACTCAACACTGATGAAATTGTCCAGTATATTAAATATATATATCCAGTATATTAAATCCATCAATGTATTAGAAAATATTTGTAATGAAAGGCATTATTCAGATATTCCACACTCCTACTGAATAAACTCCAGTGACTCCCTTTACCTATCGTATCAAATATAAAATTCTCTATTTAACATCTAAATTTTTTGCCACCTGATCTCTTGCTCTTTTCCAGATTTTATATGTTTTGCCCCCTTCCATATACTCTATAATCCAGGTACACTGGCTTACTTGCTGTTCCTCATATACAATACATCATCTAACTCCATAGCTATCCCTTAATATGAAATGTTTTCCCTTTTCATCTGTCTACTAATTTCCCTAACCTCTTTGAAGACTCAGTACAATCCCACCTTCTTCTGGATACCTTCTTTCTATTCCCTTTTTACTGTTAGCAACTTCACTCTGAGATTAACTTCCATTGACACTATGTGATATTTTTAATATATGTGTATATACATAATATATTTATATCTATATGTCTTATGTGTAAATGCCTTTTTTTGCATTGTCCTCCCCATAAAAAGAATGCTTCCTTGAGGGAAGGAACAAAGTTTTTATCTTTCCTTGCATATACTTAGTACAGTTTCTGGCACATAGTAATTATTTAATAAATGTTTGTTGACTGACTAATGTTTCTGTAGATGCTGATCTGAATAGCTCCACATGTCAATTATAGCACATGTAGATTTCATAAGACACCATAAAATTTTGAATACCATGGGCTTTTAAGATGGAATCTGTTTTGTCAGTTCCTGGAAGTTGTAGTTTGAAGATGACAATTTTCTTCTTTCTTCCCTTGAAAAGACAGTGGGAGTGATGCTTATCTTTTCCCTTCCCCTCATAAATACAGAGAGAAAATTCTCTGAAGAGGTGGAGTTGAAGACAGTGGCTGACATTTTCAAAAACAGTGTTGTCTTTCAATTCAATCATCTTCCAATATTCAAACAGGTTGGAAGGTTATGGTACAGAGTCTTCTTCCTGAAAAATGTCTGCTTCTGAACAATTTTCTGGAATAGGCTTTCTTTGCATGACTGGCATGTGCTCTCATTTAAAATGTAGTCAGTCAACTAGTCAACAAACATTTACTAGGGGCCTGCTGTGTTCTAAGCACTGGAGACACACAGAAAAGTAAAACAAACAAACAAAAATAGTCTCTTGTTCTCAAGGAGCTCAGCAGTCTAATGAGGGAACACGCGAACAATAATAAACAAACAAGATATGAAAAGGATAATTGGGAATTGTCCCAAGGGAAAAGACATTAATATTAAGGAAGACTAGGAAAGGCTTCTTTCCAAAAAGGACTTTAGGCTGAAACCTGAAGGAAGCCAAAGACACCAGGAGGCAGAGACAAGGAGAGCCTACTAATCTTGGTGACCAGCCAGGGGAAACGATCAGTCTGGAGATGGAATATTTTGGGTGAGAAACCTCAAGGAGGCCAGGGCCACTGCATGACAGACTATGGGGAGGGGAATAAGGTATAAGAAGACTAGAAATGTAGGAAGGGACCAGGTTACTAAGGGCTTTAAAAGTCAAACAAAATGTTATATTTGATCTTGGATGTCATAGGGAGCTACTGGAGTTTATCAAATGGGGTGGGGCTGATATGATCAGTGGGTGCTTTGGGAAGATCAACTTGACTCCTATGTGGAGGATGAATTGGAGTAGGGAAAAGCTTATGGTAGGGGGACCAATCAAAAGGCTATTGAAACCATCTACCAATGAGGTGATGAGGGCCTACACCAGAAGGGAGCACATATAAGAGATGTTTGCTGTTGCTGCTCAGTTGTATTCAACTCTTTGTGACCCCCATGGACCATGATTCCTGATTGTATATTCCTTTTTTACCTTGCAAAGTAGTCAGTCACCATCAATCTAATGTTTTTATTCTTATCATTTTCCAGCTATAAGAATTTAAAACCGACAAGTTCCAAAGGTTTTCTTTTTGCTGTTGTTCAGCCGGTCAGTCACGTCCACCTCTTTGTGACCCCATGAACCATAGTTAGCCAACCCTGTCCATGAGATTTTCTTGGCAAAGATACTAGGGTGGTTTGCCATTTCCTTCTCCAGTGGATTAAGGCAAACAGAAGTTAAGTGACTTAGCTGGGATCGCACAGCTAGTGAGTGTCTAAAGTCAGATTTGAACTTAAGTCTTTCTTATTCCAGGCCCAGCATTCTATCCACTGAGTCACCTATCTACTCCCTCCTTAAAAAAAAGATGAAGCAGCTTTTATAACATTTATTTATCCTATAAGTAGGCCTTGAGGTGGGAGGGGATGGAGAGTGGGGATGAGTTTAATGTAGCTAATGTTTCTCCCACTGATGAAATATGGTAAAGGCTCAGTGAAAGTGGCTCCTGCCCTGGACAGCAAAGCAAAAATAGAGGCCAAGAGAAATCTGGAAAAGAAAAAAAAATTGCTGGTATTTAAATTCACCAAATATGCAGCACAAGTTGGTATTACTTTGCCCACAACAACCAAAAGTCTCACACTATTTGGTAGCATTTACAACCCTTTTTCACAAGTAAAATCAGTTATTGTTGTTTTCCTAGCTCTAGGGCCCTTGCTTGACCCACATGTCCTAAGACACTTGATAAATTTTTTTAGTTTTTTTTTTTGAGTAGTATGCACTGAGTAATACCAACTAATTCCTTGTACTATGTGTGTGATCCATGATAGTCAGATACTGTGCCCTCTGAACATTTCCATTTTCTGCCATTGTCTGCCATGGTCTCAACAATAGAGCACCTTCAAAGAACTGATACTAGATTCCTATGGCATCACGACCTTGGTTCTTGGCTTGAATCAATCATAAAGACCTTTATCAGCCAACTGCTAAAAGCTGGTTTAATGAAGCATGGTCCAAAAAGGCTACTGGCAGACTGACTGGTAGAATCACCAAATTTTAGCTGACCTGTTATTCTCTTGTAATCTAGCTCCTCAGGCTTACATGTAACCTTCATTCCTTATTTAGGTATCACTACAGCTTTGGTCTTGTGTGACCTGAGTGACATTAGTTTTCCCTGAGAAATCTGACTGAGATTTGACTGAGAAATCATGCTGACTTTAGAGTTGGCTAGTAAAGCTTCCCATCTCTGGTAAGCAACATTCTGTGTGGTGCCATAAGCTTCCAAAATATTTTCACATTGATCATATCAATATAATAATCCAGAGAAAGTTTAATTCTGATCTAAGCCATTAAATCTATTAAGAATTCCTGATTCAAAGACAGAAGTTGATATAGTTATTCTAAAAACAATGAATGGGGTATGAAAGGTAGTTACAGAAGATGAGAAAGGATTGAGAGATAACTGAGAGGCAAAGATCTTTGAAGTTCTAAAACCAAGTACAAGCTCCCATCCCCACCCCCACCCTGCCAAAGGAAGACTTCTCTAATCCTCTCTGGGGGTAACAGGCCTCACACCTGGCTTGTTTGTTTGTTTTAGTCAACTCTTTAAAATATTTATGACAGTTGCCTTCAACTCTGTCTTATCAGCCTCCATCCCTGCTCTCAGCCCCTGTTAGACTATGAACTCTACGAAAAAACTTGCCCTTTTTAATTTAAACTTTGCATATCTCTTGACATCTAGAGCAATATTTTTGCACATAATAATCACTTAACTAATAGTCACTGTTGAACTTCTGAATCCTACATCACCACAAAGCAGAGAACCAAGAATGCTGTGCCCAGGGGATCTGAATTGCAATGGGATAGTACAAGGATGGAAATGAAGGAATTCATCTTGGCTACATCCAAAAGCAGAAAGAAGCACAACATCTGGTGGCTTTGTATTTTAATTAACTTTTCTTGCTAACTAAGTGCCAAATTCTGTTGTTTCTCCATTGATGGACTGTGTGTGCTTTCAGCACCCTTTAAATTTTGACTCCCTGAGGCAATACCCTGGTTGTTCCCCCATAATTATGACTCTATGTCTGGAAGTTTGCCCCCAAGATTCCTTCACTATCTTTCATCATCAATCTTTCCTTAACTACTAGTTCCTTTACTCCTCCTAATAAGCAATTCCAGACGTCCCCCATCCTGGAAAAAATCTTTACTTGACCCATCAATGTTCTCAAGATCTTGTCCTTATCTCTCTTCTCACGTTCAAAGTGAAACTTTTAGGAAAAAAACTAATCCATGTTCATTGTTTCCACTTGCTCATCTTCTATCTACTTTTCAGCACTTGGCAATCTGACTTCTGTCTCTACCATTCAAAAGAAGCTAGTCGCTGCAAGTCTATCAGTGAGCTTCTAAATACTAAATAAGCCCTTTTATGAGTCCTCAATCCAGCTTGACATATTTTCAGCTTTTGACACTGATGGTCACTGCTCCTAGAATAGTCTCTTCTTCTTTGACTTCCAAGTGGCTTCTCTTTCTCATTCTACTTTTACCTGATCACTTCTTTTCTAAATCTTTTGCAATAAAATCCTCTCCCATCCCCTAAGTGAGAGCTTACATAAAGGTACTGCTAAGAATATTCTTCTCTTTTTTCTCTAAAGGGGTGGGGAACCTGAGACCTTGAGGCCACATGTGATCCTCTAGGTCTTCCATTGAGGCCCTTTTATGGAATGCCCTGGAATGGGATTTGTTCTGTGAAGTTTGGATTCTGTCAAAGGGTCACACTTGAGGACCTAGAGGGCCACATGTGGCCTCAAGGCCTCAGGTTCCCCACTCTTTAAACTCTTTCTTGTTGATCTCATCTGCTCTCAAACCAATTATCTTCTCTCTGCAGATGAACCCCCAAATCAGTCTATCCAACCCTAACCTCTTTCATGTATCTGAATGTCCTGAAAAACATTTCAAACTCAAAATTACCAAATTGAAAGCATTATGTAAACTTTAAAGCACAATAAGTTTCAGTTATTATTATTCCACCATGTTACTAAGATGATCAAAATGCTTCAGTGTTTCTCTGTTGTAACAAAGATTAAAGAAAAGAAAAGAAAAGAAGACCTCCTCAGTCAGATGTTCAAATCCAGCTCCCATTCTGTTTTCTTGACTCATTTCATATCGCTTCCTTTCCTTCACTAAATGTTCTAGTCAAATTTGCTCACTAGAATTCAAGGCTCCATCTCCAAGATGTACCTTGATTTTGAATAGGCCATTCCCCAGTCTTAGAATGTATTCCTTTTTCACATCCACCTCTTAGAATTCTTAAATTCCTTCAAGTTTGTCTTAATGTGTAACTTCTTATAAGGAGCTCTTCCAGATTCTACTCATTATCTGCACTCTCTCCTTTCTCAAATAATTTTGTGTATATGTGTAGAGATAACTTTAAGTGGATTCTTATGCCAGCTCTAAAATGGCACACTAGCCCAAGAAAGTGCAAAATATCATGGTTCAGGCATGATTGATCAATGCAATCTGTTTATTGATACCATGAGCAAGGTTTTTATAAAGTAATGAAACAAAGAAGGTAATTATAGGTCACTTAGTTTTCTAATACTCCTTTGTTCAATTTCAAGATGCCAGACAATGATGTCTAGGCATTGACAATAATCATGGCCTCAATGATTTCCAAGCCATATGAACAGTATCTAAGAATGTATAAAATCATGAAAGTCAGCTAACATCTTCTGGCCAGAATCCCAGAACAGGGCATAGCCCTGGATCACAGGAGATCAGGAAGGCTCTGACTTATAGTCATATCACAGAGAAAACCAGGACTAGATACTTAGGACTGGCCTCTGGAAAGCTCGGAACTATCAAGTACCAGCCTGATTCCTGTATCAGATGTTTTGGCTCCTTTCATATATGTATCTGTTCATGAGTTGAATCCCCTGAGTAGAATATAAGCCCTATTGGACCTGGGACCATTTTTCTTTAGCTTACTTAGTTGGATTAATTAAAAGTAATACTGAAAGTAGACATCACAACATGATGAGTATGTGCTTCAGCTCTACAGTGGCAACCACACTGGCATATCCAGGATGGCTGCTAGCAGAGCTTCTTATATCTGCTTTACTAGGAAAGACAGCATTTTAAGGGGTCAACAATCTTTTTAAAATACATTCACTAGTTCAGGAGAAAAATCAGCACCCTGAACTTCAGAGAAAATAAAATACAAGCAGACTGGGGTGTTTGTAGAGAGGGCACCCTCCTCAGACCTCTGAGAACACTGGGGAAAATGCCAGGGATTTGGGACATAGCTTGTTCCACTCTGAAAGCAAAGTTCTACCATGGCAAAGAGCTCAAAAGTCAAGTAATTGGTTGGCAAGATAAGCAAACAGAAGAAGTACAATCAGACTATAGAATCTTTTGGGGGGGGGACAAAGAGGATCAAAACATAGAACCAGAAGAAGACAACAAAGTCAAAACTCTTTCATCAAAAGCCTCCAATAACTGATTGCAGGGCATGAAGGAGCTCAAGGATTTTGAAAATCAAGTAAGAGAAGTGGAAGAAAAATTGGGAAGAGAAATGAGAATGATGCAAGAAAATCATGAACAGCAAGTAAACATCCTGCTAAAGGAGACCCAAAAAATATACTGAAAAAAATAACATCTTAAAAAATAGACTAACTCAAATGGCAAAAGAGGCCCAAAAAGCTAGTGAGGCGAAGAATGCCTTAAAAAGCCAAATTTGCCAGATGGAAAAGGAATTTCAAAAACTCACTGAAAAGAATAATTCCTTCAAAATTAGACTGGAGCAAATGGAAGCTAATGACTTTATGAGAAATCAAGATACTATAAAACAGATCCAAACAAATGAAAAAAAATAGAAGGCAATGTGAAATATCTCATTGGAAAAACCACTGACCTGGAAAATAGATTCAGGAGATCTCTCCTGATCAGATCTGATTCAGATCTCTGAATTTAAAAATTGTTGGACTACCTAAAAGCCATGATCAAAAAAAGAACCTAGAAATCATCCTTCAAGAAATTCTCAAGGAAAATTGCCCTGATATTCTAGCACCAGAGCACAAAATAGAAATTGAAAGAATTCACTGATCACTCCTTGAAAAAGATCCCAAAAAGAAAACACTTAGGAATATCATAGACAAATTCCAGACTTCCCAGGTCAAGGAGAAAATATTGCAAGCTATCAGGAAGAAACGAGTATTGCAGAATGACATTCAGGATAACACAAAATCTAGCAGCTTCTAAACTAAGGGATCAAAGGGCTTGGAATGTGATGTTCTGGAGGTCAAAGGATCTAGAATTAAAACCAAGAATCACCTACCCAGAAAAACTGAGTATAATGCTTCAGGGGAAAATATGGTCATTAAATGAAATAGAGGACTTTCAAGTATTCTTTTTTTTTTTTTAAAGCAATTGGGGTTAAGTAACTTGCTCAAGGTTACACGGCCAGTTATTTCTGGGTGTGGTGCTAAGTATCTGAGCCCAGATTTGATCCCCAGGTCATCCCGACACTGGAACCAGTGCACTTACTCGCTGTGCTACCTGGCCACCCCACTTTCAAGCATTCTTGATAAAAAAAAAAAACCAGAGCTGAACAGAAAAATTTGACTTTCAAACAGAAGAAGCAAGAGAAGCATGAGAAAGTAAACAGGAAAAATAAATCATAAGGAACTTATTAAAGTTGAACTATCTACATTCCTACATGGAAAAAGATCATTATAACTCTATTGCAATGAGACTTTTCTCAGTATGAGGATAGTTGAAGGGAATATATATTTATATATGTTTACATACATATATATGTATGTATAGAAGAGTATATGTGTGTATAAATATGTGTGTATAGGTATGTATATGCATACATAGACAGGGCACAGGATAAGTTGAATAGGAAGGGATATTATCTAAAAAATAAAATTAAGAGGTGAGAGAGAAATAAAATGAGAGAAGGAGATGAGGAAAGATAGAATAGGGTAAATCATCTCATATAAAAGAGGCGAGAGAAAACTCTTACAATGGAGGGGAAGAGCAGGAAGGTGAAAGGGAATGGGTCAACCTTACCCTTATTGAATTTGGCTTAAGGAGGGAATAACATACACACTCATTTGGGTATCTTACTCTACAGGAAAGTAGGGGGGAAGGGGATAAGAGGGGGGATGACAGAAGGGAGGACAGATTGGGGGAGGGGGTAGTTAGAAGCATACACTTTTGAAAAGGGACAGGGTCAAGGAAGAAAATAGAATAAGTGGGGGGGGCAGGATAGGATGGAGGGAAATCTATTTAGTCTTTCACAATATAACTACTATGGAAACATTTTGCATACCTACACATGTACAACCTGTATTGAATGCTTATCTTCCCAGTGGAGGTAGGTGAGGAGGGAAGAAGGAAAAGAATCTGGAAATCAAAGTTTTAAAAACAAATGTTAAAAAAATGAATTGTTTTTTTTTACATGCAACTGGGAAATAAGATATGTAGGCACCGTGGTATAGAAATCCATCTTGCTCTACTAAAAAGTCAGAGGGGGGATGGAGGAGGATATAAGAAAGAGCAAATTGGGGGGAGTGGCATCCAGCAGGCACGCTGTCTTGGGGTGGGGATAGGGGAAAGACAGGGAGAAAATTTGTAACTCAGAATCTTGTGGACATGAATTTTGAAAACTAAAAATAAATTTAAAAATTTTAATTTTAAAAATTAAAAAAAAAAGAAACTACAAGCAGAGAAAGAAAGACCATCAAACAGGGTTCTGACTGCCTGCATCAACCATGCACTTTCCATACATCCCTGAACTGAGAGAACCTTTACATCTGAGTGGTCATGGAGCTCTGAACATATGGCCACTCAGAGTCTCGATCGGGGAATCACAATGTCCTTCTCATAAGCAAGTCCCCCAAAGCAAATACCAACTCATAGTATATCTATATATCTATATCTATATCTATATCCATATCTATATATATATACACACACTTCTCAGAGCCAGAAAGCATCACAGCCCTCATGACTCAGTACCTAATTAGAAATTTAGCAAAAGGTGTGAAAGCCTTCCTACAAGCAAGCTTCTTCTAAGCAAGCTTTCCTTAATGGCCTCCCTGTTAGGCCTATTAATGGACCGGGAAGATCTTAAATTCCATAAACACTACAAGGTGCTTATCCCCTGTAAAACAATATGTTTTTGGGGCAGGCAGGTAGCACCGCGAGTAAGAGCACCGGCTCCAGTGTTGGGATGACCTGGAGATCAAATCCAGGCTCAGACACTTAGCACCACACCCAGAAATAACTGGCCATATAACCTTGAGCAAGTTACTTAACCCTAATTGTTTAGGGGTGCCCAGGTGGCTCAGTGAGTAAGAGCACCGGCCCCAGAGTTGGAATGACCTGGGGATCAAATCCTGGCTCAGATACTTAGCACCACAACCAGAAATAACTGGCCATGTAACCTTGAGCAAGTTACTTAACCCCGATTGCTTTAAAAATATATATATGGTTTTAATGGATAGTGAGGGATCTGGAAATCATACTAAATGATCATCAGTTGAAGGATCTGAGATTGTGTTGCCTGGAAAAGTAAAGACTTAGGAGTGACACAATAGCTATCTTTGAACAATTTGAAGGGATGGCATGAGGAAGCACAGTGTCTCATATATATATTCATACATACATATATACATATACATATATGTGTGTGTGTTGTTACTGATGTTCAGTTGTTTTTCAGTCATGTGAGACTCTTCATGACCTCATTTGGAGTTTTCTTGGCAGATACTGAAGTAGTTTGTCATTTCCTCCTCCAGCTTATTTATAGATGAGAAAACTGAGGCCAACAGTGTTAAATGACCTGCCCAGGGTCACATAGCTAGTAAATATCTGGGGCCAGATCTGAACTCAGGAAGACACTCTTCCTGACTCCACTGCACTATATCCATTGTGCCATCTAACCTCCCACCTTGTATATTGTAGGCAGTTAATAAATATTTCATTAATTTTGTTAAAACTAAGTAATATAGTGCATCAGAAGTAAGGGAGATGAGTTCAAACCCAGCCTCAGACACATCGCTCTGGGCAACTCACTTAACTGCTCTGTACCTCAGTTTCCCCAACTGTAAAATGAGAATGATGATATTTATCTTTGAGGACTGTTGTGAGGATGAAATGAGATAATACTTGTAAAGCTCTTTACAAATCTTAAAAGCACTATCTAAATCAGCTTATTATTATTATTATTTATTGAGAATTCTATTGTTCAGTGATTCTACAGCCCTTCCATATTTTCTGCATCATTTGAAGGATTAACAGCCTCATTAAAAACAATAAGAATATTTGTGAAGTAGTTCAAAATAAACATATCCAAAAAAGACTGCTGTATGGAGTATGCTGCTTTTCTGTTTCAGTGCCACATTCTATAGGAGAAAATGATGAAAAGTAACATAGGGCAAAGCAAATCTCACATTCATGAGCAAATAAATTAAGAAGTCTGGAGGATTTATCATAAAGTATGACACGAGGTTGTTAGTTTTTTCCCTGTAAATTCACCAAAGAAAAGAGATAATGCAATAAATGAAGAATCCATCACAATTACCCATCTTCTATAACCAAAATATTCCTTTCATTGGAAATCCCAAGCTTCTACTTTACAAAATAGATTTGAAATAAAACAGAGTCTGACAACTGAGACTGAGTTTTACTCAGAAAATCAAATAGTAACTTTCACTTTTATAATGTTATATGCTTAAGTAAGGAAGTCATTCTCTCTAGGTACTTTACATATGTGGAGAGTCACTCAACAGTAAATGCAATAATTTTCGTGCTTTGGACCCATCTTGTGGTGAAAGGGTCATGCATGATCACTTATTAAGCGCTTAAAACTAGCTAAGAAGGATCAGATAAGACCTGTGGGAGTCCTTCTGAGAAGAAGGGCAGAGTTGGGTGCCCTCTCAAAAGTACAAATAGCCCTGGGGGAAGGTCACTGTTGTTACAAATACTTCAGAATCCCTTTACCTCTTTCCCTATGAAAATCAGGTCTGGAGTCCAGCTGAGTCTTAGAATGTTAGGAGAGGTCACTTTCACTAATGGCCATTTTGCTCAATGGGGCACAATGATCTGTCTATTGCTTATCTTTCACTCTGGCCACTTAACCAGCTCACCTTTTTCAATCATTCATTATTTTATTTTTTTTTTTTTGCCTTTTTATTTTGCCTTTCCTTTGTAATTCCTGGCTTGTAGGGGAAGAACCAAGATGCAGAGTAAAAGCAGGAGCTTGCTCTAACCACCTCCAATACCTGTAAAAAATGACTTTATACGAATTTTAGAGCTACAGAACCCACAAAGTGACAGAGAGAAACGAATGTCCCGCTGAAGGCAGCCTGGCAGACCAATAGAAAGGGTCTATTGCACCAAGCTCGGAGCGGAGAGCAGTCTCATGTGAGCTGGGCCAGCCCAGATCCATGTCCCTGACACACCAGAGCAGACCAGGAGAGTGAATCACTGGCAGCTGTGGCAGTTTCCAGTCTTCTCAACCCATAAATTCCAAAGAGAAAGTAAAAGGTCAGTAAGGTACTTTGTTTGAACTGAGTGAGAGAAGAGGTAGGTCTGGCCCCTCCCCCCAGGGCAGTGGAGGTGGTGGCAGCTACTGCCCCATGGATGCCTCCTGAGCTCCAGACCTACAGAGCCTAGGGGGACCAAGCAACCATTCAGAGGGGAATTGCTCTTGTTTTGGCCTGCTTGGATCTAGGTCACGGTTTTGGGTGGCAGTCCTGAGGTGAGGAGTGCTAGCACAGAAGAGCTTGTGGTGGCTGTAGAGAGGGCACCCACCTAATAGCTCTGACAATAGCTTTCACAACAGCTGTGCAAAACCCCAGAAATTCGGGACACAGTACTCTCCACTCTGGAAGCCGAGTTCTACCATGGCAAAGAGCTCAAAAGTCAAGTAATTGGCTGGCAAGATAAGCAAACAGGGGAAGTTCAATCAGACTATAGAATCTTTTTGGGGGGACAAAGAGGATCAAAACATAGAACCAGAAGAAGACAACAAAGTCAAAACTTTTTCATCAAAAGCCTCCAATAAAAATATGAACTGATTGCAGGGCATGAAGGAGCTCAAGGATTTTGAAAATCAAGTAAGAGAAGTGGAAGAAAAATTGGGAAGAGAAATGAGAATGATGCAAGAAAATCACGAAAAATGAGTCAACAGCCTGACTGAAAAAAATAACACCTTAAAAAATAGATTTTCAAATGGCAAAAGAGGTCCAAAAAACCAAAGAGGAAAAGAATGCCTTAAAAATCAAAATTGGCCAGATGGAAAAGGAATTTCAAAACCTTGCTGAAGAAAATAATTCCTTCAAAATTAGATTGGAGCAAATGGAAGTGAATGACTTTATGAGAAGTCAAGACACTATAAAACAAATCCAAATGAATTCATGGTTTGTAATTTGCTGAGGTTTGCCATGGCCACCATGCACCTCAGCTTTTATCTTTGTGGGATTTTCAATACACTGCTGTGAATTAAGTGAAAGGTGATATAATTGTCCCCAAATTACAGTTGGAGCACCTGAAACACAGAGATGAAGTGAGTTGCCTATGATTGCAAATATAGGAATGAAAGATCAGAATCTTTTGATTCTTCACTAAGAGTCATGGATTATTAAAAATGAGAGGAAACTTCGAGTATATCTAGCCCAAACCCCTCACTTTAAAGATGAGTAAACTGATGATCAGAGAGATCAAGTGATTCGTCATAGATCATAGATTATCTTCCCATAGATTTTGAACTGGAAGGGGCTTTAGAAGGCCTCTTCCAACTCTCTCCCTTTATAGACTAGAGTACTAAGTCTCAAAGAAACTAAGGGACTTCCCTTACGTGCCAGAGCTGGTAAGCAGCAGATCTCAGATTCAAATGCAGTTCCTACAATATAATTTTTATCTAAGGCACCATAGTAGTTAATGGCACAATGCAAGTTTCCTGATGCCTGGTACAATGTTATTTTATCTTTCCATCATCTCCCAAGCATTTATTAAGTACCTATTAGGTACTAGGAACTATGCTCAATGCTAGAGATTTACTATAATGTTTCCTCTTGCTTAGAAGAACTTATGTTAATAAACTGTAGGTAGTAAATATGTGAATTTAAGGCAACAGACAACAGAAATGGCAAGTACACTGGACAAGTTTTGAGGAGTCTAGCTTCTAATCCAAACTCAAGTACATTTTTAGGACATTTCTGCTCTCTGAGTTAGAGTGGGGAAAGATGACAGAATGATTTAAGAAAGAAAAAAAATAGCTCCTAAGGCCACTAGTTTGCCATTTTTCAAGATTTAACCTCTCTGGAAAACTGCTTTACCTAGAATGACATGCATATCCCAATGGATGCCAGACAGTTGAAATTTTACCGTGTTTTGGCCTAGCCCAGATAATTAACCCCTCATTGCCTCAGGGCCCTAAGCTCTAAAATGGATATAATGATACCTGGCCCTGCCCACTTTGTAAAGATTCAGAAAGATAACTGAGAGTACATAAATTCAGGTAAAATGAGATCCTTTTGGAAGAGGCTCTGAGCCAAAGAAGTGCCATGGGGCAGTATTGCTATAAATGGGTTCTCTATAAATCAAGGGGAATTCAAGTACCAGAAATGTAACCACAAGTCAATGAAAAACCATATGCTTTTCCTGATAGCTACCAGTTCTCAAAAAAACAAACAAACAGTATCAACTAAATTTTTTTTACTTTAAAGGAAATCAAAAAAATCTATGAATTCTGCCCTTTTTCCATAGGAAGGGCTCTACCTATGATTCGCATAAAATCTACATGGAAGTCACCATCCCAAAGGGTCAACTAACAAGTCCAACACCTGCCCTAAAATCCTCCTCTGAGCTCTCATCATGATGTAGAGGCAACCCCTGTTTCTCAAAGTCTATGTTAACAGAGCACAAGCTCTAGCAAATCCTACCAAATTGGAAAGGTTTAGTATACACCCAATAATGGACTATAAACAGATAGATAAAATCCTTAACAACTATATGTGTCTCCTGTGTTATAGATAGAGATATAAAAACATGGCCCCCACTCTCAAGAAGTTTACATTCCAAGAAGAAAGACAAATCATAAAGGGACCCTGGAAAGGATAGGAGGGGGTGGGTGGGAAAATTGTACCAACAGCTGGTATAGAGGTGGCTGAACTTTTTGTGATCCAGAGGTTCTAGGCAGGAACTCATCAATCAAGGGATTGTTCTCAGAGGGTCTGGTAGCCAATGTGGAGTTGGGGTACTCAGGAGGAGGAGGCTGGAGGGTGACCTAATTTATTTCTCTGTAAAATGAGAAGGCTGTCAGAGTCACAGAATTTAAGAATTGTAAAGGACCTCAGGGATCATCTAGTTCACTCATACCAGGAAGCAAAAAGTGTCTTTAATAGGAGTTAGCATATTACAGTAGAAAGGGCACTGAAACTGGAGTTATAAGACCTAAGTTCAAATGCCAGTGCTGCCATGTACTAGTAAAGTCACCTCAAACAAGTTATTTATTCTCTCTGGATCTCAGTTTCCTTATCCATAAATAAGAGGGTCAAATTAGATGACCTCTATGGTCCCTTCCAATTGAAATCTTTGAATCTACTAGTTCCTTTGACACTAAGAACTGATGTGTATCTGTCATCCAAGGGCCACCCTGGAAAAATGGTAAGAGGATCACTATAAGTGAGTGAAATATTAGGTCATTATTTTTTAATTCATCTCAAAAATAATTTAAAACTCCTATTTTGTGTAAGATACTGTACTCAACACTAGGGACAAAAAGATAAGAATGGTACTGACTTGGGGCATACTAGGAGCTTATTCTGGTGTGATGTGTTTTACTCCAGTCTTGAAAAACTGTAATCTAAAGGTCATAGATTTGTAGCTGGGAGAGAACAAAGAGGTCATCTAATTCAAGTCCTCATTTTACTGATAAAGGATAAGGAAGCTGAAGGCCAGAAGGTCAAATGAATAAATGAAAGAAGTAAAATTTGAACCTGGATCCTCTGACTAAATCCATTACTGAACAACACTGGAGTTAAGGACTTAACAAGCCTCATGGAGGGAACAATGAAAGAATGAATCTTTGGAGGTACTCAATAAAAACACTAAAAAACAGCACTTCAGTGTGCATATGAGGTAAATATTTCGATACTGTGTCTCTTCCCTCCCCTTAGTGTTCCTAGAATAATAATTTGAAGGTGCCTAATAAATGTTTATTGATTTGGACCATACACAATTGGAAATTACCTCCTATTTACATGTTGTATATCGTATATGTACATATATATGTATGTATTATGTATGTTGTCTCCTCCATTAGAATATAACCTCCTTGAGGACAAGTACTGCATTTTTTTTGGCTTGTCTTGGTATTACTAGCACTTAGTACAGCACCTAATAAATTCCTGAAGACTAACTGGATGAAATGAATTGTCCTCCTGAAGAAAGTTGTCGGTACTCAGCTTCAGAAGAAATCTGTTCTTCCAAATGTCCTACTCACTTTGCTACATAATGCTATCTGTTTTTCTTGGTTTGTTTCTATGCCTAGGGCAGCATAAAATGGGTAACAATATAAGAGAGCAGGATCTGTGAAAATGATTTTTCTGAGGGCCATGCCCTTTAAGGTCACTGAATAAAGGTCGAACTCCAATAGCATTGTGAAGAGGTTTTCTATGACAAAGGATTTGGGGGGTTTGGGAGGAAGGATGGAGGAGAAGTGGGGGGGGGAGGAAGCACTGAATAACCAAATTCTCAGCTCCCACTCAGCAACATTTGCAAATTCGTGACAATAGTGAGCAAGAAACAGGGTGGGGATAAACAACTTCCACAGTCCTTCAATATAAAATGGCCAATTAAGGAAACACCTACACACAAGGGACACTCTTAACCAAAGGGAAATAGCCTCATAATAATAACTCAAAGTTTGATGAGGAACAGCAGGGAAGATAATCAAAAAGGCCCAATGCACATGGAAAGCAGGCACTAGAGCAGGGAATATCTTTGTCCTTCCAAAGTAGCAGTTACACTTTATAACAATCTGAAAGAAATGAAGGAGTCAATGATAAGTGCACAGCATGGAAGGAAATGCATATCAAATTTTTAAGAGAAATGGGATTGGCAGTAATAAAAGAAATCAACAGTGACATTAATTTTCAAGGGCTTAAAAGCACATTTCATCAACACCATTAAGAGGACCTTGTTACTGTTTTTATTGATTGGGAATTTGGCAAAGTTCTTGTTAGATTTACTCTCCAAGGCTATTCCACAAGGATTTTTACTATCCTTCAACATTTTTAAAGTGGCAGTAAGGTCTCACATAATAATAATTTGTGTAGTGTTTTGCATACTTTATTGCATTTGCTATTTCACAATAACTCATTCAAATAAGCAGTACCAGTATTAATATTTCCACTTTACATATAAGGAAACTTAGGTCCAGGGAGGTCAAATGATTTGCCCCAGGACACAAAGCTAACAGAAGCAGAATTAAATTAAATTCAGAACCTTTCTGATTTCTCATTCAGTATTCTTTCAACTATATTGTGTTACTTTTCTTCTAGGTCTAGAACTGGAGGGATGACTGTGAATCCTTCTATAACCTTTTAGATATTGGTCCCTCTCACTCATGGCAGAACTAATGGCATGATATGGTTTAGCAACAACCTAAAAAACAATGACAACGTGGAGATTTATTTTAACTCCTTCATAAAATGTCTGGAACAATAGGTGAAGGACTGAATAAGCAGGAAATAGGTTAAAATGGGGACATTGAGTTATTTACAGACTTCAGCTTGTATCTAAGATAACAAAGAAAATTAATTATAATGTCAAAATAAGAAAGCTGAAAATACAGCACCAGAAAAAAACTGATTATCTCTCTGCAGTTAGGTGCCACAGTAGTTGGAGCCTGGGACTTAGAGTCAGAAAGATCCAACTTTAAATAGTTATTTATCCTCTCTGTGTGTCTGTTTCTTCATCTATAAAATTAGAATAGTGATAGCACCTGTCTTTCCAGACTGTTGTGAGGATCAAATGGGTTACCATATGTAAAGTGCTTTGCAAACCTTACAAAGGATTATACAAATGCTAGTTATCTCAGTTCTTCTTTTTCAAAATAAGAACAATAAATTAGCCAAAATACTTAGGCAGTAGAGAGATCACTGTCTTATAAATATTATATTCATAATTATAAATTGAACTGTTAAAAATGTTAAATTTTTTAAAGGTTAATGGAAATAAACTCCTGTGTGTAGAGGAGAAAAGGATGTATAAAAATAAGTGCCCCCCATAAAATCTTATTCTGGTGCCTCATTGTAGTGTAAAGATGACCCTGGGTTCTCAAATCACTGAAGAGCAGATAAATGTAAACAAAAAGACTACACTGAAGATAATCCCATTGTATAATACAAATATCAGTTGCAGAGAATGAAAAATACAAATTCTATGGTGAATTTAAGATAATGTTCCAAACTAAGCCATGATACTTAGTCATTATCAAAAGTGGACATAGGGGTAGCAAGGTGGCACAGTGTATAGAGCACTGGCCCTGGAGTCAGGATGAACTGAGTTCAAATCCAGCCTCAGACACTTAACACTTACTAGCCATGTGACCTTGGGTAAGTCACTTAACCCCAATTGCCCTGCCTTCCCCCCTCCAAAAAGAAAAAAAAAACATTTTTTTTAACGGATATAGGGGAAGATGGAGTAAAATAAATTGGGACATATACAGTCTGAGATTAAGAAATTAAAGTTACATAAGGGACAGATTATTCAGTAGCCTCACATCTGTGTATCCACAATACTTTCTCCAAGAAGCTAGTTGAGGGTACCAAGTCACAGAATCTTATAATTGGAAATAACTAAATTAAGAAACTATAGTATATGCATAGTAGATTTGCAGTTTCATATTAAATCATCTTTTTATTGTACTATGTTATAGGAATGCTTATTTTATTCCATAAATTGAAATTTTCTTTAAACAAATGTTTAGTCAAATCTTTACCTAAACAGAACTTCTCTCATCCTCTGATATAGATGGTCACCCAGCCTCTACCTGAAGATCTCCACCACTCCATGGGAAGCACTGAAAATCTCCAAAATATGAAATTGATGACATCTTAATAGGTAGCAGTCATATTAGAATGAAATGAAGGTCTAAACACTCTCAGCTCAAGAATTCCCACCTTAGATCCCCTCCTTTCCTGATTGGTGAGTGTTTCATGTGGTCCATTAAATCAAATGGGCCCTAACTAGCCATGCTTCACTTTACTATTCCCCAGCCATCTTTTTGCCATCTGTCTTTCCATATGTGTACATACTCCCTCTTCCCAGGCCCTGCCCTCACTTTCCAGGTTTGTAATCATAATAAAATTTATATTGCCATTGCCTCTGGAAAGGGCATGCCAGTCTTCTGCAAGATCCACAAATCATTAATGTAATCTACGTAACTTTTCAAAACAGAATACTCATTCTTGGACCTCACTTGCTTATATGTGTTGTCTTCTTTATTAGAATGTGAGTTCCTTAAGGAGAGTAACTATCTTCACTTTCATATTTGTATTCCCAGTACTTAGCATATTGTTTGGCACATGGTAAGCCACAAAATGAGTCTTTGTTCATTTGTTCATTCATTCATTCAACTATCTGTGTATTCATATCATCCACTGGTTAGACCAAAGGTCAAAATCATTATGAGATTAAAAGAAAGGATTCAAGATGAGAAGATACAGCAGCAATTATAAAAACTTACATCCAGTCTATTTAAATGATCTGTGGATAAGAGCAAATGACACTGACTCTAATTATCACCATTTCTTAGGGAAGTGTAGCCAATGTAGGAAAATGAAGAGATGAAAAGAGCTCCCAAAGTCAACAAACACTGGATCTCTTAAAAAGAAAGCCATAAAATACTGGAACAGTACTATTTAAGAACACAACCTCGTTTACAAAAAAGATGAACATAGAACACTAAGAGCAGGACTGCCTCCACCCTAAAAAAAAAATGAAAAGCAGTACAGAAGAACAAAAAGCTGAAGAAGTTCAGAATCACTCATAATCAAAGCATTGGCAACCACAGAAGGATTTTTTTTTTAATCTCAACAATTTCTATAGGTTATTTACTAAGGTGGAGAGATTTTGTGACTTTAATCAGTTATGGGTGCATCCATTACTTAACTCTAAATAGTATTAAAGTAAGTATATTTCTATATATATTATATGCATTATATGTGTATATCCATGCATTATATAATATGTATTATAATCTATAATATAATGTTATATAAATTACATATAACATAATTCATGTATATGACATATATACATATATCTAAATATAACATTTTATTTTAAATTTCTTGGTATATTCTGTGACTATTTAAAATTTTTCATTGTTAAAATAAAGTAAATATTTGTCACTGTTAATATAATAAAATAAGACCCTGGATTGGTCTTCAGATGAAAGAGACCTAGTCCTTTTCTGAACTCATAGCTCTTTTAACTTCTTAGGCATTGCCATAATTTGTGCTGTGCTACCATAAGCTCTGCTAGCATAGCTAACTGGCAACAGTGAGCTCAGAGTAACTGTTACTCCATGATTAGCCATTAAAAGTGAATGTTTCCATTCTCTTTGTTGCCGAACCCTCCTACCCATATTGTGTTCCCCATTCATATGTATATATACATATATAGGTATATAACATATATACCTATATATTATATGTTTGTATATAGCCTCACATATATCTATATCTATCTATCTATGCATGCATATAGCTCAGATTCAACTCTTACTATATGCTTTTTTCATTCATTAATTTACTAGTTCATTTATTGATTTTCTAGGTGGGTAGTCAACCTTGGGTATGGACTATTACCTGCTCTATCAGTCACTGGATTGGGATTTGTTTGTTTTAGAAGGCTACAATGGGGAAGGAACATTTATTAGGTAATGATTATACTGTAAAAATATCCCAAAGAAGAATTGAAAATATACAATACTATACAGTAATTGTCACTTGTAAAGCAAGGTAAATCTACTACGCAGAATCCCTATGACTTGGGAGGAAAAGGAGGTAAAAAGGTGATTGAGATAATAAGGCCAAAGACGATCATTTAAGGATTACTCAATGTTATTCATCATCTCCCTTCCTCAGGCAACTCTATGGAACTGTAAATCACTTAATAGTTGCCAAATATCATTTGTAAAGGGGGTTTCCTAACAATTACTCCCCAAAACTAATGGAATCACAGGTTCAGACATAATCCAAGAACACCGAGAACTTTTGCCTTCTCTTCTCGTGCTATGCATCAAAACTTAGATACTTTATTTCAATAACATACTAAGTTCTCATACATTAATTCCAACTTTAAATCATGTGAATGAGTAAAAACAGCAGAAATAAAAATACAAACTGAAGGTAATGAGAATAATGGGGCCCTGCCACACTCTTTTCTCTCTTCTCTCATATACAAACCCCCATTAAAATATAAGAGCTCTTTATTCCTATCTCTTCAGAAAGAAAAGGGGGAAGGTCAAGAATTACACAAGAGAGCAAAGGCAATGTTCAGAGAAGTAAAATGGTTTGAAAGTAAATTTGAGCTGAAGGAGACAGATTTCTAGAACCAGATAATATATATCAACAAATGTTAGGGGAAGTGAACAAGGAAATTGGTGAACCTTCCCCTGGCATTTTAAAAAGTTTAGCAGATTCAGGAGAGATTGAAGAAGGGAAACATAACTCCATTATTTTTAAAAAGGGCAAAAACTTCAGGCCACTAAGTCTCACAATAGTTGTGGGTCAAATCTAGGGAAACTCTCTGAAAGGATGTGGTAAGTGAACACTTGGTAGAACAGGGTATGATTAAGGAAGCTAGGCAGGCAAGGTCAACACTGAGATAACCTAGAGAAGGCCTTTGAAGTTATTATTGCCAGGGAGAATAAAAGAATTGCTTATATGTTTCCAAGTAGCACTTGACCTAGTAGCTTTTAGTGACTATAAGACATGAGAAAGATTCAAAGACAAAGGAAAATACAAAAGTAAAAGATAAGAGGACGAATTTTTTTTAATAAGAAAGGCAATTATAGTGAAAGCATTTTCAATTGGAAAAGAGCTTGAGAATATGGGAAACAGAGGTGATTTTTAAGACCCCATGATGACTCTGAGAAGCTTAAGTCATGTGTTAGAAAGATTTTCTAATGAGCTATAACCCTCCACTCAAGGGCCCAATTTCATTTACTGCAAATGAGCACAGAAGCTTTTTCCTGCTCTGGAACTTGGATCAGTTCTCTCCTCCTTGAGCAGCCTGAGGGTTGCCATGTTAGTGCTAAACTTGATACCCAATCAGCTTAGCCCTGCTGCATCTATGACCATCAAACCTAAATAATTCCACCAGTTTCAACCTTCTCAGTAGCTGAAATTACAGACATATACCACCACACTTGATTTCTGTGCTTTTTTGAAGATGTTTCAATGAACATTTATTTTCTTCTTTTTATTTTGGTAACACTATTGCTATTTCCCCTACACCCCCCCAAAAAAAGAAAAGCATTATCTTTTCTAGCAAGTAAACTTGTTCAGTAATTTTTCAGTCATATCTGACTCTTTGCAACCCTATTTGAAGTTTTCTTGACAAATATACTGGAGCAGTTTGCCATTTCCTTCTCTAGCTCATTTTGCAGATGAGGAAACTGAAGCAAACAGGGTTAATGACTTGCCCAGGATCACACAATTAGTGTCTGAGATTGGATATGAACTCAGGAAGATGACTCTTTTTGAATCCAGGCCTGGAGTTCTATGCACTGTACCATCTACCTGCCCTCACAAATAGGCAGAGACAAGCAAAGGAAATCCACATATCTTCTATGTCCAAACTATGTCTAATTCTGTACCTTTGATCCATCATCCTTCTGCCAGGTGGTGGACATGTTTCATCATCAGTTCTTTTGAGTCATGATTGTTCAACACATTGGACAGAGTTTTTAAATATTTCCAAGTTGTTTTCCTTTATATTTTTGTCATTACTATATAAACTGTTCTCCCTGTTCTGCTCATTTCACTCTGCATTGATTTATAAGTCTTCTCAGGTTTATCAGAAATCATCCCTCAAATCATTTCTTATGCTATAATAATAGTTCATTATATTTGTATGCTTTGTTGGTTTAACCATTCCCTAATTGATGGGCACTCTCCTTTGTTTTCAATTCTTTGCTTTAACAACAACAACAAAAACTGCCACAGATATTTTGTTTAAATCTGGTCTCACAGATTTGGGGTCTCAAAGGGTCAGGTTTGACTGAACAACTGAAGAACAATGGGCATATGGGACTTTTTCCTCTTTCTTTGATATCACTTGGGTATAGGCTGAGTAGTCATATCATATATACACACAGTTCAGTGACTTTCTGACTATAGTGCTTTCCAGAATAGCTGGAACAATTCCTGGCTCTAACAAGAGTGAACCACATTATCTGTCTTCTCACAGCTACTCCAACAAGTACAATTTTCCACTTTTGTCATTTTTGCCAGTCTGACAGATGTGACGTAGAACTTCAAAGTTGTTTTAGTCTTTATTTATCTACTTGATATTTATTTGGGGCATTTTTCTTCCAATAGCTGTTGACCATGAAGATTTCTTCCTTTGACAGTTGCCTATTTACTCCCTTTGATGATTTATCCATTGTTGAATGTCTGAGTAAGGTAGATTAGTGAGGATGAAAAACAAACAAACATAACCAAATTTGAAAATTAGAGCTTGTTTTTCAAACTCTATTTGAAAGAATGGCTTTATGAGGCTCCCAGTCAAGGACCACACAGCAAGTAAATGTATGAGACCATATTTGAACTCATCTTCACCTGACTACTGGGCAAGCGTTCCATCTACTGGGCCACCTAGCTAGTATGTATTGAGTGATAGACCCAAGATGTTAAATGAAACATATATTAGAGGGCATGGAAAATATAAGGACCTGTTTTGTTTGTCACTATGCTTATTTGTTATAAGGACATGTTTTTCTCTTTTATTGGAGGTGTGGGAAATGGGGAGAAAGGTACCTAGCAATAGTATTGCCAACACAAAAAGAAGAGAATCCATTCATTGAAACATCTTAAAATTTTCACAGAAGAAACAAACAAGACTACTTCAAAAGTTACATGTTATGATTAATATGTAAATATGTTTTGTGTGATTGCATGTGTATGATCTATATCAAATATCTTACTGTATGGGGGGCAGTGAAGGGAAGAAGAAAGAGACAGAAGTCGGAACTCAAAATTTTAAAAGATTAATATTAAAAATTAGTTTGACATGTAAGTGGGAAAAAATTATGAAATATTCAAAAAGAGAAAGTTATGGGTTGAAATTATTATACATTTGTAAAACAAGCCACGTTTAATAGAGATTCATAGTTTCATATGTAAATTTTTTCAGTTCTACTTTGCATATGGAAATGCTCTGGGTGGTAGAGTTGAGTTTTGTGTGTGGGTGTGGGTGTGTGTGTGTGTGTGTGTGTGTGTGTTCTTTAAATTCCAAACAAAATTAATGAAATGTAAAAGGTTTTTTTTTTTGTGAGAATGAGATAATTAAAATTACTATAACCACCACCAATGAAATCACAAATCTTGAGAAAAGTTATTTCGCAAAAACATTTGAATGCTATTTTTTAAAATTTGCAATGAGATAAATGTTGCAGTTATTTTTATCTTCCATTTACAGAGGGAGAACTGAAGCTGGAGAAGGTTAACAGTACACATCTGAGGCCAAATTTTTATCCAGGTCCTTCTGACACCACATTCAGTACTTTAGTCACTAGACACTTATGGTTTATTCTACTACCTAGAAAGATATTTACACATTATTATATTGTTTACACATGTACTTTCTTCACAGCAATATTTTGAATAAGATTGTAAAATTATTATTATTCCCACTTTACAGATGAGGAAAGTAAGGTTATATAACTTGTCCAAAGTCAGTTTCAGAGTCGGTACTCCAATCTAAGACATCTGACACCAAACCCAGTATTCTTTCTATCCAATGTGCCACATTGGCCTTAATTTGCTAGTCAATTAGTTTAGGTATTGCTTGAAAACTGTTTCATGTTACATGTTATACTTGTCTAACATTTTAATCACTTATCATCCAGACCAAAAAAAAGCTATTTCATTAACTGCCTAATTACTCAGTTTGCAAACCCATGGACTACTAATGTCCTGCTCCTTATTCCATTAGTTAACACTTCTGCATTTCTCTCTCTCCAGAAACATATTTCCCCCTAAGTAATAGAATTTGGTAGCATATTTCATTCTGGCATCAGTGAGCAAAGTCATAGGATCTTAGCATTGGAACAGACCTATAGAGCACATAGTACAAACTGTATCTGAACAAGAACTCCTTCCACATCATTCATGACAAATCATTCTTGGCCTTTTTTTTAACCACAGGTGTGTTATTAACTCAACAAAGTTGAGTTATATAAAAAGTTATATAAAGTTATATAAACTCAACAAAGAGGATATAAATCTGAGTAGTTGTAATAGTACTGAAATTTGAAGATCCCTTTGTATTGCTAAGTTGAGAGGTACTTAGCACCTAGTTTCAAATTAAGCCTCTGTTAAAGAAACAGAAGGTATGAACCCCTGTTACTGACATAACAGGAAGGGGCTTAACAGAGAACCCCTGTTGCTGACATGACAGGAAGGGGCTGAACAGGGAGAAGCTAATACCATATTTAAGGAAGAGCACAAGCTGGACAGAACTTCTTGGGACAAGCATCTGGGGGCAGAGCAGCTGCTGCCGGAGAGAGAGAGAGAATTTCTCTCAGCAAGCATCTGAAGGCTGGGCGGCTGCTGCTGGACTAGAACTTCCATGGAGAAAGTGATTTTGATTTTGAGAATGGAAGAAAGTGATTTTGAGAACGGGAGAAAGTAATTTTGATTTTGAGAACAGAGCTGCTGAAGATTTCCAAGGGCCAGCTGGAGTTGCCAGAGGAAGCATGACTGTGGTGTAGGTACTTTGTCTGTGGTTCTGTTAAGTTTTCTCTTCCTAGGAACAGAGACTATGAAGGATTTGAGATGGACTGGACACTGTGAGCTTCAGTGTGGAGCAGGAACTGCATGGAGAGCTGGACAAGGAGCTGGGAACTGTCTGCCTTTGAACCCAGGTGACACTTAGATTCAGCAGGAGCTGGGACCATGGAGGAGGAACCATGGAAGCTGAAAGCCTGCCCCGAGTCAAGATGAAAAAACTTCTCCATGGATACTGAGTAGTTAACTGATAAAATTGTAACTTACTTGTGACCTAGGGGTGTATGGCCTGTGTATTTTCCACTATCCCTTAAGAGAATACTGAATAGTGACTGATATTGTAATTCAATTGCACTCCGTGGATGGAGAACTTTGACTATTGTACTTTGTATCTCTTAAGGAGGCTTTAAGGATGAGTGAGTTAAGGATTAAGGAGGTTCTTCTCCTTAAGACTTATTGAATTAAGGATGATTGAATAATTGAGTTACTAAATGACTATACTGTTTTGAGAACTGTGTGACCACTTTGGTGAAAACTTTGTGGCCGTTTTAGTGATTTGTTGAGTTGCGACATGGTGAATGCTGTATTTTGATTTTCTGTGAATGTTTTGTTCTGATTTGTTATTGAATAGAGAGCTTACTATACTATGTAATCATAATCTTGAAGGCTATTCACAGCATCAGTCCTCTGGAAAGCTGTTTGGGTGGGGGCATTTACAGTAGTGAGTATAAATTATTTCAACTAGAGCAAAAATAATTATGCTAGGGGTCTGAAAGGAAGGTCATAGTAAATTTTGGGAAGGGGGTACAAGAGTAATGGGTAGCAGCTATTGAGAGGAGAGATTCACTGTAGACAAAACTACTCCATGAAAGGGAGACTCTCAGAAAGTCTATCCTGTATTATAGTAGGTTCCTGGAAATGTGGTGGGCCTTGGAAGGGGAATCTTATGGTGACATATTCTGGGGTTGTGGTCTAGGGGCTATTCAAGGGAAAACAGTCATTCAGGCCAGTCATGTCTAGAAATACAAGGCTTTGGACCACTGCAAGGAAGAAGCACACTTTTCTTGGTATCAATATACCTAGACAAAGCCCAGTTTATCCTTGGACTACTTACAGCTGTGTCATGATTCCTGGAATTTCTTTCAGACCACAGATATTGACAGTCATACTAGTATTCTGTGGATATGAGTATTTGCTGAAGCCCAAGGAAGAACATGCTAGAAAAAGTTCTAAGAAATAACAAATATATTCAGTAGGTCAATCAGTTTGTTGTTGTTCAACTGTCGAATCAATATACATTTATAATACAACCTTAGCTCCTAGATTCCATTCATGGAGTATCATATTTAAAAGATTATTTTATTTATTAAATGAATAACATATAGCCATATTGACTCTATACTCTACATGTATACTAAATTTGACATACTGTAAAGATCACAACCCAGTGGTTCCATAGTGTAGCGGTTATCACATCTGCTTTACACGCAGAAGGTCCTGGGTTCGAGCCCCAGTGGAACCACATAAGGAATAATCTTTGTTTGGGGCAGCCAGGTGGCTAAGCAAGTAAGAGCACCAGCTCCAGTGTTGGGATGACCTGGGGATCAAATCTGGGCTCGGATACTCAGCACCACACCCAGAAATAACTGGCCGTGTAAACTTGAGCAAGTTACTTAACACTGATTGCTTTAAAAAAAAAAAAAGATCACAACCCAAAATAATGTATTGTGATCTAAAGTACATAACAATTCTGAGAGCATATGGTTTATATTATATTATCAAAGACAACTGAAAATATTTTAACCAGAATTTTGCTAGAGACAAGAGAAAATTAATCAATATTGTTTATACTAGAATTGGGTTGGAGAGGGTCTACAAGCAAGTTTATACCCTTCTGCTCTACAAACAGTGTAGTATATGGAAAAAAAAGTACTAGGCTTGAATTCAGAACACCTGGGTTCAAGTCCTGGCTCTCATGTTACTGGCCATGTAAATCTAGGAGAGTCATTTAAGTTCTTTCTGTCAGGTTACTTATGTACAAAATTGAGGGAAATTATGCGTATGTGGTTATGGAAATGTAGTTAATGAACTGAAAATGGAATAGGGATGTGAATTATTCTAAAATCTTGACAGAACACTACTGGCATTTACTTCTAAGACTTGGCCTCCTTTCCTTCCACTATGGGGCAGCTAGGTGGCACAATGGTGAAAGCAATGGGCTCACAACCAGGATAACGCCTCTTAATGAGCTCAAACCTAGCCTCAAACACTTACTAGTAGTGTAAACCTAGGCAAGTCACTTAACCCTGTTTACCTCAGTTCCTCCTCTATAAAATGAGCTAGTGAAGGAAATGGCAAACTATTCCAAAATCTCTGTCAAGAAAATCCCACACAATCCTCTCCTCCCATTAATTTCTCGGACTTTTGTAATCTGGCTTTTAAACTTCAACTGAAACTATATAAGATGAGATTAAATTTAGAACTAGAAAGGCCTTCGGAGGCCCTCTCCCCTACTCCCTTTTTACAAATGAATAACTCAGGCCGAAGGGACTTAAGTGATGTGTCTAAGGACACAGGCCAAAAGTGGCAGAGCTAATGAATCCTTTACTGATAAAACTGTCAAGCTTTTCAATCACTATACTTCTTGACCTCTCTGAAGCATTTAACATTGTTGACAAATATCTCGTCTTATATACTCTCTCCTCTTTGGGTTTTCCTGGCACTACTTTTTCTACCTACTTGTCTGACAGCTCCTTTTCAGTCTCCTTTCCTAGACTGTCATCCATATAGTCCTCCCTTCTCTATGAGTGAACTGTCAAGGTTTTCTCCTGAGCCCTCTTTTTTCCCTTTCTAACAGCAATCTCATCAATTCCTCTGGGTTCAAATATAATCTCCACACAGATGAACTCAGTAACTATATATCTAGCCCTTACCATCTCCTGAATTTCTTGCATACATCCAGCTATGTGTTCCATAGGTATTTCAAGCCCAAAGAAATGACTTGAACACAGTATCTTCTCCCCTAAATGCACCCCTCCAAACTTGCCTGTTTCTATCGATGACCATCAGTATGACCAATCTTCCAGTCACCTTATCCCAGTTTCCATCTCCACTTCCAGTTCCCCTTAGCCATTCAGTAGAATGTAATCTCTTTGGCAACAGGAACCATCTTCTATATCTGCATCCCCTGCTATTCCAATAGAAGTCTATTAATCAATGCTGATCTTTTGTAAGACACAATCCTATCCTATTCCTAGTACTTAGTATCCTATTGCTAATGAGATTCCGTCCCATTTACCCTGTCTATATTTTATATGCACGAGTGTCTTATCTTTTTCTTTAGAATGCAAGCTCCTCTAGGGAATATCTCATCTCCAATTCATATTTTAAACAAGTGTCATAATAATCTGCCTAAAACATAAATCTTGAAATGCTACTCCCCTCTTCTGGAACATTCAATGGTTCCCTATTACCTCTTGTATCTTTACCTTTAGAATGCAAGGTCCTCCAGGACAAGGCCCATGGTAAAAACCTTTCTTTGTACGTTCGCATGCTGCTGTTATCGTTCAGTCATGTCTGACTCTTCACAACCCTGTTTGGGGTTTTCTTGTCAAGTGGTTTGCCATTTCCTTCTCCAGATCATTTTACAAATGAGGAAACTGAGGCAAACAGGGTTAAATGACTTGACCAGGGTCACACATCTAGCAAGTGTCTGAGGCAGGACTTGAACTCATTGTACATGAGTCTTCCTGACATCAGGCCTGGCACTCTATTTACTTTTCCACCTAACTGCCTGACACATAGGAAGAATTTAACTGATCAAATCAGTTGTCAAATCACTTCTATTCTACTGTCACAACATCCCTTTCAATTCATCCCTTTGTATCCACTCACACAGCTACTACACTAGTTTACAGGCTTGTCATTTCTCTGTCAAACTATTTTTTTCCCCTTCAAGATAGCCTATCAATTCAACTCCCAGATTTCAGTATCTCTTATCTCCAATTCATACTCCCAAAAAGTGTCATAATAATCTGCCTAAAACATAAATCTTGGAGTCAGGAGGACCTGAGTTCAAATCTAGCCTCAGACACTTAACATAAAAACTAGCCATGTGACCTTGGGCAAGTCATTTAACCCCAATTGTCCTACCCTCTCCCCTCCAAAAAATTTTAAAATTAAAAAAAAACATAAATCTTACAATTGTATTCCCCTCTTCTGGAACCTTCAATGGTTCCCTATCACCTCTAGTATCAAATATGAATTTCTCAACTTGACATTTAAAGATCTTTACAATCTTACCAGCATTTTTGCAGGTCACTACATTTTTGCATTTTATTCCCCTTTACACATACTACATTGCAGCTAAACTATACTACTGAATCTTCTCAGAATTTGGCATTCCATTTCCTATCTCTATGAACAGACTGTTCCACACACATCAAATTCACTCCCTCTTCACCTCTGCCCTTTAAAATCCCTATCTTCCTTCAAGATTACATTTAATCTCCACTCTCCATAGTAAATCTTTCCTGATGCCCCTTGATATTTGTGCTCTCTCCCTTTTTAAATGATCATGTTGTACATACTTCTCTGTCTACATGTTATATACCCTTGCTCACTCCTAATAAAATGCAATCTCCCTTAGTGAAAAAAGGACTTTTAAAAAAATAAGTGTTTATTAAGAGTCTACTCTAAGTCCTTAATAAATATTATCTTACTCAATCCTCACAACAACCCTGTGAAGTAGGTACTATTATTATCCCCATTTTACAGATTGGGAAATTGAGGCAGGCAGTAGTGAAGTGAATTGCCAAGTGCCCCACAGCTAAAAAAATTCTTAATTCAAATTTGAACACAGATCTCTCCCTGATTCCAAGTCCTGGGCTTTCTCCACTACCCCATCTAACCACCTCTTTTTGTCTTTGTATACTGGGTTCCTGGCAGGGTATTCTGCATCCTAAATACCTATTGGATTGAATTACATTATATATTTCATTGCTCCATCATGTCATATCTTCTAATATCTGTAATGAAATTCATTTCAACATATTTTGCCATGGCAATCTCTCTACATCCCTCAGGGCCTTATTGGAATGGTTTGAGAAGTACTGTCAAGGAAGTTATATATGAGACATCCCACAAATACTTCAGATATTGTTGCTTCTAACATTACTTTCTAACCTCTGCCTTTCTTAATTCTTTTTTTTTTAAAGCAATCATGGTTAAGTAACTTGCTCAAGGTTACAAGGCCAGTTATTTTTGTGTGGGTGCCGAGTATCTGAGGCCGGAACCGATCCCAGGTCTCCCAACGCTGGGGCTGGCACTCTTACTCACTGCACCACCTGGCTGTCCTTAAGCAATTGGGGTTAAGTAACTTGCTCAAGGTTACACAGCCAGTTATTTTGTGTGGGTGTTAAGTATCTGAGGCTGGAACTGATCCCAGGTCTCCCGACTCTGGGGCCGGAGCTCTTATTCACTGACACCTGGCCGCCCCTCTTAGTTCTAATTACATCAAGCAAAGGCTACTCTTTATATAAAAGTTCACATTTCTTTAATATCTTAATAATACCCAGTGGTTGTCATATGACTTGGTTTGTAGTCCTGAATCAAATTTGCTACTAATTAGCTGTATGATCTCAGATAAAACACATGTCTAAGCCTCAGTTTCCTCATCTGTAAATTTTACTTCACACGGGGTACTACCCAACATATAACAACCTTATTTTTTTTCTGGATAGTTCATTCACCCCAGTATCCACTCACACCAGCAGGTCTAGTGTTCCAAGAACAGGGCCACTACAAGGTGGCTGCAACACAAGTTCTCTCTGGCCACTAGGAGTGACCTTGTTATAGAAGGAATACATTCCTTCTACTCATGTTTGTAGCACATGAGACCCCAATCTTGTTCTTCACATTTATACAAAATTATTACCATGGAATCATTCAACTCAAAAATATAAACATTTTTCAACAGTAAGACAAATTTAAGAATATTCATAACATCGCAATTACTTGATATAAAGTAAATATAGTCCACATGCAAAACAGCATCATATTCTCCCACAAATATATATTGTGTACATGAGGGAGAGTTGGTATTCACTTACAGAAACCTAGCAGGGAGGCTTAGTAGTAGAGAAATCATTCTCTTCAGAACAGTAACAAGCTCTTTTAATTCACAGTTTCACTTAAAATGTAAAATGTTTCTCTATTACGGTGAAAAGCATTCCCTTTAATAAGAAAACAACAAAACTCATCAGATTAATACTTTGGGCAATGGAAACAAACCCCAAAAGCTCTTTATTCAACAGGATTGCATATAACTATCTGGGATTCTATGAAAACATTATGTAGCTGGTGCTGGGAAGGGTGATTTCAACTCCATTCCCATTCATGATCTATGCCATGGATTTCAATCCCATCCCCCATTATACTGTAGAGTACCTATTAATGTCCAGGCCTTATTCTAGGCGTGCTATTTATATATCACTTTAACATTTGCAAAGCATTTGTCATCCATTATTCAATGATCACAGCAAGTCTGAGGTAAATAAGGCAGAAATCATTATCCCCAAAGTAAACTTCAATAAGCCAGTAGACATATGACCTTATCAAAGTGGGTATTCCTGCTAATGATGTATATTACAGTTCAACTATACTTGCCCATCTTGTGACTCTAATCTATGTCTTCTTATTAATTCATTACAGAGGTCCACCCAAAGTCCTGAGGGTCTTACACTATTTAATAAATGAAGAAATTGAGTTTCAGAGAGAAAAAGGCACAGAATCTCAGAGCTGCAAGGAGGATCAGAGATTATCTAGTCCAAACAACATCTAAAATGGAATCTCCTCTGCCATATCTCCAACAAGTAATTATCCAGTCTCTTCTTGAAGACCTAGAATTATAGACCTCATTAACTATAAGAACTCTAATTCTTAGAATTTTAATCCTAAATCTTTCCTTTTAGGGAGCCTTAATCTATTTCTTTGAAAGTTCTATCCATTTCTTACACTGGAACAAAGCAGAACAATTTATTTTCCTCATAATGTCCCCTTCAAATACATGAGGACTGCCATGACAGAATCACAGAATTTATGGTTGAAGACTTCAGAGGCTACCTAGTCCCACCAGGGGCCCCTGAAGAATATCTAACATAACATATTGAACAGATGGTCTTCCAGCCTATGCTTGAGAAACTTTAATGAAGGGAAATCTACTACCAAGGTAACTCATCCCAATGCTGGATAGCTCTCATTGTTAGCAGAGTTCTGTTTTGTTTTTCCTTAAATTAAGCTTAAATTTTTGCCTTTGTATTTTCTGTCCATTGTTATTGGTTCTACCCTCTTCCATTAAATAGAACAACTCTCCTCCATATCTTCTCTAAATTATATCCTTTATAGCTAAATAAAGATTCTTAATTCTTTTAACGGATCTTCATATGATATGGTAGTCAATCATCTCAAATCTAAGGAGCCCTCTTCTGCACACATTCCAGTCTGTACCCATCTTTCCCAAAAGTTCAATCATAATTACATACAATAGTCCAGATTTTCTCTGACTAGGGTAATACACAGTGAAAATATCACCTTTCTCATTCTGGATAATTATCTTTCCATATAATGATTTGCCCAGAGTAGCACAATTATTAGGTGTCAGAGTCAGGAATTGAATCCATGTCTCCTGAACTATTGTTCACAGGGTTTCATTTTCTTTAATGTTAGGACTGAGATCTTCCCATGCATGGTTTTCTCACCTTAAAAAGACAGTTTGTGGAGTAGAATAATCATTTAATTTGCAGCCAAAAGTTCCAAGTATGAGTCAAAGATTTGTCATTCACTCCTCATATGTGAAAAAGCCATTTAACATTCTCTAGTTCTCAGTTCTCTTTTCTATGAACAAAAAGGGATATCTTGGGGTTTACTGGCTATATTTGTTTCTTAAAGCCCATTCCTTAAATTCAATTCACTCTGGCTCTAACAGATTGGCTAAAAATAGGTCCCTACCCCAACACCACTTAATGGTTAATGTTTGGGCCCCAGATTGCTCAGAGTGAATGTAAATATTAATTGTTTCTCTTTTGGCTAGAAATCCAGTTTAATTTTATTCTGTAAATTAAAGGGGCCATCCTTTGATTCCCTTTTTTTTTTGGAGGGGAGAAGGCAAGGAAATTGGGGTTAAGTAACTTGCCCAAGGTCACACAGTTAGTAAGTGTGTGAAGTGTCTGAGGTTGCATTTGAGCTCAGGTCCTCCTGACTCAAGATCCAGTGCTCTATTCACTGTACTATGTATCTGCCCCCTTCTTAAAAAGTCCTAATCACTGAATGGGTGTTGTCTCAGTAAGAGAGAAAACTGGGAATGACCTTAGCTTTAAAAGGCCAAGGTCTCCCATTGCATCCTAGGCCATCTTCAGTTGTCCTGATCTATATCTGGCCACCAGATCCAAATGGCTCCTGAGGAGAAAGTGAGACTGGTGACTCTGCACAGCCCTTCCTCACTTAAATCCAATTTTCTTGCAAGTCATATATCATCTTCCTGATGTCATAGTCTTCCAGAATGAAGGACAAATCACACACAAAAAGGATGTACATAATAGAACACTGGATTTGTGGTCAAAAGACCAGCTCTTCAATCCCCATATTGTTATTTATTATCTGCATGACCTGGGCAAATCAGGTCATTTTGGGGCTTCAATTTGCTCATCTATAAAATGAGGGGGGGGGAATGGAAAAGGGGAAGGGAAGGAAACAAGGATTTATTAAGTATTGGTTATGTGCTAGTCACTATGCCAAGCATTTTATAAATATGACCTCATTTGATCCTTACAACCCTGTAAAGTAAGTTCTGTTATAATCTTCATTTCCCAGTTGAGGAAACTGAAGCAGACAGATGTTAAGCGACTTGCCTAGGGTCATGTAGCAATTAAGGGTCCAGGGTTGGATTTGAACTTTGTCATCCAGGCCCAATGGTATTCATTATGCTATCTAGTTGCCTCTAGATAACCCTCAAGGTCCCTCCTAGTTCTTATCTGCATGAAATTCTGCAGGAGGAAAATAAAAAATAAAAGTATTATTAAGCAAAACACAGTTTGACATTAACTAGGTTGATAAAAGATTGATGCAGACCATCAGTAAGTCAATTCCCTATGCCTCACTAGCAAAAATTATGGGAGTGAACTAGCAAAAGTATTATAAATCTCATTGTAGGGAAATGGAAAATGGAAAAAGAAAGTTTAAGTTGTTTACCCAATGTCTCAGCAATTCCTCTCTGAAGCCAAAACTATTATTTATATAATTCAAAAGAAAAGACCAGTTAGGTTATTCCTAACCCTATACATGGATGTACCCTCTCTGATTTTCAACATTCTTCTGTGGATTAATCATCACAGGTTATAAGAGGCAGCATGGTGGTTTATGGAGAGATCAATGAATTCTTAGTCAAAAGGCATGGGTCAATTGGCAATGTGACCTTGGGCAAGTCACTTTCCCAATCTGAACCTCTTATTTAGTAAATGAAGGGATTGAACTGTGATTATTTAGATGTCTTCTAGCTCTAAGATTCTAAAAAATTGTATTATGATGAAAATAAAAGAACAATGTTGTGGGGGGAGTCATTGATTGTAGTGTTTTGGAAGCTTTGGAATGTACCTCTAATTAACAAGCAGTTAGATCATCATGTAAACAAATCACTTTGGTTATTTAAGGAAAATTAAAATGTGTTAGATTGTTTAATTCTGTGAAGCAGCATTCAATTATTGCAGTCCACAATGAAGACTTTGAAAGCTATTGTGCTGAGTGGGGAGCAGTTCTTGTATAAAGCTCCATCTTGCACAGATGGCATGATATAAAACTGTTTGGATGAGTATTTATTTCAAAATATTTCAGCAGGGAAAATGCATTGGGAGAGTGCAGCTCATTTTCCAGGATGTCCTAGGGCAGAAAGAGAATAACATCTAAGTTTTCTAACTTCAAATAAAATTTCTGATAAATGACATATTAGAAATAATTATAAAGTCATTAGTTCTTCAGACAAAAAGGTTTCAAAGCATACAATGGATAGCTCAGAGTCCTGTTGACATTTGAAATTGTTCTGTTTTCATTCATAATTTCTTTCATATGCTTCTTAGTATTCATTTGTATTTCCGTTTCAAATTTAAAAGAAACCAAGTTGGAGCTAGTCCTGGAATTTTAAACTACATACATGGATGCTAGTATGAATATATTAAATTATTTGCATCAAGAGCCAGTTGAAAGCTAATGTAGAATGTCCTGTTTCAAATCATCATCATCATCATCATCATCTATTTATATGATATTCCCACAATTTATTTTTCTTATGTACCTAAATTACAATGGGACTGCCTCTGAAGCAGTGGTTTGACATTTTTCAAGTGCCCATCAAGCACCTAAATATAGGAATTATAAAAGAGCTCAAAGCAAGGGAATAATGGAATCACAAGATTTTGGTCCAGAAGGGACAAAGAGAACATCTTGCCCATCTTGATCAGCAAAGTTAAGTCCAGAGATGTTTCATGATTTCCCCAAAGTCAATTAACTATTTAAGGAGTGAGCTGGGACTTCAATCCTGGTACCCTGATTCCAAAGGGAACTCTTCTCCCTGGCCATGTTGTTTCCATAATAAGGGACCCTGGGGTCATCTCACTTTAGCTTTAGAGGTATAATTGCTGTCATGTGTAAAAGAAAAGGTTTGACCCAGGTTATTTATGGTTTCTTACACTTCTAAAACCTTTTTGAAGTTCAGTTTTCTCAATTTGTACATAAGGAAACTGAGGCCAAGAGATATGGTGGCCACACAAAGAGTGAGTAGCAGAAACAGAACCTGAACTCAGTTATTCTCATTGTAAATCAAATTCTTTTACCACTCTATCATACTCCCTCACAATTGTATACTGCTTAGCATACAGTGAGCACTTGATAAATCCTTATCAGATGATTGGTTCATTTTATATATCCTATCTAGATACTTAGTACAGCGTCAAAAATTCATTTGAATTTGCCTGATCTGCTCTTTGGAAGAAAGAAGAGGAGGGAAAGTGAGAGGAATGTACAGGAGAGGAGGGGAAGAAGGGAGGAGAGGAGAAGAGAGGTCAGGAGAGGGGGAGGAAAAGGAGGAGAGGAGGGGAGGGGATGGAAGGGAAAGACAGGGAAATAGAGGAAAAGCCAGGAGGGGAAACAGGAGGGGAAGGAAGGACAGGGAATGGGAGAAGAGGGTGGAAGGGGAAAGAAGGGGGAGGAAGGGATGACAGGGAAGAGGAAGGGAGGAGAGGGGAGAGGAGAAGGAGAAACAGAGAGAAATAAAGAAAATGGGCAGAGACATGTGTGTATGTGTGTGTGTACACACTGGATCATAAGGCCTGGAGGCCACATGTAGCCCTTTAGGTCCTCAAGTATGGCCCATTGACTGAATCCAACCTTCACAGAAGGGCTACACTTGAAGACCTGAAGGGTCAAATGTGGCCTAGAGGTTGCAGGTTTCCCACCCCTGACTAAGCTGACCCCCTCATTTTAAGTGAGAATAATAAAAATCCTGAAAATAGATGAAAGACTCTTTTAAGACTCTTAAAATCATAGATTTAGGGGCAGCTAGGTGGCACAATGAATAGAGCACCGTCCCTGGAGTCAGGACCTGATATCAAATCTGACCTCAGACACTTGACACTTACTTGACCTTGGGCAAGTCACTTAACCCCAATTGCCTTCCCCCCTCAAAAAACAAATAAAATCATAGATTTAGAACTGAAGGGACCTGAGCAGTCATTTAACAATAGGACAGATCATAGGATTATAGATCAAGTACTTAGAAGGGACCTGAGACGTCAACATACACAACACCTATATTTTATAGCTGAAGAAACTGAGGCACAGGGAGATGAAGAAGCCTTGCTTAAGAATACAGCTGCAGAATAGCTGGGATATACAGCTGGGATCCCAGGTCAATCCTTCCCACTCTAAATCTAGCTACCTGGATCACTGGCTGGGCTTGAAGATATTTCAATGGTGCCGTGCTGCCCTGAAAACCTGGTAGGTGACAAAATGAGGATTATTTGGAAAACATGACTGGTCTGTTGGAGTTTTATCTAATGTGCATCTATGTGGAGGCACAGATCTGAACTCCAAGCCCTTCCCAGTATTTCTGTGTCTGATTTGGTAGTAGCTATGTATGAGTAGGGTATCGTCCCTTTCCTATGTAAGCACTAAGTTTGCTAAAAAGGGCAAATATCTTTGTTAAGCATACATTTTCTTTGGTAAGCAGCGTGATTTTTTAATAAGGTTTTATGAACAGATTTATATTATAATCAGTGCTGCCTTTGGTGCCTATATTTTTCCATTTATCAAGAAAATCAGATGCTTGCTGACTAAGGCCCTTTACAAGGTTTTTTGCACTCCTTTGCTGGAAATTAATTTACCTAAGTTAAACTTCCGAATACAATTATTATAGACAGTATTGATGTCATTTCTATTGTCCCTCCCCAGTTTTGATTTTCAATTATTGTTTAAATAGTTAGGATTAAATTGTTTAAACTGAATGCCATATTCCTTTCCCGGTTTATTTAAAGTGATTTTTGTCTCTGCTCAATCAAAGGTCTGTCCTCCAATGATACAAAATACAACCCAACCCACCACACATTTTTGTTCTTTGTTACTCTTCAATTTATTCTCATAAATCTCCCATAAGGGATCCCCCTAGCATGTCATGGCTTTAAAAATAATGATGATAATTATTATTAGTATTATTTGCTATTATTAATAGCACTTATATGAATATTTAAGGTTTACAAAGCATTTTGCATGTGTTATCTCATTTGACTCTCACAACAACTATGAGAGGTAGGTGCTATCATTATCCTCATTTTACATATGTGGAAACTGAGGCAGGAAGTGGTTAAATAATTTTCTGGGGTCACACAGCTAGTAAGTATTTGAGGCAAGGTTCAAACTCAGGTCTTTTTTATTGCAAATACAGTACTGTACTTAATGTGCCCTCTAGAAGACGTTTTGATATTAATACATCATTGGAGTACAATGGCCTGTCCAATGATCACAACGCTACTTTCTGTGTTCTGGATCTTATCCTTTCCTTATTCTTAAAGGACACATAATACCACATATTGTGGCCTACCCCCAACATCCTCAGGACTACAGTTGGAAGAGATAGCAGTGACCATCAAGTTTAACCCATACTTAAACAACATTGCTGACAAGAAGTCATCCAGCCTTTTCTTGGAGACCTCCACTGAGGTGGAATGAATTACCTCCCAAAGGCTTTATTACCAACAAAGTGCTTGGGAATGTCACCTGAGTTCATCACAACCTATAGCCAGAGAGGTAGAACTGGTAGAAGAAAATCAGTTTCCTATTATGATACATTTTTGGCCTAAAACTCAATTTCATGTGTTTATTACATATGTGGTAGAATGGGTATAGTGCTAGACTTAGAGCTGGGAAGACAAATACAAATCCGATCTCAGACACTCACTAGTTATGTACCTTGGACAAGTTACTTAACCTCTGTTCGCCTCAGTATCCTCATCTTTATAATGAGGACAATCACAGCACCTACCTCCCTGGGTTGTTGTGAGGATAAAGTGAGATAATAATTATAAAGTACTTAGGATAGTGATTAACACTTTTTAAGAAGCACTATATAAATATTAGCTATTATGTCAGGGACACTCATTTAAAACCACCAATAAAAACAATCTATGTAGCAAATGCCTCGTTAAGACAATTGCAGAAGAATTAGTAATTCAGAACATAAAATCCAACAGTGAGTTGTTTTGATATACAATTTATTATAAAAATATAGCAGCAGAGGAAAGAATGTCCCAGGAAAGTGGAGGCTAGATTTGGGATTATAGAAATACAAGATTTAGAGTTATAAGGGATAATGGAGTTCAACTGGTACAACCTCCTCATTTTACAAATGAGGAATCTGAAATCCCAAAGGGAAAATGGCCAAAGGCACTTAAGCAGGTTGGTCTCAGAGGGGAAAAATAGAAGCAATGCATGAAAGTTACAGAGAGGCAGATTTCTGACTTGACTGGGTGGCCAGGGGGAGACTTCCTATTAATCAGAAATGACCAAAAATGGTCCAGCTAGGTTGTGCAGTGGATAGAGCACCAGCCCTGGAGCCAAGAGGAACTGAGTTCACAAACAGCCTCAAACACTAACTACATGACCCTAGACAAGTCACTTGATCCTGTTTGCTTCAGCTTCCTCATTTGTAAAATAATCTTGAGAAGGAAATGGCAACCAGTCTAGTATCTCTGCCAAGAAAACCCCAAATGTAGTTATGAAGTTGGACACAACCAACGTGACTAAACAACAATGACCAAAAATGCAATGGGCTGCCTCGTAGTAAGTTTTCCATTGCTAGAAGGCTTTAATTAAGGACCTCAAGACTTGTCAGGAATGTTGAAGAAAGAATTCCTTAGAAGTAAGGGACTGAACTAAATGATCCCTGAAGTCTACCGTCACCCTTAGATTCTGTGATTAAATTCTATAATAATGTCATTTAAGATTAAATTGGTTAATCAAAAAAGGTAAAGACAGTAAGAAATCTATTGGTGGGAATAATCAGTGTTTGGGTTGTAGAAAGACCGGCACCCTAACACACTGTTGACAGCTATTAATCAGTACAACCACCCTGGAAAACAATTTGGAATTACTGTATTTAAATAAAGTGACTACAATGCCTATATCCATTGATCCAGAAATTCTACTGCTAAGCATATATACAAAGAAGGTTAATGACAAAAGGAAAAACTCTGTATACACAAAAATATGTGTAGTAACATTTTGTGGTAACAAAGACATGGAAGCAAAGTAGAGTACCATATATTGGGGAACAGAAAAACAAAGTGTATTAATGTAATGGATATTACTGTCATGTAAGAAATTATGAGCATAATGAATACAGAGAAGTATGAGAATGCTTGCATGACCTGATACAAAGTGAAATAAGCAGAACCTGGAAAATGAGATACATGAATATAGTGATGTAAATGTGAAGAGCATCACAAAAATGATCAAAACTGATTTTTACAAAATTACAAATTCAGGAGCAAAGCATTTTTCAGTGTGATCATTGATTTTTAAAAATTCTTTTTTATAAAGAATGCCTCTCTGGGAGGGTTTGGGTAGCAACACATGGGAAAATTAAGGCAATATTAAAAAATCAAAAAGATATTTTTAAACTATCTATTGGTACTGTAAACCCTAGTGTAAATAAGGGAATTGCTGGGATAATTTAGTTCAGTCTCTTTTAAGGAATTGTTCCTTCAACATTCAATTTACAACATTCAAAACTTCAGATATACAATTGCTTCTTTTTTATTTTTTGTTATATTTTGAATTCCAAGTTATCTCCCTCGCTCTCTCCCAATTCTGCATTAGAGTTAATTAACATTTGATATAGCTATATGCGGAATGACACATGACATACTTCCACACATTAGTTCTTTGGAAGTTGACAACATTTTCCTTCTGAAGTCCTTCATAGTTGATTTGAATAATTATATTACTCAGAATAGCTTAATCATTCACAGTTACTCTTCAAATAGTAATATTGTTACAGTATATAATGTTCTTTTGGTTCTGCTCATTTCATTTTGCATTATTTCATGCAAGTCTTTCCATGTTTTTCTAAGACCAATATGCTCATTATTTCTTAGAATACAGTACTATTCCATCACAATCGTATACCACAACTTATTCAGTCATTCCCCAACTGATGGGTATCATCTTGATTTCAAATTCTTTGCCATCACAAAGAAAGCTGCTATAAATATTTTAGAACATATATGCTTTTTCCTCTTTCCCTGATCACCTTGGGAAACTAGTGGTACTGTTTGGTCAAAAGTTATACACAGATTTATAACTCATTGGGCATAATTCCAAACTGATCTCCAAACTGGTTGAATGAGTTGACAATTCTACCAGTAGTGCATTCGTGTTCCAATTTCTCTACCTCACCTCTAACATTTGTCATTTTCCCCTTCTATTATACCAGCCAATCTGATAGGTGTGAAACAGTACCTCAGAGTTGTTTTAATTTGCAATACTCTAATCAATAATAATTTAGAGCATTTTTATATGACTATAGATAGCTTTGATAATTTCACTGAAAAATTTCCTGTTCATATCCTTTGACCATTTAGAAACTGGGTAATGACTCATATTCTTATAAATTTGACTCAGTTCTCTATGAACTTCAGATATAAGGCTTTTATTTGAGAAACTGGCTATAAAAAAATCCCCAACTTTCTGCTTTCCTTCTAATCTTGGCTACATTGGTTATATTTGTACAATTTTTTTAACTTAACATAATCAAAATTATCCAGTTTACATCCCACAATGCTCCCTATCTCTTGTTTATTCATAATTTCTTCTCTTACCCATAAATCTGATAGGTAACATGTTCCATGCTCCTCTAATTTACTTGTTTTGTCTTCCTTTATGTCTAAGTCATGTATCCACTTTGGCCTTATCTTGGTAAACAGTGTAAGATATCGGTCTATACCTCATTTCTGCCAGAGTGCTTTCCAATTTTCCCAGCAATTTTTATCAAATAGAGAGATCTTTTCCCAAAAGCTTAGATCACTGCATTTATCAAACACAAGGTTACTATAGTGTTTACTATTGTGTGTTGTATGCCTATACAATTGCTTCTTAATTGGACTTAGATTTAATTGATCATGGGCAAGCAGTTTTACCTATTTGAACTTCAACGTCCTCATTTATAAAATGAGGTTATTAATATCAGCACTACTTACTTCAAAGACAATTGCTTTGTAAATCTTAAAGTACATTGAAATTTTATGTATTATTACTAATAAGAGACTTTTTAAACTTTTCTATATGGAAGGAAATCTCTAGAAAGAGTGCCAGTCTAGGGAAGATCACATCGTGCTTCTTCTTTTCATGCCCAGCATAGGGGAAGGGAAATGAGAATATAGATTTTTTTAATAGAGAAGGGGGGGACAGGGATGGATGCATATATGAATTATTGCATGAGCTTTTAGATGAGGCACTATCATTAGTTTTTGGTGTTTTGGTATTGATGGGTCATTTTAGTTTTGTCTAATTCTTCATGACCGCATTAGGGGTTTTCTTAGCAAAAATACTGGAATGGTTTTCCATTTTATAGATAAGCAAACTGAGGCAAAGTTAAATTACTTGCCCAAAGTCAGTTAGTAAATGTCTGAGGCCAGATTAGAACTCAGAAAGATGAGTCTTCCTAATTCCTAGGCTTGCCACACTAACCACTCGTACTGCCTAGCAGAACTCTCATGACACAGGAATTACCTATAAATGTTTCGAAGGCAAAAGCAAAACACATCAATAAAATTGAAAATACAAAAAACAAAAAATAAAACCAGGCTTGGGAACATATCAAAAGTATGCTTGGATATGAAAGAAGATAACAAGAGGGCATAATGAAACTGGGGGAGGAAAACAGAACTGGGGGGAGGCAACACTAAGAAGATAAACACCTACTGGTAAATCCCTTTTTTTCTCCCCTTCCTCAGGTCTTAGAATCCATTCCTTGGCAAAGCTTCTGGATGTTCAAAGCTAAAGTGAAATAACCCCAAATTAGAGACTCCTATCACTGTGTCAGACCTAGATAGGGTCAACCTTACACTAATAGGCAGAACAAGCCTACAGATTTCAGAGGTTGATTACTCCAACATATTTAAAATGATTTTGAGTAAAAACTGTCCCCTGCTAAAATTAAAAATAACCACCAATAACTGAATAATAATAATACTAGTTAAAATTTATACAGCACTTCCTCTGTGATAGGCACTGTGTCAAGTACTTCACAATTATTATCTCAGTTGGTCCTTACAACAACCCTGAGAGCTAGTTGCTATGATTTTCCCTATTTTATAGATGAGGGGACCAAGTCAGGTGAGGGTTGCATAGCTAGTAAGTGTGTGAGGTCAAATTTGAACTCAGTTCTTCCTGACCCTAGGCTCAGTATTGTTTCTAATGTGCCACTGAGCTGCCTCTATCAGTCATTTACTACTCAGTGGGAATGAATTAGCTTACAAGTTTAACTGACTTCATTATTCCTCACAAATGAGTCTATCTCTCTGTATCTTTACACTCCTTAGGGAGTGCTTACCTCATTTTTTATACTTCCTACATCCCTCTCTTCCTTCAAGATAGAGTTTAAGTATCATCTTCTATTTTACACCAAATCTTTTTGATCACAACATCTAATGACCTCAGCCCTAATTACTTTGTATTTATTTTACATTTATTCTGTATGTATTTATATAAGTACATATTGCCTCCTTTAACAGAATGGTAATTCTTTAGGTGAGAGGGGGGTGTGTGGTGGGAATTATTTTATCCTTTGTATTTTTATTCAAGTGCCTGGTACTTAACAAATCTATGAGTTGATTGATTAATCACAGAATAGTCATAAGATAATAAATTAAGAGCTTTGAAAGGCACTTCAATCATAATTTCACTATCACCACCACCAAACACACTTTATAGGTCATGAAGTGAATTGTCCAAGTTCATTGGATTATAAGTGACATCTTTTGGATTCAATTTATGCTTTTTGCCTTGTATCAATAATTTTTTTAAGTATTCATGGGTGTTAGTATTCTTTCTCTGACAAGATTGCAGGGCTTTCAAGAGCAGGAACTATTTACTGTATTTCTTCAAGGAACATAGTAGGTATATAATAGATATTTTCTGAACAAAGTAATGAATTGATTAAAATGATCTGTCCTCCTTCAAGCTCTTCAAAACAGCTCAGATGTGATTTTTGTCCATTTCATTCACAGATTCCCCATAAGCCTACCTCAGTTCCTTTAAATGAATACTTTCTGTCTCTCCTCATATTTCTAATTGTATTAACTGAATTTCTCTTTTGTCCCTATTCCAATCTTCCCTGTGTTACATTTATGTGCATATTATATCCCCTTGTTAGGGAAGAGATTGAGTCATTTTTCACCTTTCTATTTTTCATGCCTGCCTAGCACAGGGCCTTACTTACATACTTTGAATTTAATCAAGAAATAGGTGGAGCAAAGTTATTATAGCCATGAGGTTGGTTTGTGTGTGTTTCTGCTAGACTATCATCCCCCACACAAACCCATCAACACCCCCCAACTCCTCCACACACACCCTTTCTCTGAGTCTTTGCAATGAAAATACCCAAGAATTTATAAATGTGGAGTGGCACATGACTGTATTCTCATTAATTGTGGTTAATTAAACAGCACTTTCTAGGATGTGTAGAGATAATGATTTCCTCCCCCTTCTTTTCCTGTTAATTTATTTCTTCCATTAATTTATGAATTGTTGACTTTAATGGATAGTCATTTCTTTTTTCTTACCAATCTACAGTTAATATTTCTTACTTAGTTTTGCTTTTCTGCATAAAAGAGGAAACTCTTCTCTACATGTGACTTAGAGAATTATAAAAATTATTTACTCGGCAACAATATGCCAACAAAGACATTCTGAAAAGCAGTCTCTCATAAGACTTTGGAAACAAATCTACCCGTGGACTGTGTTGATTCAGATTTAATTTACTGATGGCAATGGGACAGAGGCAAAGTGTGAATACCTGAAATTGACAATTGACAACAGAAGCCAAAAACTGGTATAAGTCAATAATTCCAATCTCTTGCCAAAGTTTTTATAATACATCCATTAACAAAGTTTTGACTAAGACCAGCATTTAAGAAAAGGAAAGATCATCAATTATAAATTGGCCATATTTGGTGAAATGTTTGGTCATGGCAACCTTGAAACAAAGAATACAAAATGACCTTCAGTCCAGAGTAACCTCTGTTTCTGCAGTGAAAGAGGAAAAGATTTTGACAGGAGCCACAAAGAACAGTACAAATTTTAGACTATCTATAAACATTAATTTAACTCTTCGTATGCACTACAAAATAAACTAGAAGGTATAATGCTATTGTAGCTCAGAAAAAGGGTGGCATGCATGTTTTCCTTAGAGAAAAAAACAAAATGAGAGGATTGAAAGAGATCATTTTATTATGTATCCAAAGGCAACAAAAAAATATCATCTCATGGAATATCTCATCAAATATGAGATAAGTTGAAGAAGATGAAGAGGTAGAGAAATTCAAGAGAAAACTCAGTATCATTCTCCAAAACAAGTTAATATATATGTTGATTTGAGGTAGTTTATCAGAAGGCAGGTATGTAAAAAGGCAGAAAAATTGTTAGAATATATGATTTAGTATTAGGAATGTTGTTCAACTGATTTCAGTTATATCCTAATCTTTCTGACCCCATTTGGGTTTTGCTTTGTTTTGTTTTTTAGCAAAAATACTGGGTTTGCTATTTCCTTCTCCAGTTCATTTTACAGATGAGGAAACTGAGGCAAAGTTAAATGACTTGCTCAAAATCACACAGCTAGTAAGTGCTTCAGGTCAGATTTGCACTCAAGAAAACCAGTCTTCCTGACACTGTTGCCACCTAGCTGCAGATGCTTATCATTAGCTCATTAGTTGATACTAGCTGTTTATGATTAAGAAATAAAAGATGACAAAAGCTTGTAAACTACTAAGAAGTCTGTACTTCTGTAAAGGATCAGAGAGATAATCTATTCCAACTCCCTTATTTTATAGATAAAAAAACTGAGACCTAGAGATATTAAATGACTTACTCAAGGCCACTTGATAATGTGACATCTTTTGGAATGGTTTATATTTTTTCATTTCATTATTTTTATGGGTTTTAGTCTTCTCTCTCCAAGTATCTTATGATCCCCCCTCAAGGGCAGGAATTTATTATTACATTTCTTTGTATATTCTAAAAAGGATTATTATATTTCTTTGTAGTATCTACATGACCTATATCAAGGCTAAGCACATAGTAAATATTGAATAAATATTTGTTGAAGAAATTGGTGAATTGATTAAAATTATCTACAGAAAGTATCATGAATATTTTCTTCAAGAAGAGAGGTACAAAGAAATTGATATGATTAATATAAATAGCATTGTAAAAAAAATGAAACCAACATTATCTCAAGCAACAAGTAACAATTGACCTGATTTTGGAATTATTTCAGGATAATCTCCCTATGTACAGCCAGACAGTCTATTTGGGAAAACAAAACACATGATTAGAAGACAGGTTAAGATGAAACAATGACCCTTCATGTAATTTCATCTTATCCAACTTGATAAGCAAAAACAAATTTTGTTGGAACAAATTTAGAAATATGAAAAAGGTAGGGGAAGGAAAGTTTGACATGATCACCCTTTCTTACTAAAGTTTGATATCAAATTGCCACATCAAGGGAAACATAAGAACCTCTTAAATATCTCCAGTAATCACTCCTTAATACTCAGAGAGATATGGCCTCCAAGACCAACATCAATTTAGAACACCGACTCATCTGAAATAAATTAAGGAGGAAGATGCACTATGTAAGGTAGGCATGAGAAGACCTCAACACGTTACCAAGCTTGGAGTTTGTAAGAAAAGTTATGTATAACTGGGGAAATGTGGACTGATGATATATTGAGTGTGAGGAATAACCACAGGTTATCTCATACATAAAATCAAGAGAATCAGAATAAGTCACTAAGATCACTGTGTAGGCTCTGAAGAAGACATTCTTAGAGGCATGAATAAGATTCCACATGAATGAATAAATGGTCTGTGATTTCTATTATTGGAAGGAGTATCCCTCTCAATGCCATAACAAATTCATTAAGTATGGGGTTGTAGAAAGTAAATAGAAGATACAATAGCAAAAAACAATTGAGGTGAAAAATAATCTATATAAAGTTTGGAATATGAACTAAGGGAGATCATTCTTGAAATTTTATAGATGAAAGGGGACAGAGGACAGCAAACACAAAAATTGAAACATATGAGAGTATTTCAGTAATAACCTATTTTCACTAACTGTGACAGTGGCACCACCAATTTTGACCTCTTATACTTCAGGCCATGACATGCTATATAAGAAAGTGAAAATGGCACTAAAGAAGATGGAAATGACAATAGTAGGGAAAGGAGGGAAAATGTACCAGAGAGGAATCCATATTGGAAAAAAATGCTACTTTGGAAATATAGCAGTTTGGATATTCAAGATAAGGAAAGAACAACTTAAAAAATTATGGATGGTATTACTACCCCTTTGAAAAACATGGTTGAGAACACATTGACAATTACTGACCTTTATGCTTACTTTCTTATCTCTATAAAATCTCAAAAAAAATGATTTATGCATATATCAAGTCAATTCAGCTCAACTAATTTTGCACAATGTACCAAAGTTACAAAGGGGGAAAATGTCCTTACCTTCAAAAAACTTTGCATTTTGCATGTGGGCAGGAGAGTGCAAGGACATAGCTAATAGAATAACAAGTTCAGAAAACATCTAGTATGCCAGTCTGGCGAAAACAGAATATGTAAAGAGAAATCAAACAAATCTACAAAGGTATATTGGAACTAAATTATGAAGCACAATAAAACACCAGGCCAAGAAGTTTGTATTTTGTTCTAAAGGCAATAGGGAGTCACTAAAAATTATTGCACTAGGATGTGACAAGTTCACCTTCTTATTTCTGGTACCCGACATGCCCAAGAATGCTATTCTGGTTCCTCGGTGGAAAATACATTTGAAAGACAATAGACTATAAGCAGTGAAATCAATTAGAAGCTTCTCGAAATAGTCCAGGCAAGCTGATGAAGGAGACAAATGTAAGTTATATTTTGGATTTGTCAATTGACTATGACTATGAAGGAGAAGAATAGTGAATAAAACAAAAGGTAGTTTAGTTATTTCAGGAAAGAAAGTACAATTAAAGACTACTACTTTGGGCACATGGGATACCGTGTTTCCCTGATAATAAGACCTATCCCAAAAATAAGCCCTCCCCTTACTGTGTAAGATTCCTCTAAAATAAGCCCTACCCTGAAAATAAGCCCTATTGAGATTGCTACTGTAGTGAAGATGATCCCCTGCGCTACACGCTACATTACGGTACCCTCTGTATGTACCGTCCCCTCCCCCCCCCAGTGAAACGCATGCCACGCTCCAAGCTGCATCCAATCAGAGCTGCAGCAGTGAGCGCATCATCCTGTTCTTCCCCAGCGATTTGCTTGCTGGCGCCATTGAGAGCAGTGCCATAGAGGAGAGCTGAGGCAGAACAACATAAGCCCTCCCCTGAAAATAAGCCCTCTGGTGTTTTTCTTTCCAAAAAAATTAATAAGACAGTGTCTTATTATCGGGGAAACACAGTAATAGCTAACAAAAAAAGAGAAGATAGAAAAGCTCAATTCGTATTTTTCTTGTTTTCTCTGTCAAGGAAATAACTTGCACTAGAAATTACAGAAGAAAAACTACTAACAGGGAATTGATATCCAAGACAAGCGAGAGAGAACCCAGCTACTCTGAAGAATTCGAGTCACCTTACCCAGGTAAGTCATATCCTAAGAGGCTAAAAGAAGAAGCAAATGGGATTCCTGAGTCATTGTTGATAATGTTAGGAAAATTGTGGAAAACAGGAAAGGTATCACAATATTGGAGAATAAAAAATGTCTTGACTTGAAAAAGAAGAGAGCAGAGTCTACAAAATCTTTGTGCAAATCACTGATAATTCTGAAGCTATGAACCAACATGACTAAGAGATTTGATGTGCCATCAACAGTAATAGAGGGATGCAAAATTACTTCTGTATGAAAAATAAGATTTTAGGGACATGAAGATGAATTCCAGTTTATGTGTACTCAGTTTGAAATAATAATAAATCATATATAGAGATATATCAAGCAGGTGGTTGGTGATATAGGAGTCTAGTGAAATAGAAAAATTGCAACTAAATATATAGGATTGTAAATCTTACATCTAAAGATGTGAAGCCAGAGAAGGAGATAAGGACATTAAGAGAGAGTTTGAGAAATAAGTCATTTGGACCCCGACCCTCAGTATTAAAGGGTTTTCTATGATTTCATAGAAGTAGTGATTATAGGTATATTAGGCCCCAGAGCTGTGAACTGCAAAATTTAAGTTCACTTGTTTCATCATAGAAAGCTAACTAGAGGCCTTCCATCCTTGTTTTTCTTGTTTTGTGACCAAACACAGTATGACCGGGGTGATTCAATTACATGGAAAGTTCCCAACTTGTTTTTATACCTCCAGACCACTTTCTCTGGTCCAACATAAGCAGGTGACCATCTTTTGACCACTTAGGCAGTGGAGATGCCCCATGCTTCACCCAATCCAAGCCCCGCCTGCAACATACCATTTCTAGCCGACACATTATTTAGTGAAGCAAGGTCTATCAACGAATGTAATTCTGAATTTTGTGTAGCCCCTTTAGAGTCTTTATTATGAAATATGGTAACAAATCTTATAAAAATAAGACCCTGGAAGAAGGAAGCATCTCCAACTGTGAGGAAGATCTGAGGTCCGCTTCATTAGAGATGACCATGGACCCTTTAATAATGTGCCACTGGCTCGGGGCTCTGCCTCAGTCTCTTTTATTATAGACTGGACAATTTAATTCCCAGAAGAGTAGAGAGAAGAAAGCAGAGACTTGGAGAACACACATATTTATAAGTAGGAGATGAATCTATTTTTACAATTATAACATCCCATTCCCAAATGTGTTCATCTAGGGGCTAGAAATGGTACAAAAGGAACTAAAAATGGAAAAGGCATTCAGATTGGACCAAGTGAATTCAGAGAATATTTCTTCCAGCAACATAATTTTGAGGGCCACGAGGGATCATCATACAAGATATGTAGAGAACAAAAAAAATAACAAAGGTATAGGGAAATTTCAGACCTTACTAACGTGAAAAAAAGACAACAGAGAACTATTAACTACTGAATTCTTTGCCTACTTTCCTATCTATACAAAAATTTTATGCCATTTCTACATTAACTGAGGGCATTAGTTAGGAACAAGTCAGTGTTTGTAAATAATATTTAAAAGTGAAACATCAAGGGGTGGCTAGATGGCACAGTGAACAAAGCACTGGCCCTGGAATCAGGAGTACCTGAGTTCAAATTCAGCCTTAGACACTTAACACTTATTAGCCATTTGACCTTGGGCAAGTCACTTAACCCCAACTGCCCTCCAAAAAGCAAAAAAAAAAAGTGAATCATCAATAACATTTCAGAATTAAGTGAAAGAGTAAATATAACACCATGTTATGCTTGTTATTGATTATCATTAAAAAATTTATTAGGTAGAACAATAGCCATCTAACAAATTCTTTTACAACATAGAACCCCCTATCCATATAGCAAAATCATTCAAGTTTCATTGAATGATATAACAATAGAAATAATTCTCCAACAACAAAAATCAAGAAGGCATACAACAGGGGGGATACTTGCTAGGTGAAAATATTCTTCACTGTGATGGAAAAGATTCATCACAGATTCCAAATTGAGAGTATTCCTTGTGGATGATAAAAGCCTCCAGATGGTCCTGTTTGTGTATGACATTATGGAGATTATGTCAAGTCACAGAATACCATAGAAGCCTACTAGTAGAAAGCTGTAATCATCCAAAGGAGTTTGACCTGCCCATCAAGTGGATGAAGAATGTCTATTGCCTAGATTTCAATGCATTTTTGGTTAAATACCCTATCAAGTTATTCATGCATATAGTCTGGACAAACAATAAAGATAGATAATGAATCAGGCACAGAATTGAACAGGAAAAGGAAAGAAAAATATAGACAATTTTCAGGAAATTACAAAGCTTATTTATTAACCCCAAGTTTCTAATTTAGATACTGTGATAGAGTGAAATAGGAAAGAACTGCTTCTGAAGAATTAAAAATGAGAAGGGTCACAATACCAACAAGATGTAGGACTAAACATTTTTTTCTAATCCCCATTACTTCTCAAACCTCTCCAAAACACAAATTATGCACCAACTTTAAAGCAACTTCAGCTGTCTCCATGGTATAAAATAGCCAGTACCCCCCCACCAAAAAAAAAAGACTAAGAAAACACAAACTGAAACTTGCCTTGAACTCACTCAAGACCCAATCCTAATCACCACTTACCACACTACCACACTACCCACAGTGAGGCTGCACTTGCTGGCCCAAAGACTCAACTCATAGATTTGAAACAAGACCCAACTCTATACCATAGTCTTTCCTTGGTCCATGGAGATCCAGATTCTAGGCAGTGGGACTTTTCTGGGGTCAGAACAGCCAGTGTGACAGCAGCTTTCTGTGTTGCAAAAGATCTTTGCTGGAGAACAGAAAAATGGAGGGAAAGAATGAAGGATGGCAGATGGACAGTCACCAGAATACTAAGAGTATGACCCTGGCTTGCAATATCTTTAAGTATTATATAAATATCATTCTTTCAAACTTAGCCTATGCCAGCCCTCTTCCTTGCTGGAATTCTTTACCCCTGCCTCAGCAGCCTTCTTACAATGGCAACTCCTCCACCCCTCCCACCCCAAGCCCAGCCCCCTCTCCAACCCCCACCCAATGGCCTCCTCTACCTCCTCTGAGTTGCCTCCAGGAAATTCCATTGGAAGAAGCACCCTTGCCAACCATTCTTGCTTCCAACTTGACCCAGTCCATGATTTTTCAACTACTTCTCTACCTTTTCAGTTCCAGATCTATAATCCTATTACCCCATTACTGAAGTTGAATTTCATGATATGATAGGATTTAGAGTTTGTAGATAGATTATCTAATCCAACTCACTCATATGAGAAATAGAAAGAGAGGAAAATTGGAGTCTAGAGGTAGTGACTTGCCTAATTTCATAGGGAACAGTGGAAGAACATCAAAAAATTAGTGAAAGAACACATCAACAAATTGGTTGTAGCATGCATGGGCACACACACACCTGAAATGTCAGTGCTAAGATTTCAAATCAGTAAATGCTTTAAAAAAATTGTATGCTTTATTTAATTGAAGAAGCTATCACTATTTTTAAAAGGCATCCCTTAAGAAACTATTCCCTTTGTCCAAAATATATCAACAGTTCAGAAAACTACCTGACTCCAAATCTATCTTGCTACCATCCCCATTAAAAAGTGATACACATCCTCATGGATTGCAGTCTGTAGGCAACAGACCTGAAAGGCCATTATGCACAGTGTAGATTTTACTTGCTAAAAGGTGTGGGGGCCAAAAGGAAGCCGAGCAATGACATATGAGGTGTGCTACATTTAGGAAGGCTAATGAAACTGAGGGCTCAGCCATTAACCTTCAAGGAAGAAAAGCTAGGCTTGGTGCTTTCAAAATTAGTCGGGCCAATATTTCACCATGACAAGCATTAGTAATGAATAATTAAGCATTTAATATAATGTTGCTTTGGTGAAAAATGATAATTTTACAATTGATGTGCCTTAAACTTATTCCATGGTATTATGGGGTATTAAAATGAAAGGGGGAGGGGATTCCGATGAAATAAATGCTTTTTTTTTTTTTAATGTCCTGGTCGTTGTAATTCTTAGGTTCAAAATCTTTTCATAGCCAAACTGTGACCCTGCTGGGAGAATTTCATGAAAAATTTAAGAAGGAAAATTCAACCTGGAACAAGCTAATGTCTCACACCAGCTTGCCTGAGGTCAAACTGTTGTTTTTTTTTTTTCCAAGACTTGGTTAGTGTCATAGGACTAAATCATGCAGCAGATGTAGAGATAATGCTAGGTCCTAAAATGAAATTCACTTTACTCTAAATCTTATTTTTCTAAGTATATACTTATTTAACATGATTTAACATCTGTCCTCTTTGTAGACTATAATGTTTGTGCAAGAGAAATATTTTATTTTTTCTTCTTTTACATCATGGTTTCTTTTAAGCATTTCCTTCATAACTCAAACTATGCCAAAATACATCTTTTTTGACAATACCTAAGAATTATCACTAGTATTTGCAAAGAAAAATGATTTCAAAGAACTCTTCTCAGATCTATTTTTTTAAATAACTGGGAAAATGGTTTCTTTAATATATGCAAGAAGTGATAATTAGAATCTCTACATTTTATCCATTCATTCTGATAATATTGGGGGAAAAGCCCCCAACTTCAGGAGAAAAGTTTAATTGGGATGACATTTGCAATAGAGATCTTCAAAATTTCCCAATGGGAATCCAACCAATAGATTTTATTACTTGACATAATATGGGAAAAAAATTTTCACTTTTCTTTAGCACTTGTTAAGAAATGTCCCTGAATCCAGTACATTTTAGCTATATCCCCTTCACCTGACAGATGGACAACTTAATTCATCAAATTCCTGAGGCTGCAAAATATCATCCCACAATTTACATGGAAAAGAGATGTTTGAATGTAAAATATGCCCTCCATATGTACATGTGTTACAAATGGGCAAAAGACTCTAGGGTAAGGGGTCTACGGCATAGAGATGTCACTGCATAGCTCAATAACTGGAACTGAGATAAAGGAGCTCATTTCATTCAGTACATATGAGTTACAGCAGAAATCATTATATTTTTATAGTCCCTCCCCCTGCTCTGTATTTGACCCTTGATTATCCTGACTTCCAGGCCCTAGCATCCAGCCTCCATTTTAATTGGGCTCCTAATCCTACTCCCTCCCTCAAAAGTCACCCCAGTATGTCCCAGTATAACAGATAGGCTTTGTACAAATTATCTCTAGTTTAACGGAGAAAAAAAGTTAGAACTCCAAATATCCCTATTAGCATCTAGACTGGAAATCAGAAGATCTGGACAGAAAGTCTGGTTCTACCACTAATTAGTTGTATGGTCTTAGACAAAGTTACTTACTTCACTCCCCTTCCCCCAACTCCCACTCCCTTGTGCTCAGGTCTCCTATCGATAAAATGGGAATAATACTCCACATCCTGCCTCCCTCCTAGGGCTGCTGTAAAGATCAAATGAGATAATGGATTTTGAAAGTACCTTGAAAACTGCAAAATGTCCTACAAATGTACCACAATGATTACCTTTCCTGAGAGAGACTGAAATAGCATCTCAGTGTGTCGCTGTGACAAGAAGATGCACAATATCCCTGTAGGAGACTCAGGGAGATGAAAACAATGAGATGCAGGGGGAAGAGAAAAGAAAACAAGGTGAAATGAAATCTCTTCAGGTAGTAAGGTTTTATGCCACACATTCTGATCTTTAGTTTTAGCTCTCGAAGGGCTCTGTCCATATTGTAACCTCCAATGTACTAAAATTGTATTTTTGTGTCCCCCTCCCCCCATCATGCTCCTGTAAGATACAGGAGACCCGTTTCACATCCCAAACACACAAAAGGCATTCTGGTTCAAGTACTTTCTACAATTTGAATTTTAAAGTTGCATGTCCCAGTAAGTGTACCAGTGGCATTTTTGAAAAACAAAACTAAATATAAAATATTTACTTGCTACAAGTAGGCTGTTGGAATCACAAAAGAAAACAGCCTGTTTTGAGAAGGCAGATTGCCTTTGCCATTTGCTTCCCTAAAGTGATTTTTATTTCTATGCATGGACAAAAACAAATAATAGCTGTCTACACCTCGTCCATCAACAAACAGTTCTTTGGTCATAGCAGTCACATTAATATTCTAAGATCCATTTAGATTTCTCCAGGATGCAGCATGTCCTGGGGTACTGCTTTCATAGCCGGGGTACATATGGCCTCAGCGATACCAAAGTGATACATTTCTCTGGGAATCTCAGTGATTGGGAAAATTCCAATTGCTAGTATCATTCAAGTAGCACAGACCACTCAGCCACAGGGGCAATTTGTAGAGATTTATGATGCCTCCCTGTTCTCTTAAAACACAGAGAAATAAATGTAGACTTCTATACACTCCTATTTATTTATCTACCTTGTTGATTCAAAGACTGGGCGGGGAGAGTGATATTTGCAGTACAATTACAAATTGTGATATTTCCACAATCCTGCAATGGATTTATGCAATTGTCCTGAGCGTAGGCAGATGAAAGGAAAATGCAACAAGAAACATGACAACAGACTGCAGGTTCTCTGAGGAGGGAAAAAGAAATTGCACTTTGTAAAACATAAAATTCTATATAAATGTGAGCTGCTAATACTAACACTTAGCTCCATTACTACCCTTATTAAATACTCTAACAATCATCTAGGAATTATTTGCATAGTTAATGATTATGATGATGATTAATAACAATAGTAACCACATTTGACTTGGATGTTGATCTTTAGCCAAAGGTATCTTGTACTATGCATCTGAAATTAATTTCCCCTGCTTTGTGCAATCCTACCTATTCCCAAGCAATTCTACAGAGGGTGGAATAGATATGCTAATGGATTTGGGGGTAACTTGGGTTGGCAACTAGAAATAGCCACCAATGGATAATCTTCCCCATAAAATGTTACTGTGATCAATCACAAAGGACCAGATATGAGTTCTCAACCAAATCTAATGAATCTGCTTTTATTATCATCATTACTATTATAGCTATTTCAACAGCATTTGCCAGTTTGCAAGGAAATATATGTGATATATGTGTACATATACATATACACATGTATGTATTATGTGTATGTATATATGAAATCTCATTTGATCATCTTCCTTCAGGTACCTCTTTGATGCAATCTCTGTCCAGGCTTCCAGGTCATTTATAGTCTAATCATAAAATGCTAAGGAAACACATTTGTGCTCCATCAGCTGCTGAATGGCTGAAGGCCCTATAGGAACATAGGGCCATGTACAGCAACATGGAGGAAAATGGAGGGAATAACCCAGGTCTACCATAAAAAAAAAGTCATTACAAATTTTGCGGTGCCTTCTCTGCTCTCAGTTTCTCTACTTACAAACCATAATGTGTGATTCTTATAAAGAATGTGGCTGACTTGACTAGAATACACCAGTGTGAAAGCAATGCAGAGCCTCTTTGAATATCAACTCACTCCCTGTTCCATATGAGACAGATAGATGACTCATTGGATAATGCTCAGGACCTAGAGTCAGAAGATCGGAGTTCAAACCCAGCTCACACTTACCAGCTAGCTGTGTGACCCTGGGTAAGTCACTAAAAATGCTTTCTACCCCAATTTTCTCACCTATAAAATGGGGATCACAGCAGCACCTACCTCCCAGAGTTATTATGAGAATAAAATTAGATACCTTTTGGAAAGCACTTTACAAACCTTAAAGTGCTATGTAAATGCTAGCTATCATTATTACCATTAATATCTGGATGGAGAGCCAGTAGTTTATATCAAGTTCATTTTTCCAGCTATGCTCTCGGAACTCCTTCTAGCTCCCATTGCTAATGGCTACTAAGTATTGATAGAAACCTAGTGCTTCTTTCTAGTGTTGGATCTCAATAGAGACGTTAACATTGCTCCTAAGAGACTAACTATTAATAACAGAATAATCAATGGCTGAGTTGTCTGTCAGCTGTCAAGGCTTCACAAACAATAGAGCGTCCTGTTATCTTGTACTTAATTTGCATCTGTATTTATATATTTATATATGTACATGTTGTCTCCCCCAATAGAATGTAAATTCTCTGAGGGCAGAGACTGTTTCATTTTGTCTTTGTTCTCCCAGAACCTACTTCAGAACCTGGCATTTAATAGGTTCTTAATAAATATTGATTGAATGATTAACTGTACTTCCCTCCCTTGTACACATATCTCTATTTTGTATTATAGTTATTTCATTGTAGATCTTTATCTTTCTTCAGAGACAGTAATAATAATAATAATAATACTTAAACAGCATCTATGGGTCAGGCACTATGCTAAGGACTTTATAAATATTATCTCATTCAGTCCTCACAACAACCATTGGAAATAGAAGCCATTATTATCCCTATGTTACAGTTGAGAAGACTGAGTCAAATAAAGGTTAAGTGTTTGATCATTTGATCATCTTCCTTCGGGTACCTATTTGATGCAATCTCTGTCCAGGCTTCCAGGACATTTATAGTCTGATCATAAAATGCTAAGGAAACACATTTGTGCTCCATCAGCTGCTGAATGGCTGAAGTCCCTATAGGAGCACAGGGCCACATACAGCAACATGGAGGGAAATGGAGGGAATAACCCAGGTCTACCATAAAAAAAAAGGTCATTACAAATTTTGCGGTGCCTTCTCTGCTCTCAGTTTCTCTACTTACAAACCATAAAAAAGTGATTCTTATAAAGAATGGGGCTGACTTGACTAGAATACACTAGAATACAAGCCCAGGGTCACACAGATAGTGTCTAAGGCAGGATTTTAACTCAGACTTTCCTGACTCCAGGTCCCACACTCTATCCCTATTCAGTTAAAGGGCTGTACTTGAGGACCTAGAGGGCCACATGTGACCTCAAGGCCACAGGTTCCCAATTATCCACTGTGCCACCAGCTGCCTCTGTCCATGAGGACAGTTGCTGTTCAGTCATGTCCAACTCTGTATGACCCTGGACCATAACATACAAGGCTATTCTATTTTGCACTATCTATATTTTCTATTATAATAAAAGAAACTTCATTTAAAATATATATATTTTTTACAGATATGTGTACATGGAAAAGTTCTTTAGTTGGTTATGTATAGGAATTTGCACTATCTTGAAATTTGTCCAAGTTCATTTTCATTGTTTCCATGATACTATCTGTCCATCTCATCCTCCACTATCCCCTTCCCCTTTTGCTTTCAATCTTTCCCAACATCAGGATATTTTCCAATGAGTCCCATCTTCTCACTCTGTGTTCAAAATATTTAAGCTTCAGCTTCAGTATTTGACCTTCCAGTAGATAGCATGAATTAAATTTTTTTAAGTATTGACTGATTTGAGTACTGACTGCCAACAACTACATCTGTCCATGAGGACAGATGGTACAGTTTTTTTTTTCTTTATAGACCCCACCCCCATAAAAATCTAGTAAATTGCCTTGTTATAGCACCAACGCAATATGCTCAGCACCTATGGTGGCTATGAATCTGCTAGCATAATTCTGAATCACAAAATATAACAGACTCTCCACATGGAAGACAGACCCAAGACATTTATTTAAACACCAGAAAGCCAAATCCCAGCACCAGAAAGCCAAATTCAGCATGGCAATAAAAAATATAGACATAATAACAATGTAGAAGTCACTACCATTCCCGTCTTCCCGCTGCTAGAGCCTTCCCACAAACGAACACTTACAACACTCTGCCTACTTCCTCTCTCTCCCTCAACTCTAACTTCTCTGACTCATTTCCTGCTCCACTCCTTCCTACTCTACATATTCAGCAAACTCCTCCCACCACAGGCTCCATGTGATTACATTCGGCCTATTAAGGGGCAGGGAAAAATCTTCAAATTACCATTACTGTTATGCATACTACATTAATAATTTAAAGATCTATTACTTTATTGGTGTGTAATTCCTTCACTGAAAACAGATTGACACTTTTTTTTTTTATTAAGCAATCAGGTTTAAGTAACTTGCTCAAGGTTACATGGCCAGTTATTTCTGGGTGTGGTGCTGAGTGTCTGAGCCCGGGATTCGATCTCCAGGTCGTCCCAACACTGGAGCCCGTGCTCTTACTCACTGAGCCACCTGGCCGCCCCTAGATTGCCACTTTTCTTAAGTGGATTGAATGAAGAATTTCTAATGAAGATCTGAGTTTGAATCTTTCTTTAGACGCTTAGTAGCTTTGTGAGCCTGAGCAGATCATTAGTCTTTCAGTCTTTGTCTCCTTACTGGGTAATAATAACACCTACTTCACAGGGATGTTGTGAAGAATCCAATAAAATAATATATTGTTAAACACTTTGAAAAAATAGGTAAATGTTGGCTATTGTCAATCAATCAACAATCATTTATTGTGTGCTTACTGTGTAACCTGCAGACATTGTGAATCACTGAGGTTACAAATAAAAAGCAAAAACAATCCCTGCCCTCAAGAAGCCTACATTCCCATTGGTTAGACAACTTGTATAAAAGTAGGTACTCTGCAAGCTACAAAGAAGATGGAAATTAATCTTAGTTTGGAAAGTAATAAGTGTTTGGAGGGAGTGGGATGAGAAATCTGTCCTGAGCCCCCTCTTTAAACAGGGGCTTTGGAATTCATGGCTCAGTCCTCCAGTCAGAGGGGCAGATGGTGGTGATGAGGTGTGAAAACTTGAGGAGATTGTGCAAAAGCACAACATGGAGGACCGTCTGTGAGGACCATTAAGTAGGACAATATGACTGCTCCATAGAGTAATATACAGGGACACTGAAATACAGGAAGAAACTAGGTTGGGAGGAGTTTAAGTGCCCAATAAAGGAGTTTATATTTGATCTTAGAAGGAATAGAAAGCCACCGGAGTAGGGAGAGGGGATGACATGGTTAGACCAGCTAAATGAGGATAGTTTAGAGTAAGGAGAGATTTGAGTCATGAGGACCAATTAGAATGCTATTGCAATAGTCCCAAGCAAGAAGAGATGAGGTACTAAATTCAGGAGGTGGCTGAGTAAGCAGAAAGAAGAGTGGCTATCTGAAAGATGTTGTGGAAGTAGAAATGACAAAAATTAGCAGTTTATTGGTAAGAAGTCAAGAATGATACAAAGTTTACTGACAGTAATAAGGAAGTACAAAAGAGGGATGTGTTGGTGAGGGTAGTGTAAAGATAATGAGTTCTGTTTTGGACATATCAGTTTTTATACTCCTATGGAATAACCATAATGCCATGTAAAGGCACATGATGTGTCTAATGTCTTTTTCAAGGATTTAGTTGACAAAAGGATGAAATATAGGATAATAGCTATTAGAGAAGATAGGATATAATGATATTTTAAGGATGAGGGGAATACTGGCCTGTCTGTAGGAAACAGAGAAGAAACCAATATATAAGGAGAGATTGAAAATTAGAGAGAGAGTGATTCTGCTGGAGAAGAGGGAGGGGGATGAAATCAAAGGTACTTAAAGAAGGATGGGCCTTGGTGAAGGGAAGGGTTACTTCTTTATTAGAGACTAAACTGAAGGAGGAGGAATTGGAGATGATTTGAGAGGGGGAGATGTGGACATGCCCTTTGAGAGTTCTGGGGTCAAAAATTTCACTGTCCTGAAACCCATCTAGGCTTACCTATCCTGAAAGATTCATATATGTCTTCCCATAAATTCATCCAGCATGCTAGGGGCCTCCCTTGTTTTTGTCATCCATCTTCCTTGCCACATGACGACCCGTCTTCCTATCTTTGTGATAACATCTTTTATTTCTGTTCTACTCTAGAGTTCCTCATTTGTTATTTGATACAGCCTGCTCAGATGCATCATGAACCTCTCCAATGTCCCCATACTGATAATCAATTTTAATTCTTTAGAGGCAGTAGTATCTCATTACTACACAACAATACCAATAGAATGCTGATATTAAAAAGATGGGCTTTTGCTTTCATGAAAAGTTGGGGGTCATTAAAGGAGCTTTGCAATTTCCTGAAAGTAATCAAGCCCACTCCTCTACTGTTCGAATCTGGGTCTGGTCTGCCTGGACTACCTGTCTCAGATAAACATACTAACATACAAGTTCTAAAGACTGACAGGTGCAATAATTTAAAAATTGTCCATTGTTTGCATTGTGGTAGCACCCAGCAAGTAAGACAATTGGTGGAGAAGGGCAAGGGGGATAGGCAAGTGTCTCTCCAAAGCTGCTTCTTGGGGCTCTGCCTGGTCCCACCTTCTCTGGGCTCCACTATATTTTCTATCTTTCTTGTTGAACTCTCTGACAGATAGGTCACTGAACTTGGAATCAGAGTTCAAATATACCAGTTTTAACCCTTAGTGGGTACATGACCATGGGTAAATCACTTAATCTCTCAGCTCCCCAAGAAATTCTCTAACAGTATGGAAGTGACCAATCCAGCACCAGTCTCCATTGGCTAAAAAAAAGTTTCCTCACCAGAGAGTTCCCTACACCAATAAAATCATAGACAGACCCTGGCCAAAAAGCAAACTCTACCTCATATGTTTATTATAAGTTGAAAATAGGGTTTTGAAAACCTTTATATGTGGCATAAACATGAATTATTATGATTCATTTGCTTGCTAAGACCTAGCTTGATTCCTATCAGGCAATTACTTTGTTTCTTGAAAATCTTTTGCTTCCAGAATATTTCTTTTGGGAATGGGTCAAAACCAAGATAGGATTTTGCTACAAAAGAAATGGTACTGTAATCTACTGGAAAGAACAATGGATTAGGAGTCAAAGACTTGGGTTTGAATACTGCTTCAGTCATTTATTACTCATGTGATCTAGGGCAAGGCACTTACTCTCTGAAGTTCCATTTCTTCATCTATAAAGTAAAGGGTTTAAACTCAGTAACTATAAAACTCCCTTTCAAATCTAAATCTAACATACCATACTTTTCTTAATCCATAGGAGCTATCTGATGGAATGAACTATGCATGTTGGTGTCCTTAGCTCTATCTCAGAAAACAGAGTGTTTATCAAAAGAATCTCCAAGAGCATACTTGTGTCAAATAAAAAAGGAAAAAAATTCCTAACCCAAAAGACTATAAATCATAAAAATAAATGAATAAAGAAATACACACACCTAAAAAATCTTCCAGCAGTGAAACTATTTTTAAGATAATGGCTATATTCCCTTGACTAAAAGGATGTTATGCATGTCCTTGGACTCTATGACTCATGGTGGGCTTACATTACATTCCTGTGATATTTTTTAATTGCAAATTCATTTTTGCAAATGTTCAGAAGCATTTCATCTCATTCCCCGCCTAGCTCAGTAGCTCAGTACAGCAGAATTCATCACACATCTCTCCCCAGATCTTTGACAACAGAAGTGGTTCATGAGCCAGGCTGTTCTAGCGTCAGGTCCTGAGGAAGCATCCTAATGTGATTCCCTATGGGACCCTGTACATACAGGGGAATTTGCTACATTGTAAGACTGGCACAGGTCCTGCCTGGGCTTTGCTTAGTTTCTGCTGAACAAAGAATTTCTGCCTCTCACTGGGCCCCTTCCAAGCCTGGAATCCCTATGGATGAATCAATACCTTAAAGTGTAGCCATGACAACATGGAGAGATCCTCTAGCCTAAGCACAAAACGTATTGATTTTTTTTTTCCAGCCTAGGATAACATAGTGCTTAAGTGACAGAATATGTTCCCTTTTAACAACGTAGAATGCTATAACTCCTAAGTGTATAACTCCTTTGTGAAGATATTATTGCATTAATGTGCCTGAAAAATGAAAACCTCATTTTACAAAATGTACTGATCACAGCTAGCTTTGCAGCCTGCACAGAACACCTCATCATGGCACAACTCAAGTGTTCTGAGGATTTCCTGGCTGTGCTAGGGTGAGCTCAGCTGTAAACAGCCCATTTTACTGGGGAATAGTCACCATCTACCGCTCATCCTGAAAGTGCATTATCCTGTGTGGGGTCTTGTTGAACAGCTGAAAGTCAAATAGAATTCCTTAGGGAATAATGTTTGGGTTCTGTCCTTATGTTACAGTGAATGGGGATTTTTTGCATGAAATTATTATTTTATATGGAGCTGGAAGCTTGCACGTATTGAATGCTTGTTGAATACCAAGGTCAGTGAATTTCAAAGTTCAAAATGAAACTTAACTTATCTTGCTCAAGTCTGGTTCTCTTTAAAGTAAAGAATCCCTTCCCATCACTGATCAGACACCAAAAATATTGGAAAGGGGCTGTGGGAAAAATCAATTAATCAACAAGGATTTATTAAGGCCCATAGTAATGTGCCAGGCACTGTGCTAAGCATAGAAAGATAAAACAAAACTGAGTAAGGATCACCACTGATAAGCCCATGTAAGTCAGGGTCAACCCACACCAATGATAAAGTAAAACTGCAGGTGGTAGGGAAGAAAATTCTGATGTAAGATCAAGACAATGGAATCCATGGAAGACATCATGATATAGCAAAAAGAATTCTGGGTTTAGAGTTGGATGATTTGTATTCAAATCCTGAATCTGTCACTTGCTACCTATGTGCCACTGATCCAGTAATTTGATCAGTTAAATCAATTTTTTTCAGCTATAAAATGAGGCTTCTAAGCTCTCTTCTAGCTTAAATCTGTCCTATGGTCCTAATTTGAAAGAAAAGCAAATATAACCTGCAACTCTGAGTTGTAATCAAGGGATATGTAGAGTATCAAAATTCAAGAGAGTGAGATTAGCAGAGAGACTGGTTATTGAAAGAGGTCTCACAGCTGGGTAAGTCAATCCTAAATCAGGAAGTCAAATTGTGGGAAGTGTCAAATGAATTAGTCATTTCTCCACATCAACTTGATTCTCCCAAATCCTTAGAATTTTATTGCAACTGTTTGTATTTCCCACTCTCATCCAGAATGGCCATGGTTGAGATTCAACAAGCCTCCTCCTAATCCATCCACTACTGTCAGTACATGGTCTTTTATAATTAAGTTTAGACCAACTCAATGAAAAATAATTTAGTAAAGACTCACTGTGTGCCAGATGTTATCCTAGTTAGTCGCTGGGGAGAAAAGAGAAAAACAAAACCATTCCTGAGCTCAAGTAAATTATACTGAATTGAGGGAGACATTATATGGCATAGTGCTAGATTTGGAGGGTCAGGAAAACCTGGGTTCAAATACCACTTCAGAGACTTACTAACTATGTAAACCTGGACAAGTCAATTAGCCTCTAATTTTATCTAAAATGAGATGGCTCAAATCAATGATAATTACACACACTTGTACACACACACACACACACAAAATACAGACAAAATTTACAAAAGTCTATATTCTGAGGAGATGCCCTCACAACTGGGAGAATCAGTAATTAGCTTATATGTATAAAGTGACTTTTGAGCTATGTTTTGAATGAAATCAAGGATTCCAAGAGGTAGAGGTAAGGAGGGATAGCATTTGCCTAGTACCCCTTTTAAGAATAACCCAGGTTGAACTTCCTAACCAAAACAAAACAAAACAAAAATCATTCCCATGTTAATGATAGGTACAACTAACATTTATGTAGATCTTTAAAATTTATAAAGCACTTTACAGGGCAGCTAGGTGGCATAGTGAATAGAGTGCTGGGCGTAAAGTCAGGAAGATCTGAGTTCAAATTTGACCTTAGACACTTACTAGCTGTGTGATTCTGAGCAAGTCACTTAACCCTGTTTGCCTTAGTTTTCTCATTTATAAAATGATCTGGAGAAGGAAATGGCAAACCGCTCCAGTACCTTTGCTGAGAAAAACCAAAACGGGGTCATGAATGATCAAATATGACAGTACTTTAAAGATACCTCAAGTGATCTTCATAAGAGCCCTGGAAAAGGGTAGTATTATTATTCCCATTTGATAGATGAGGACAATAATGCAAACAAAAGTTAAGTTACTTGTTCAAGATCTCACAGCTAATAAGTGCCTAGGATTGGATTTGAACTCAGGTCTTCCTAACTTCAGGTCTAGTATCTGTTCACTGTATCACCTGTATGTGCACACAAATACAACCACTCAAATATACATATACCTGCATCTATTACATATACACACACATATATATACACATATGTACATACATATAAATGCAACAAGCGAAATTTTATACTGCAATATGGAGGCTAGAAAGAAATTAGAATACCCAGAAAAGGCCTTCTAATATATCTATACAGCAGAACTCATTCTCTAAGATACTACATGTCATTTCTTGGCTTACATTCACTACCAAGACAGTCTTGGAGCACAGTTATAGCAAAAATGGAAAGTGAAATAGTATGGAGAGAAAAAATACTGTGAAAAATGAGCTACTTTCTAAAATGACTGACAGCATGTGGAAAGAGGAGGCACAGATAAAGATTGGTGTCAATGTTCACTACCTTTGGGTAATGCTTTCTAAGATGTCTTTCTCTTGATATCACTATTACACAAAATCCCAAATGACAGGCAGTATCAAGCCAACTTTATGTCTTTGTAAGAAATTATACATCTTTGAATTCAATACATAAAAAAAGAAAAGCAGAAATGAGCACATATGTCAATCAACATGAATTTATTGAGTGTGCTAAATGCTGCCAATTCAAAGACAAAAATCAGACAATCCTTGTCTTCAAGGATCTTACATTCTATATGTTCTATTTTTTAACTCAGACTCCTTTGAAAATGGATGAATAAAATTTTCGGGAGGGAAAAGTGTTAAATATGTCATTTGGAGCAACAGAAAATTGTTTGGATTACTTATTTACACAAGGGAAAGGTACAAAGTACATTCACCTATAAAATAGTGAGGTCTCTGTATCATAATAAATTTAAAGAAGGGACAAAGATGTCACCTATCTCAATGCCCTCATTTTGCATACGAAGAAACTAAGACCAAGGACATCAAGTATTTTTCCCAAGTCATATGGGCACTAAATAGGAGAACTGGGATTTGAACACATGACCTCTGATTCTAATCTAATAGTCTTTCCACTGCACAATTCTACCATCCCTCATTATTGCAATGTCTACTCCTAGAAATTAACTGGCATATTTTGGTTCACCCAGTGACAATGTATGACCACCCCTTAAGGGAGCCAGTCAAAAGAAAGCCCCAACATTGAAGTGGAGAGCAGGATAAAAGTGGCATCTCTAGTCTTGCAGTCCAAGCCTCATTTTGAATTCTAGTTCTGATTTAGTATCTATATGATCATGAGATGGCATTTAACCTCACTGACTCTAATTTTCCTCTTCTGTAAAATTTGAGTAGTTTTGCCTGTGTTGTGTATGTCACAGAGTTATTGTGAGCAAAGGGTTTGTAAACTTTTTGTACCTTTATTACTCAAATCAACATGTGATTTCATATATGTGGATATCCCCTGCATTTATGCAGATCCAACTCTTCCTTGTTTGCCTACTCTGAGCCTCTTACCCATTTCTTGCCAAAACTTCCCAGAAGTTCTCCATTGGGGATCCAATGAATGTTCTGAGAACTTTCCTTACTTTCTCTTGACATCTAAAGAATATTAGTGAAGCACATAGTCTTTCCATTATTTATCCCTGATTTTTTATAAACAAATAATTCTTTTTCGAACATGCATTTCTTCAGTGTCATTCCTTATATAGTTTTTCCTTCATATTTATAATATGTTGCAGTCTACTCATGCCTAACATATGCCTTTCCATTTTCCTCTGCATTATACTAATTTTTAATTCTTCAAAGGTATTCAGCAATAGCAGTAGAATGCAGTTATTAAAACGATGGGTTATTGTTTCTACAAAGTCATTCAACAACACAGTGTAGATACTAAAAAGATAGATCTTCATTTTTTCTAGAAGATTGGAGTCATTAAAAGGATAGGATTATTTCTCAAAGGCAAATCTGCTCCACTCTATTATTTAATTTGAACCTCAAGCCATTGTACATGTGTCCATTCAATCAACAAATCAATAAACATGTATTAAGCACTTATTATGTGCCTAGCACTGTGCTAAGTGGTGTGGATATAAGGAGAGGCAGTAGACAATCCCTGTCCTCAAGGAACTCACAGTACTTGTGTTCTAATAGAGGGGACAAGATGCAAACAAATGTATACGACAAATATATACAAAAAAGCTATATATGGGACAAATAAGAAGGAAGAGGGTAGGTACTAGAATTAAAAGGGATTGGGAAACACTACTGTAAAAGATGGGACTTTATTTGGAACTTAAAGAAAGTCAGTAGGGGGAGTTGAGGAGGGAAAGCATTCCAGGCATGGGGGAAAGCCAGAAAAAATGCCTTGAAGCTAGAGATAGAGTATCTTGTTCATGAAACAGCATGGAGCCCAGTATTACTAAATGTTAAGAATATGTGGAGGGGAGTAAGGAGTAAGAAGACTAAAAAGGTAGGAGGGCCTAGGTTGTGAAGGCTTTTGTACTTGATCATGGAGACAACAAAGAACTACAGGAGTATACTGAGTAGAGAGAGTGATGTGGTCACACCTATGCTTTAAGGAAAATCACTTTGGTGACAATAATAGACTCCCTCTATAAAGAAATGGTCTGAATTTATACACATTTTTATTTTGTTCAAATAATCAAAATTATTTGAATTGAGATATTCTAATTCACTGTTATTAATTGTTCATCTTTTTTTTCCTGCCATGGTAAACTTTGTCTACTATTTTTGCATAGGATCCACACTGACATCATTCAATTTGGGTAAGTCTCAAATGGGCAAGCTGCCTCTTTTCCCTTCCTCTATTTATTTATTAAAATCTATAATACAGAATCATTAAGCAACTCACTAGTACCAGCACTAGTATTATATCTTTCATCAGGGTGCAGAGAATGTTGTCTGGGTATCCCCCAGTGTTCCAGCATACACTGGGGGTAAATATTGCCATTGACTCTTCACCTTCCTCTCAGTTCCACGGGTAATATTCACCCCAAGGTATACTGGGATATGTAACACACTTTCTATGTATGGTTATGATATCTCTAACCTCTACCAACAATCCTCACAGCATTTAAGAATGAAAGCTATTTCATTAAAATCTGTTAAAGATTTGCAGAAGCTATGCCTACTTTAAGAATGTTCATCCCTACCTTCTTGTTTCAAGATAATGGAACAGGTCAAACATAAGGTGTATGAATGTACCTTTTGTCAGTTTGCCTAATTTGGTCAAAGTCATACTCAACTCCTTCAGATGTTAGAATAAAACTTAAGGGAGTGTGGCAGAGTACTGAGCTAGAATTACATCCATGCTTTCTTAAATATTGTCAATTTAGGGGAAACATTTTTTAGGTTCAAGATCTGTTCCAGATTGCTATCTTAATTTAGAAAGAGTACCGCATTCTATATATCCAAGGCTTTACTCCTTTCCCACCAAATGCCAGTTCCACAGTGAACACACACAATGAATAGAGAATAAATCCACTTAACCAAATTGATAGTAAAACAGAAATCGGAGAAAGTATACATAAAATAATATACTCCAGATAATACACAGAGTAAATGAGGTCTCCCACTGGGAGCAAGATAACTCAGTTCAAACAAGGGACAGACTCAGATATCACATAAGGGGAAATTCCCCAAAGTCTCTATTGAAGTAAGCTGGAAATAGAATCATGATCCAAATGCCAGTTCTGTGATATGTTGGCTTCTTCCCAGCATCTTTTCTCTTCCTTCAGAAACCTCAAGAGAATCTAAAACACACATCTTCTGTCAATGTGGTAAACCAGAAAACTAGGCTTCTTCTTCTCTCACCAACTCTACCCCTCATACAGGCAGGCTCAGAGCACTGAGCACTCAACTTCCACCAGTAAGGCTAGTCCCATACAAATGAAATGGTCTTTGGAGCAAAGGGTTACAAAAGAAATAGACAAATGCAAAATGTCCAGTTGACCAATAGAAATGTTATAAAGTCCTTGTATAATAGACCTAGAGTTCACTGGAGATGAGAAAACTGAAACACAGAGGGATGAAGCATCTTTACCAATATCATATAGATAACAAGTAACAACAAAACTGGAATCAGTGAAGTTCCTCCATGTAAAAATATTTATCTCTGTACACACTTTGAGGGCAAGGATTCTTCCCTCCTTTTCTTTTAGCTCTGTGCCTTACTAAATTCTTGTTGAATAACTGGACCAAATGCAAAATTCATAATTAAGATTTAGGGCATGAGGCAACTTTGAAAGTAAATTTTTGAATTTTGCAAAGCACAACTTTCCTTGATCAAATTATGACCCAGCCAAGGTTATACATTGATCTATAAAATAAACTTTTACTTTGTGCAAGATGGAGGATTAATTCATTACATTGACTTTAAAGGGATTTTATTTCCCTGTTGTTGCTAAGTAATAAAAAAATAGTTTCCTTATTTTGAAGGTGGGGGAGGGCAACTATATTTTCATTAAAAGTATATTAGTCATAGTAAGAAATTCTGGCAAAATTCCTCACGGCATTTAAGAATAATATTTGACACTTACACTAAAAGCCCTTTCTATCTTCAAAACACTTTACAAACATCAATTATGTGGTTGTCATCATCAAGGAATTTGATGTGCAGAACATCCCAAAGATTTCTCATCTCCAGCAATAAATATTAACATTTGTGCAACAACACAATGAAAAGCATCTCAATGAGGCATCTCAACCCATGTTAGAATGTTATCAATATGATGAGCCTTTCCAAAAGGATGTCTCTTTCCCAAGGGATATAGGTCAGGAGGTCCTTCTTCAGAAGCTTTTGTAAATGCGATTATCACCTGGGTGGATGTGAAAATTATTTCTGCTCAACCTGAAGAATATATAAATAATATTATGCAAAAGTTGAATTAGGATTAATGTAGATTGGGGAGAAGAAAGAAACTCATCCCCCTATGCTTTGATATGCTCTCTCAGAAGAAAGAAAACAGGGAAAAGGCAAAAAAGAATCTGAAAAGGCTTGAGCAGGACTGTTGACTCGCTTCAAAGGCCATAACAAAGAGTGGTTCCTCCCAATAGAACTCATCCTCCTGAAGTCCAAGCTAACCCATTAATCTTGGAGGCACTGAATTTAAACTCTTAGGAGGTGTCAGGGGATGGATACAAATTTAATCATTGATCTTGGAACATCCCCAGTCACTGAAACTTAGATGGGAGGGGTAAGGGCAATCAAAGACCCCAGACAAAAGGCTTACCTTTGCAAAAGTTCCATTACATATATATGTGTGCACACACATCTACCTATACACGTACAGATATAGATACACATATAGATTGATATATATGTTCAGGGAGAGAGAGGCAGAGAGCAACAGAGAAGGAAAGAGAAGGAGTCTGAATGAGATTTTATATACAAAGTTACTCCATCAACTTTCCCAGAGAGTTGTACCATCTTTAATATTCCTGGTTGTAGCAACTGTCATCATACAATATAAAACTGGAATGAACCTTAGGGGCCAGCTTCATGATTTTACAGATGAGAAACTGAAACTTTATAGCAATTTCAGTTAGCAAAGGGACATAAATAAACATTAAAATAAAGTACAGCATGCTATAATAAGAATTGTAAGAGCAGAGACCAGTCCAGTGTATGTAAGTATAGAAATCATAGGAACATCAATTTAAGGCTGGAAAAAGATTTATAAGTCATCTAGTCCAATTTTACAGATGAGACATAAGGCCCAAAGAGATGAAGCAACAAGAAACATCCCCAAAGCAGTGGTCACCTGATAAGGATTTTTTTTTCAGCCCCAGAAATTCATGGTGACTGTTGACTAACACATAAAGCAGTTGAAACATGAGTCAACGAAGTGAACACCCACCATAATAGAAGCATAGAGTCCTGAAATATTGATGCATTTTTTCTAGTGTTTCATGGCTATAATGCTCCCATCTTGTCAGAGTTATAAGCAGACTGCTCTTGCAAACTGCCCTTCTGAGAATGAAGGATCACACAGCTATGGAGATATCGTAGTTTGATGTGTTCTTTATAAGACCCATAATGAGACTAGGGGATCAGATAAAGAGAAAACTATAAGATCAATCTTAGTTGATTCATAAATGATTTCATCTATTAAATGAAGAATGTTGAGTACGGAATATCTCTTTTACAGAAGTCAGGCAGAGAAGGCCAGTTCCAGTCACAGCAAAAGAGATAAGAAATAGGGGTGAGGAAGAAATTCAGATATTCTGCTGGAAACTGCATGAAAAAGTGGATGATTAGAAGGGAGTTTGCTATAACTCCTGATCTTTATATATTTACAACCTGGTATTTGGCTGTTCTCCAGATATTTAATCTGGTATTCAATCACAAATAACAGTTCTATTGAGTTCTTTAAAGTCAATACTTCTTATGCTATTTATTTCAGGCAAAGCTCCAGTAGAAAGTATTCTGTTTGTTTAATGTTTTCAAAGTCTATTCAGTTGAATCAGATTTACAAGGTTAAGTTATTCCCAAGTCACTTCAGAGCTTCTCTTATCTCTGCATTCTTGCTTTGTAGGGGAAAGCTATGCCTATCAATCCAAGTAGGGTTTTCTTCTTTTTTTAATGAACAAGCATTTATTTAGCACCTACCATGTATCATTATGCTAAGTACCAGGACTACAGATCCTAATTGATTTGGAGGGAAAAGATTTTTTTTAAGACTTTAATTGTGCCAAACTGATTAGCCAGAAAATAACTGGTTAATAACTCACTGAATGAATTATTCTAGTATAGATCCAGGAAAGAGCTTTACAGCTCATCTGGTGTACAATACACACACACACACACACACACACACACACACACACAGGCACACACACACCTCATATATTCTAGAAGCTGAGACCCAGAGAGAGTTATTAAGTGACTTGTCCATGTCACATATTTAGTTTATGGCGATCTGGGTTCAGAGTTTTCTTAAAGGAACAGAAATAAAATTTGACCAAATGCTTGTCCTGACATCCTAGGACTCTTCCCCTGCAGCATCATCAAGGAAACCACAAACCAAGATCAAAGAACTTTTGCAGCTTGACAAGTCACACAAGTTATTTTACTTTTTTGAAAATAAATAATAATACCTTAGGTCTATGTAGCACTTTTATGGTTGCAAAATAATTCCTCTACATTATCTTATCCAATATTCACAAACACCTTGACAAACAGGTAATACAAATATCCTTACCCCCATTTTGCAGATGGAGAAACTGAAGCACAGGCCCCTAGTAATTGATAGAGCCAGAATTAAAACTCTATCTTCTAACTCAGTTGCTTGAGTATACTAATAAAACACCCTGCCCCAATAAAGAAAATAAATCAAAAAGTGTCATGGGATACCTTACATCTTTATAGAAATAAGTGATGTTAGCTACAGAGTACAAACATGGGCAGCATCATACAATGCAAAGGGGTGTACATGTGGAGTCCAGAGACCTAGCACTGAATTCCTATTCTGTTCTTTATCAGCTGAGTGATATAAGTAATTCATTAAATCTCTGTGAGTATTACTTTCCTCATCTAGAAAATAGGAATAATAATAATGTCGCCATCTAACTCACAGGCTTGTTGTAAGATTCAAAGATCACTATGTAAGCTTTTGCAATTATTTTTTATTGTGTAAAAATGGAGTAGAAGCACATTAGGGTAGATGGCATTTGCGACACTGCACAGGGTTTTTGACAATGATTAGATGCTGCCTGCTACAAAAGTCCAGTTACTGTAGCATCAATGTTTCTCTGGTAATTCTATATGGCAAGAGGAATCATAGAAAAGTCAAGATTGCCAGTGACCCAGAGGTCAGTAGAATGGTTTATGGTAGATAGACATATAAATATTCATATATAATTTCTCTATGTAAAATGTATATTATATGTGTATGTATGTACATGTATAAATGTATGCACATACCTACATACAAGCTATTTATGTGTTGCCAATATAGATGAAGATCCTGAGACACAGAGAGGTCAGGGAATTTGTCCCAGGTCATGCAGCTAAGTATGTGAGGGCAAATTTGAATTCAGGTCTTCTTGACTCCAACTCCAGGACCCTATCCACTAGGGAACACAGGATAAGGCACTACATCTCTTTGATGCAGTCGCCATGTATCATCTTCTGATGTGACTTCCTATAAAGCTCCGCCATACTTCTCCCCATTCTCTTTCCTCCTCTATCCTCTCTATTGGGTCTTCTCCAATTCCTGATCCATTGTTACAAACTCCCTTTCATGCTAGCTATCTCCTGGGACTTTTTCCTGTCTTCCGGCACTCACAGAGATCTTCTCAAAGATAATATATTTCTTACTACTCTTTCCACTGTTGGTTGTTCCTTGTCACATGCCCTTGATACAATAGATCAGGGAGAGGCACAGGCACACTCTTCATCAATCCTAAAAGTTCCCTCTACTTCTATCAACCTCTAGTCATTCTTTGAGCTCTATTCCATTGTATTGTGGTCTTTGATCACTTTCTTCATCTTCTTAAGAAATTTAATGAGTGGGGTGTCTAGGTGGTACAGTGAATAGAGCAATGGCCCTGGAGTCAGGAGGACCTGAGTTCAAATCTGGCCTCAGACTCTTAACAAAATAACTAGCCATGTGACCTTGGGCAAGTCACTTAACCCCAATTGCCCCCCCCCCAAGAAAAGGAATTCAATGAGTGACACATGTTTCTTCTCCTTCACAACCTCTTGCCCTCCTGCTTGGGGATTTCAATATGCATATTAAAATGCTTTCAAACATCTTGGCTTCTCAATTTATCAGCTTCCTAAATTCTTATGATTCATATCTTCATTCTACTTCAGTTAACCATAGGGATGGTCATATATTATATCAGACCATCATCTATTACTGTGCCATCTTCAAGATCCTCAGCTCTGAACTGGCTTTCTCTAATTACAATCTCTTATCATTCCAGCTATCAATCTGCCTCATTTAAAAAAAAACTATTTTTGCTGCTTTACATGACTTTCAGGCTCTTCATGTGTCCCTATTCTATAATTTTACTACTCATAGTCTGACCTCACCTTCTTCTCTTTCCAATCTTGAGCCCAGGGTTAGCCAATTCACCACTTATTGACCAATACCACGACATCCTTTGCATCATTGTCCTTTAGGCATCCATGTCTTTCCAATCTTTAGTTCTGTTTAGGAACTCTGATCCACAGAATGACCTAACAAAACCCAAGGAGGCTGATGAGATGAACATTTCCCACCTCTTGCCAGAGAGGAGATAGACTTTTTTGGCACAGAATGAGACATACATTTTCAGACATCGCCAATGTTTATGAATTTATATTGTGAACTATGTTGTTTTATTACACATTGAGCATTTTATGGAGTGATTAAAGGTAATGGTAGTGATATTTTAAAATATGAAAAACAAAGAAAAAATCATCAACAAATAAAATCTTTTAAAAATACACAGAAGAGAGCAGGAAAAGTCTAAAGGGGGATATGGAGAAGCAGAGGGGCATTGGAACTATTATATTAAAGTCCAAATATACTTTTTAAGAAGCTATGCATAGTTGAGACTCGTGGTTTCATATGCAATCTTCTTTTTCTGTTCTTTATATATGAAAATATTCATGTTTGCTGATGTGTCATGTTCATAATAATAAAAAGAAAATATTTTGAGTTTTATATTTTTTAAATGAATTCTTCAACTATGATGAGAGTGGGATAAAGTAGTCTATCAAGTATTGAAGACAATGCACACAAAGTCATGGAGATGGAGATGACCAGATGATCTCTAGAACAGAAAACTAGTTCAATTTGACTGGTGCATAGGAAATATTACAGAGAGTATCATAAAATAGGAATCAAAAAATTAAATAACCATAGAGCACCTTCAATGACAGACCAAAGAGTTTGTATTTTACCTAGAAGGAAATAAGGATCCATTGAAGGTCTTTGAGTAGGGAAGTGATATGATCAAACCTGCATATTGGGGAGAAGGCTTTCTTAGTTTTGTTAAAGATTTGTAGAAGCCAGGAAAAACTGGAGTCAGAGTAAGGAGCTTGCTATAATAGTCTAAATCACTGGTGTCCAATTCAAATAGAATGGGATTCCTATAGCCCAGGTACAGACCTGGAAAACCACAAATTATATTGTCCATGTTGTATTGTATCTGTATTTACTTTGTGAAGCATTTTTTAATTACATTTTAATCAGATTCAGGCTGCATAAAGGAGTTTTGGAAAGCCCCTTGAAGCCCCCAGCCCTGAGTCTGACACCTCTGAACTCTAAATGAGAGAAATTGAACCAGAGTGGTAGCAAATGATAGCTGTTTTGGCAATGGAACTGACAGGACTTGGCAACCAAATGTACTGGGGAGGTAATGGGGTGAAGGAGAAAAAAATGTCAAGAATGACACCCAAGTGTTGAAATTTAAAAGACTAGAAGAAATGAGAAAGTTTGAGAGAAAAGGTTTGGAAAAAAGGTAATGAATTGAGTGTGTACAAGTTGGATCTGTGGAGATCATCAGCCAACAATTGGAAATATAGGTCTAGGCTCTAGATTTGGGAGTCATTTGCAAAGAGATGATCATTAAAGAAGTTATGAGAATGTATGACATTTACATGGGTGATTATAGAAATAGTTACAATAACAGTTAACATATAACATCTACTATGTGCCAGGCACCATGCTAAGCACTTTATAAATATTACCCCATTTGATTCTAACAACAGTACTAGAACACAGGTGCTATTATTATGCCCATTTGATAGATTAGGCAACTGAGGCTGAGAGGTCAAGGGATTTGACCAAGGGTACATAGGTAGTTAAGTCTATGAGACTAGATTTGAATTCAGGTCTTTGACTCCAGGTCCAGGAACCCATAGCTGCCTGATGAGAAAAAAGAAAAAAGAGGCAATTATAAAATGTGGAGGGATATTCACACTTTAAGAGCACTTTAAATATTTGACCACATCAATCATGTGGTCTTCTCTAAGACTTCTCTTTTCCACCACCAATATTTTTTATTTTTTCTACTGATCCTAGTATATTCTACTCTTAGGCCCTGATGTAGTCATGAAAATAAAGTTCACAGTTTCTTATACAATTCTCTTTCTTGTTTTTTGTATACTGAAATGTTTGTTGATAATTGTCAATTTATCAATAAAATGAAATTAAGAGAAATCCTTGAGACCAAGGGATTGAGACTTTCATATTATTTTTGTTTATGAGTTGGGGTCTAAGGACTGTGTCAAAGGACACAATCCCCTGGCCTCAAAGATCTTATGATCAAAGTAAAATAAAGAACATATGGGCCCTAAACAATGAATAATCTTTAAAGTGAGCCCTAAAAAGGCATTTCATCAAAGAACTGTCTTTCACAAATCAACTTCATCTTAGGATGGGAATGGGGCTCATGATACCATACAAACTACAAATTCCACCTTCTTAAACATTTTTTAAAAATACTGACCTGGCTTCCTGCCTTCCCACTCAGGTCAAACTTTCATAATCTTTTAAGCACATTAATGAATACCAATACTGAAGTCCACCTGCAATGCTCATTGTGGTTTGGAAGTTCTCAATCCTTGAGTTTTCAAAGACAATCAATGTCAAAGGAAAGCAAGTTCTAGTGAGCTTGACAAGCTGAAAGAGCTTCCAAGATAGGCCCAGATAGGAACTTTATGTCTAAGAATTAAACAAAGCAAATTTGGATGGGCTCAACAAAAGGTAATGAATTTTTCTGAACACTCACTCTTGAATAACATCTGCTAGAGGGCTTACGATCTGCATTGAGGAAAAGAATTTCCACATTGATGAGATCCTTGAACTTCTGAATAAAATATTTACATTTTTTTTAAATTCATGCTGTATCTCCTGACCAGAGACATAGTTGAAATCTCTTTATATCTGGATTGTCCCTTACTAGAATGCCTCCCCTGCTTGTTTAAGTCAAATGGGTTACTTAGGGTATTGTCTCCTAGAGTTTTAAAAATTAGGCCTGATTCGAAATATTTTTAACTAATTTATAGAGTATTTAAAACAATGTTATATGTTCTGTGAAGTTCTCACTCAAAGGAAGTAGAATTGACCTACCAATCACCTTAGTTTGATGGTTGTCAAACTTTTTGTTCTCCATTTTGTTCTTCTTTATACTTTTAAAAATTATTAAAGATCCCCCAAGAGCTTGTGTTCATGTGGGTTATATCTACCAATATTTGCAATACTGTGAATCAAAGAATCTTGGTATTATTATGAAAATAGTTTTGACCTCGAGGACTCCCATAAAGGTCTCAGAACCCCAAGGGTTGCCAGATCCCACTTTGAGAACTGCTACTTCAGGACAATTGTTTAGCAAGGAAGTAAAGATCTTTATGGTAGAAGCTTAAAAATTTTTAAAGGCTTCTATAAACCAAAGTAACTTCATAGCTATTTCATTAAGTATTTTCCAGTAAAAAATATTTTGCCTGTTTGTTACCTCTGTGACAGAAGCTAGGTGGTACAGTTAGTAGAGCACAGGGCTTGGAATCAGGAAGACTCCCTTTCACAAATTCAAATTTGACCTCAAACACTTACTAGCTATGTGAGCCTGGACAAGTTGCTTTACTCTCTTTGTCTCAGTTTCTTCATATGTAAAATGAGCTGGGGAAAGAAATGGCAAAACACTTTGTCAAGAAAGCCCCAAGTGGGACCACAAGGAGTCAGATGGGACTAAAACAACTAACAAGAAAAGTACCACCATGATGTACATTACATACATACATACATACATACATGTGTGTATGTGTGTGTATAAAAGTTATCATTAACACCTGAAATGACCACTCTCCTACAAATCAAGGGAATATATCAACAAGCATTTATTAAAGTTGGGTACCAGAAACTATGGTGGGAATACAAAGATAGACTTAGGAAAGACAGAAGGGAATAAGCATTCGTATGGCACCAACTTTATGTGCCAGGTACTTTATGTGTTAGTGAGTGCTAAACACTTTACAGATATTATCTCATTTAACCAGAAAGATGCAATCCCTGCCATCAAGGAGCTTACATTCTACTGGAGGAAACTACATGTACGTCACTCAATTCCTTAGTTAATAAACATTAATTAAGTATCTACCACGTGCCAAGCACTGTACTAAGTCCTATGCATAGAAAGAAAGGCAAACGACAGTCCGTGATGTCAAGGAGCTCACAAGCTACTGAGAGAAAACATAAAAAGAAAGAGGGACAGGAGGTGGTTATCCAGCTAAGGAATGATGAAGTGAGAAGAATGAGGAAATGATGCCATGGCTGCCTTGGACACCCCCCAGAAAGGGAGAATTTGGGAGGAACCCACTCATTACCCTCTCCACTGAGAGCTCCTGGGGTAGGTACTGAGGAGATGGCAATTTCAGAATTAATGGAATCCTGCAGATGATAAGATTCTGAAAGGCACAAGGAAACTCCAGAAATGTACAGCTAATGTGAAATATATATACAAAGTAAATGCAAACTAATTTCAGGGATAGGGAGGCAGTAGCTTCTAGGAAAATTAGGAACACCACCTGAAAAATGGTATTTAAGTAGAACTTTGAAGAAAAGTAAAGATTCTCAGAATTAGAGATACAATGAGGAGGAAGTAGATTCCACTCAAGGAGGACATAGATACAAAAGCACACATACAGAAAATGGAATATCAGGTGAAAATCCCTTTATACACTAATCTGCCTGGATTTTTCTTGGCAATGGCTACCCATTATTTACTACATATGGATTATATTTACAATTCAGCATATTTTTGTGGGGTTAAATTTCCAAACGAAATAGCATGATCAATGAGAAATCATAATTTAAAAAAACAACAACACTCTCTCTAAAAGGTACATTTTAGCTTGTGAAATGATTCATACATTCTGGTAGAGAATTTATATTAAATAGCTTCTTTGGAATCTCCCTCTTCCCTTCCTCCCCCTAAACCACATTCTTTGTACCGAATAACTTATTACCACCAACTGCCCCTTGCTCCCCCCAGTAAATTAAATGCTTTCTATTTTCTAAACTTTCCTAATTCTTTGTGAATTAATATCCATAATTTATTATAGTAGCAGGTACATGCCACCAGAGGTAAGCCTGCATCAGCATTTCTGTTTGCTAGAGCTGTATTTATTTGTTGTTTTGTTTTTTTTTTAACACAGCTGTAAAGAAGAAAAAAAAATTCTTGAAACTTGACTTCCACTATTTCAGCAGTTTTAATGAACAAGAGGAAAAATAACTGGTTTATAGGCATTCTGAATCCAAAGAAAACATGGCAAACACTAGCATTGGACATAAGAGTCTGGAAAACAAACTGAAAACTATTTAGTCTGTTGTAAGTTTTCAAAAATGGAATACTCAAATGAATTCTAAAAAGCAAGTCATTAAGGATTGGAAAGATCTAGCATTTGGTTTCTAAAGGTCAATGAGAGAAATAATTTTGAATCCAATCCAGCAAGGCTCAGTTGAGGTAAGACTTTAGTGAAAGACCACCAAGGAAAAGCCAGACAGATTGGTGCTGGTAGCAATACAAGTGGCAAAATCCCCACTGTTAAGATACCCCAAGGATATTGATAATGATGGTTAATTGTAATACCCTGAAGTCAACCAAACTTTTTGACAGAGTGAGGTTCAGTTCCTGAAAGCTACATGATGCAAGCCCCTTAATAACTTTAACTATGGGCTTCTCAATATTTCATTTTCTCCAGTTGTCTAATAGAACAAAGAAGGACCATTTAATCTCAAATTATTTTATACTAGTATGTAAAGGCAAGGGAGCAAGACTTCCCAAAGGTTATCTTGTTGTTGCACCAGAAGGATCAGAATTTGAGAGTACCTCAAAGAAACAAGCTGCATTAATTGATAACAAGCATTTTTTTTATCAACCATAAGACAATGAAAATAGAAATGGTAGGATAAAATTTTTTATTTCAAAGTAAAATTATGTCTGTAATTAGTTTTATTTAAAGTATATTTGTACAGATAGGAAAAATAGCTATCAAATATATTTCCTCATAATCACTTATTTATAGTCCATATTTTACACATATTCTTGCTTAATATTTGCTGCAAACAGGTATTTTTCAAAGGAAACATATATCTTCTACTTTGTAGATTCACAAATACATCCAATTTGGGATATAGGATCATCATTGTCCTCAAACATGGTTGCTGTATCTTCTGATTTGCGACTGGGACAAACTTTAGCAAGTTTTGGATGTGGTCTTTACAGTTAATATTTGAATTACAAATATTTTGTGTATTATCCCGCTGTTCATGAGGGACATACCTAGAACATTGTTGAAAACACTTTTAGGCCATATCCTGCTTGCTATCTTTATTAGGTGACATCTTGCCACTTGGTCAAGAATATCTATCTTATTCTTGTAAAATAGGATAGTATCAACTTTTGCTTTGGGTTAGTCTCTGCTAGAATCTGAACTTCTAGAAGGAAGGTATCCCTAACAGTTATAACCTTGAATGTCCTATACTGGTATGAAGTCCGTGTCGCTGTAGGCTTCTCCATAGATTTCAAAGTCAGAGTTACACGCAGTGGACTTTATGTCTTCATTATTTCTGGAAGTTCTCTACAATTCTGATGAATTTTGTTGTTGACTCTTTTCAATCAGGTCTAACTCTTCATGATCCCATTTGGACTTTTCTTGGCAAAGATACTAGAGGGGTTTGCCACATCCTTCTCTAATTCATTTTGCAGATGAGGAACTGAAGCAGTTAATAAATGTCTGTGGCCAAATTCGAACTCATGGAGAGGAGTCTTCTTGACTCCATGTTTGACATTCTATTCATTGTGCCACCTAGCTGCTCCCTGAAGAATAGTACAAGTATCAAGAAAAGACAACATGTAAAAATAAGTGCCACAGGCTACATTGTAGCCTTTGTTGAATAGTAGTTTCATGAGAGTTGACCTGAAGGTAAACTGGAATCATTGCTTCTAGTATTGTTTTTCCTCAAGTAAGGGAATGCAGGGGAAAATTACTTGTTTTTGGTGTCTGCTGACAATGAAAATTTCAGGTCAAATTTGTCCGGCTTGTTGGCCATATACTGAATAAATTTAAAGCATGCCCTTGCAAGGCCACATTTGCTCATCGACTGTTACAAAGACATTAAGAATAAATGTCTTCTGACAATTCTCAATTAAAAAAAAAAACATTCCACAATGAGGATACTAAGCAATATTTGTCCTGAGATAGATTTTGTTTCTTTTCAGTTTTCAGGTTAAACCTACAGTACCTCATTATATTTCAGAATCTTTTACATGACATAATTTTATTGAACAAAGAACACTCCTTTGAACTGTTTCACATAGTTTCTTTTTTATATGGGTAGGTTTCTTCCAGTGATAATGCCACAAGTGGCAATAAAACCAAGGAATTTTTCTTATTCGTCTAATGCAATAGACGAGTTAATATTATCTGTTCCCCATTGCCCTACAGCATAAGAAATTCTGATTGTTTCTAAACATTAGATCAATAAATAAAATTTAAAAAAGAAACAAGTCTTTTCTCAAAGACATGAGTTGAGAGTATGTAGTAGAGCAAGTTTGGAGTGTAATAATATTTAGCTATTTTTAACATCTTCACACTGTCTGAGATGCAGCTGTCATTGGCAGAAGAACTACCTTTACTTTCAGACATTGTAACTCTTCGTTTCTTTTGTCCTGAACATGGATCAGACAAGATCAGGCCTTCTCATTTGCTTGTTACCTTTTAGATTATCAACTATAGAATATTATTATTATTATATTAATATATTAATATAATATATAGAATATTATAGAATTATCAACTGATAGACTCATTATCACCAAAATCAAATGAAGAATACCTTTTCTACTTCACACAAAGCAATGGTGGCCATTACATCATCAAATCCACAATCTGAAAGTTCACTATTGGTGAGTCAGATATTTCTTTTGTTCTAAAATCTGTTCATCAGAGTCCCTCTGACATTTTATCCATAAGAACATAAACAAACCTATACTATAATGATAACCAAACTATAAATTCTGAATATTTAGAAACAAAAAGAAATTTAATTAGTAAACTAGTAGAATCTACATGTAAGTAAAGATAACATTTTATTTTACTCCATAAATATATTGTTCACAAGGTTTTATAAATGTTTGATGAATTCTACTCATACTTCAAGGGGAAAAGATGAATGTGAATAAAGAAATGAACCAAAAGAAATAAACATAGAAACATTTCCTCTTATTAACAAGGGAGTCCAATAACTGATAAAAGTGGTTTCTGGCTTCAAAATTACAGCTTATTTAATTCAAACCTACATTACCTTGTAGTCCTAGAAGCCATTTACTATTTTTTTGTAAAGTATTTTCATGGTCTAGCAAAAAAAGGGTGTGAGGGAAATTGGGATCCACTTATTCTTCCAACAGGCTGTGTAAGGCTGGATGGGAGATAAATGTTTCTAGCATGAAAGTTTGAAGGTACATCTCTTTTCTGGAATGTGCCATCAAACCTTCATGCTAAAAACATTCATCTCCCATCTATTCTTACTAATTGGCACCTCTCTGACTCTGACATCAAAGATAGGAAATCTGAAATGTTTCAGTAAAACTCTACCCTTCTCTATAAAACACCTAGTTCCCTCCGCATCCTTAAGCAACATTGCTGTGTGAAGTTCTCCTGGGAGAATTCCTGTCCTGGAATCTAACAGGTCCTCTAAACTTGTTTTATCCCTTTCTTGCCACTGATGATGAACAGACTCTATACATCATGACCCCTCTTTATTCTGACTGTATGTCAGTCTTGCTTGTTTCTGTGATTGGGCCATTTGAAACTTGACCAACTACACACATCTAATGTATACCTAACCCTCCATCTTCCTCAAGCCTTTGGGCGCCTCCCATTTAGCCCCATAGCCTTCCATTCTGAGTTAAATGTGCCAAATAAAACAGCTATTGATTTGCAAGATTGGTCCATCTATTTACCCTGTGAAGCTTCTCTCTCTCTCTCTCTCTCTCTCTCTCTCTCTCTCTCTCTCTCTCTCTCTCTCGCTTTTTAATCACAGTGAAAGGTCAAAAGTACAAAGGTATTTTTTTTCAGTGTGGTCAGTGGGAAGTGTTCAAGGAAACCTGAATTAGTCTCCTGGTTCTGCCACTAACTGACTTACCTTTTTAGGTCTCAGTTTCTCTATTTCTAAAATAGGAAGCAGAATAATATAATCTCTAAGCTCCCTTCTACCTCAAAATCCAATGATTCTGGCTCTCCCAGCTATATGAATAATTCACTAGTCAGTACTCTCAAACTGGAACATTAAAAGTGGAGGCTGGATGGCCATTAGTCAGAATGTCCATTTGTTAATATACTCTTTATATTGTCCTATTGAGGTTCACATCGGACCAGACGACCTCTAAATTCCCTTCTAACACTTGGATTCTATATTCCGAGCCACCTTACTTTTTTTTTTTTTTTAAGCAATTGAGGTTAAGTAATTTGCTCAAGGTTACACGGCCAGTTATTTCTGGGTGTGGTGCTGAGTGTCTGAGCCCCGGATTCGATCTCCAGGTCATCCCAACACTGGAGCCGGTGCTCCTACTCGCTGAGCCACCTGGCCGCCCCTAAGCAATTGGGGTTAAGTAACTTGCTCAAGGTTACACGGCCAGGTGTTTCTGGGTGGGTGCTAAGTGTCTGAGCCCGGCTTCGATCTCCAGGTCTTCTCAACACTGGAGCCGGTGCTCTTACTCGCTGTGCTACCTGGCCGCCCCTGCAACCTTACTTTTAGCTTGGGTTTCCTCATCTTTCAAATTGGAGATGAAGAGGTTATCCTCATCATTCAGCTTTGGAACTCCCACCCTGAGACTGTGTTGTCCTGATAGGTGAATTATATCTAGCTGGTCCTAGATCTAACCATGCTATATAAACACCATCCTCTAACACACATCTCACCACCATATTTTTCACCTCTTGCTATGGAAACAGTAATCAAATCAGAACCACCATCATTCCAATCAATTTACTTATTGTTATATTGGCCACCTCTGCCACTTCTCAGACCAAGAAACCCTTCTCTGGCCACCACTTAAGTACCTGAATGATTTCACCTCTTAGAATGTAAAAGTCTGGAAACTGGGGCTATTTCATTTTTGTCTTTGTATCTCTAGCACCTAGCACTGTGCCTGACACATAATAGATACCAAATAAATGTTTGATTAAGTGAGTGAGTCACCTTCTCCTTTCTTTCAATACTTTAATACCTCACATATTTAGGAATATGGAGTTTTGTGAATCTTTGTTGCTCAGTCATTTTAAGGCACATCCAACTCTTTGTGATCCCATTTAGGATTTTCTTGGCAGAGATACTGGAATGGTTTGCCACTTCCTTCTCCAGCTTATTTTACAGATGAAGAAACTGAGGCAAACATGATTATGTGACTTGCCCAGGGTCACACAGTTAGTAAGTATCTGAAGCCATATTTGAACTCCTGAAGATAACTCTTCCTGACTCCAGGCCCAGGGTTCTATTCACTTTGCCACCTCACTGCCTGTATGAACCTTGAAGCGTCATTATTAGCAACCTCATATATATGCATATATATATATATATATACATACAATGGTCATAATCAAATTTCACATGCTGTACTTCAATTCAATACTTACCATAAAACCAAACTAAATGATAAGTATTCTCACAACACCAGAGAGCAATATTATGGAAGAACCACTAAATTTGGAGTCAGAGGACATGAGTTAAAATCCCTATTCTACTTACTAACTGGATGACCTCAGGGAATCCCTTTCTGAACATCCATAAATAAGATATTTGAACAAGATGATCTCTAAAGTCCTTTCCAGTTATACATCTAATTTTTTACAATAGCTGATATCAATACATCCCATTCAACTTCTATAAAATGCTTTACATTGCATTCTCTCTTTTGATACTCAACAGTATTCCTATAAAGTATGTAGTATGTGTTTTTTAACCCATTTACCCATTTTACAGATGAGTAAACTGACTCTCAGAGAAGTTCAGTGATTCACTAAATGTTACACAGATAGTAAATATCAGAGTTGGTATGAGTGGAGAGAGGTTTTTTAACTCCAGGTATATTACTATGTCACCAGCTACTGCATAGAAAACTTATGTTCCCCACCCTCACAAGTATTATATTTAAAAAAAAAACTTTAATTATTGCTCCAAAACTGCCAGAGAAAAGAACAGATGAAATGAGAAGCTGAAACTAAGTAATGTATTCTTATCAGAATGCTAAAGGAAAACACCTGTCAATCTAAACCAAATGTGTTAAACAATTTAATGGTATTTGTGACAATGAGAAGCCCTCACATTGAAGAAACCCAAAAGAACACCAGAAGGTAAGAAGCTGGTTTTCATCCAAGGGAAAATGGTTTAAAAAAACAACTCCTCAGCAGCTTGGCTTTAAAAGGATGTCCATCTGTTAATAAACTAGTTATAATATACTATGGAAAATGTTTTATATTTTTACAGTTTTAATAAGTGACAAAGTGCCCTCCCTAAAAAAATACCACAAAATGAACTAGATGGCAAACCTTTAATAATATAAAGTCTTCTTTACCTTCTCATATTCTTGTATACTTGGTTTTTCATTGTGGTAGAAGGGGGAAAGAAAATAGAAAGATTACCAAGCATAAAATTCCAGAATCCCCCCTTAAGAGTCATAAGGGATTTTTATTTGTTCCTTATAGATATATAACCTCAAGAATAAGCATAATAACATAAAAAGAACTCCCCTCAAAGTCATTCACCTCTGACATGCTTAGAACTTCTCAGGGAAACAAGACAAATCTCTTTGCAGAGGATTTGTGGATTTATATTGTAGAGTATTTCCTTATTGGGAGTTCTTTTAAACTAGTGTAGTGGTAGAGAATTGATAAGGATACCCTTGATCAATGGATTTCTCACCACCCCACTTGATTATCAAAATCAAAAGGCAAGTAACAGAGACAACACAGGGTTAAGATTTTCAATGAAGTGGGAAAAAAAGAAGAAAAAAAAGGAAAACTTACATAGGATTAGAAATAAGGTATTATACCTTTACAAACTGTAATGGAATTAGAGGGTGGCTAGAAAGGATTCATAATGCCTCTTGGTCCCCAAGGGACAATTGAGAGGTCCCTTTCAAAAATTGAGGCATCGATCAATGTTTATTAAGAGCCTACTATGTGCTACACACTGTGCTAAAAACTGGGGTGCTTAGAAATATTCTTTTGGGGGTCAGTAGAAGCAAGAGAATTCTGTGAAGTATGTATACCTCCTGGAATCATAGATGAGAAAGAGCTATGGTTTCAGGAAAGAATTGCCCTGGCAATCAGAGGTCAAGTTGCATGAAGAATTGGCCCAGAAGAAACCCTGCCTCTAAAGGGAAGCAAGTGTTAGGACACTGTTAGAAGACAAGATAAATGAGGCCTAGCCATACTGGAAACAGAAGTTGCTTATGCCTCCATATTCACACTAGTGTGCTTGATGTTGATTTCTACTATTACCATTAGTGATATATATAGTTATTGTAGGATAAACCCCTGGTTTATAAGTGGAAATATTTTGTTGTTTTTGCTCTTATGCTGTCATCTCATCAAATGAATTTGCTCTGATATAATTGTGTAACCCAGCTAACATTAATAATAATAAAAAACATTTGTATAGCATTTACTATGTGTCAGGCACTAAGTGCTTTACAATTATCTCATTTGAGCCTTACTGGTGGGGGCTCATGAGCTATAGTTTTAGAAATATGGACACAAAGAATACCTTGAAAATGGAGTGCTTTTCCTCCTGGGTAACTCAGTTGTAAGCACAAGTTAAGGCTTCCTCATCTAAGTGGGGAGGTGAGAAGCTGAACAAAATCATTGATCTGGTCTAAAAACAAAAGGTAGAAATAATATTAGAATTGAAGTCAGAGAACCTGGGTTCTTATAAACTTTTCTGAATGGCATGGCATTAGGAAAAGCATTCCACTAATATGTTAGAACAGTAAAATGGTCCTCATAAACATGAAATAATCCATGAAAAAAATAAAGTGCCAGTCCAAAAAAATTTAATGAAATTGGTTTCTGCTTTTTAAAATTTACAATAAGTATCTTCATCCAAACCCAGATACGTAGCTTCTAACTGGAATGTAGTTGAGAACCAACGAAAGAGGAGAGGGCAAGGGAGGTAAAGCATGTGGGGAATGGGGGAGGAAGGCCTTTGAGTAACCAAAATAGATGTCACAAAATCAACAGTAAACTTCATGTACTTTTCTCATAGGAAAGCCCTTTAGGTAATTACTCACAATCTACTTACTCTTATTTATTAAATAATTCTAATACTTCTTATCTGATTTCCCAACTCACAGCAAATTAGAAGCAGAATATTAGAATAAGGTAGAGGAAGTACTCCAAGAAGCCATGCTGAGAGTTGATAGATTGATGGAGGAGACAGAAAACCTATGAAAAGCAGAAACAAAAACTCAAAAGGCAAAGTATTCTGAGATCATTGATTGTAAAAACAAATAGAACTCCATACCTCAACAGCCGCTGAAGGACTTTCTGAATTAGTCCATTACAATGATGCTAATAAATGCTGTCTTCACATGTAGTCGTAGTAGGAATACCATTACTACTACTACTATTACTGATGATGATGATGATAGCTTGTATTTATAGAGTACTTTAAGGTCTAAATAGCATTTTACATGTTATCTCACCTGAGCCTCACAAAAACCCTGGTGTGAAGTATCATTATTATCCCCATTTTACAAATAAAGAAAATGAGACTGGAGAGAAGTTAAGTGATTAGTTCCAAATCATACAGCTAATAAGTGCCTGAGGCAAAATGTGAATTCAGGTCTTCCTGAGTCCAAGACCAGCACTCTATCTACTATGCAACTTACCTATCTCTGAAGAATATATGTAACTTTGGCCATCCCTTCTGGGGAACATCCTGGAGCTGGGCCCCTTCTGGTGATACATTAACCCTGGCCTTCTATTAGGGTACCCTTGATAAAATATATGCACAACTGTAGCCTAAAGATGATCCTCATTTACTCCCCCCCAAACCCCTACTGACACTATATGTCACAGAGAATTAACTACTTAGAAGACTCAAAAGGGAAAGATAAATTCTATTCTCAACCTTTCTTGTCTTTTAAATATGCTGTTTGAGACCTTAGCCTTTTCTTTTGTTAAGGAATGTGAAAGGAGATCCTTCCCCCATCACTGTTAGTATATGGGAACAAGGGTATGTGGTCATCTTGATCAGCCCTGAGACTGGATTCTTAAGACACTATTCACTCCTTCTATATGTTATGTTTCATTCTCTGAGCATAAGTGATTTAATGGTTGCATGGATATAAATGTTTCCCATCTTTTTTAAAATAATATTTTATTTTTCCCAACTGCATGTAAAAACAATTTTTAGCATTTGTTTTTTTTTTAAAATTTTGTGATCTAAACAGTTCTTCTGCAAAGAAAATAAATAGCTGTCCTATATCTGACCTACATCATAGATTGAATAACCATGTAAAACAAACCTGTACGTCCCTTTTTGGGAGACCCTAAGAATTAGTCATTTGTAAACTTTAATTGATTTTCCCCAGGAGTTCAAGATATAGGCGGGGGGGGAGGGGGAGGGCAGTGTGCTTTCTTTCATTACAGGTCAATTTCCCCTCTGGCAGAGTGTCCCAAACCCATGAACTAGAAAGTTTTCTACTAAATCTCAGAGGGTAATAAAAGGCTTGGTATCACCAGTTTAAGAAAGGCAGGGATATAAGTAATATATTTTATAAAGAGTTACAGTCAAAATGTATAAAATAAAGATCAAAAAGTTTTATTGCTTAAAGGGATATAAACTGGCTGCTACCTGGAAAACCCAGTTCTCCAGAGTGATTCATTGTCCAAAGGTTCCAGGTATCACACAGATGTTCACAATACCATTATTAAGAGAACAACTTCAGCATGGCAAATGACCAAGCACATAGGAATCACTTAATGAGTGTTTCATAACAGATTTTGATGAATTGTGATGATGCCACCATGCTACTCCCAAAGAGGGAACTGACTTTACTAAGGTCACATAGCTAGTTAATGGCAGAGCCAAGACTACCAGTCTCTTGAATCTCAAGAGCAGCACTCATTTCACTATACCAGGATCATTGCTTTATACAATGAGACCAATGCCAACTATTTTGATAATAAAAGCATGTCACATTGCTGAATAGCACTTTATGATTTACAAAGTGCTTTCCTCACAGCACCCCTGTAATCTAGGTAGTATAAGTATTATTACTGCCTCCATATTTCAGATAGGAAAACTGAAACTCAAAGAGGGTAAGTAGCTCATCCATGGTCATACAGCTGTACTTAAGTACAAATAGATAAACAAATAAATAAATGAAAGGGCCATCCCTTGACTCACTTCTTAAAGAGGCCTACTCACTAAATGGGTGTTACCTCACTCTAAGTGAGTTCATGAAAAGGCTTAGCCTAAAGACCAGGGTCTCCCATTGCATCCTGCATCATCTCCAGTCCTCCAGAGGAATATCTGGTCACTGGATCCCGATGGCTCTGGAGGAGAAAGTGAGGCTGGTGACCTTGCACAGCCCTCCCTCACTCGAATCAAAGTCAACTGCCAGTCATGTCATCATTTCCCTGATGCCAAAGTCCTCTTCAAAAAGGAAGGACAAACACAATAGCTGTACTTAAACCTATATTTGGATGCTAAGATTTAGGAATGGGAAGGATCACCAAATCACAAATTTGGAACTAAAATGGACCTTGGAGATGCCAACTGCCTTGTTTTACAGATTTAATCAAATCACTTAGCTACTAAGTAGCAGAACCAATATCTAAACTCAAGTCTTCTTATTACAAATCCAGAGTTTTTTTTCTACTACATTAATCAATTTTATGAGCTCTCACACTAAAAATAGCTTTATTAATAGTGTAGTCTAACCATATGATTTGTTTGACTTCCCCCCATACACAACCTGTGTGAGATAGAATTTCATCCCACCTTCTCCCAAAATAGCATAACCTGGAGTGACTTAAAAATAACCTCTCCACTGAGCCATAATACTTTCTCCCCAAGCCTGACTTAGAGGAGACTGGGTTTGAGAAATGGGTACAGCCTTTTATGATGGTTTCACTTCAATTGGCCCTAAGCGGAGAAGGCTAACAAATCAATGACTTGGCAAAGAATATAATATTCAAATATTTGAAATGGTGGATATTAAAACTCGTAATTCAGTCTCTGCAATGCAACATGGCCTTTATTAAAGAAGTTTCTCAATTTCTTGGCTCAAATATAATGTGAGATATGAGGTAATGATATTCATTGCTAACCACAAGGACATTCTCCTTCATTTGAAGGATATAAACACTGAATATTTATATTGTTAGAAAGAGGAAGAGTTATGCTATATTACTTTCCAATAATTTTATAAGAATTCAATAAACAGATTATGAACAACATAAATCTCAGTTTATTAAAATGATAATGTCTTCTGAGTAATATTATAGGTTATTCCATCAAATAAGAAAATATCAATGTATGATCCAGAACACCTTGGATCATTGATCGGGGTTCCATTTGTATAGGTATCTGTAGATCAATTTTGATGATTTCCAATCAGACAAACACAGAGGGAAAATAATAAATGTTTAGTCACTCTACATATATACTTGCTCATGTCCTTTTTCTACTAGTAGTTAGACTATTATCTTAGTGCTGGCATTGTTACCAGCTTGCTGTATAACTTTGTACAAGTCACTTAGGGTCCCTGGGCCTCACTTTTCTCATCCAAAAAATAAAGGGATTGAATGACATGATGTATAAGGTCCCTACGTAGACAGCAAGTCACTTAGTCTCATCGAATCCCACAATCCTCAATAAAACAGGGGGATTGACCTAAATGACATCTGAGTTTCCTTTCAGCTCTGAATCTGTGATCCTATCATCTTAAGCCCCAATCTTGTTCTAATGTTATAGGGCCTTGTAAATGTCACTACAATTCACAATACCTCTATTTCTTCACCAGAAAATAGAGATAGAAAGTAGCCCCTATAAAGAATTCATCCCATATAATATGCACACAGACAAAAATAATATGTATGAGGTGAAGTAATATAATGACAAAGGAGAAATAAAAAGTCCCCCAGGAAATTTTAGGGAGAAGAGATCACTTTTAGATATGGAGATCAATGAAAGAAATCATCACTGAGAAGCTGGTACTTGAGCTATTCTTAAAGGAAGAGTCAAAATTAAGAAAGTACTATATTCCAGCTCTGGAGAACAGCCTAAGTGAATGTGCAGAATCAGGGAATGACTGGTAAGGAGGGCTTTCATTCCAGGATCATGGGCTAGCTTATGCAAATTGATAAAGATAAGAGATGGAGTGGTATGTGGAAAGGGCATTCAGAAAGCTAATTTGGCTAGATTTTAAAGTGTGTGGAGTCAGTGAGCTAGAATTCATTAATTACCTACTTTGCATCAAACAGGATGCTAAGTGCTGGGGACACAAAGAAAGGCAACAAAGAGGCCCTGTCCTCAAGAAGCTCACAGTCTCATGGAAAACAATATGCACACATACAGACACACATGCATACATATACACACATAAATATGTACCTATATGTATACGCGTGTGCGTGCATGTATGTATATGTGTGTGTGTAAACACACACACATACAAAGAAGCTATATCTCAGAGAAATCAGGGGTCATTTCAGCGAGAGGCTCTAAGATTAGGGAGGACAAGAAAAGGCTTCTTACGGAAGGTGATACTTCAACTGAAACTTAAATGGAGCCAAGGAGAGCTTAGAGGCAAAGATAAAGAGGATCATTCCAGGCATGGGAGATAGCCTATGAAAACACTCAGAATATTGTTTGCAGGGGATAGCAAGGAGACTGATGTCATCAGGTAACAGAATACACTGAGGGGAGTAAAGTCTGAAAAAGACTGGGAAGGTGGGAAAGGACCAAGTTATAGAGTTTAAAAAGTCAAACAGGATCTTATAGTTAATCCTGGAAACAATAGGGAGCAACAGCAGTTTATAGAGTAGTGTCAAACAGAGGCAATATATTGGTTTTGTTAAAAAAAATTTTTTTCCTCTCTTGTTTTTACTTATATGGTGAGATGTACTTAAAGAAGATTAATTTGACAGCTGAGTAAGTGGTAAGTTGAAGTGGGGAGAGATTTAAGGCAGGAAGACCAACTAGCAGCCTATTGCAATAGTCCTGGCATGAGTTGGTGAGGGGCTTCATCAGGGTGGTTGTAGGGTCAAAGGAGAGAAGGGGGCATGTATGAGAAATGTAGAAATGATAGAACTTCACAACTGATTGGGTATGGGGAGACACAGAGACAGAGAGATGAGTTAAGGATGACACCTAGATTATGAGCCTGGGTGATTGAAAAGGTAGGGCTGTTGACAGAGGATTAAAGTTAGGGAGGGTGGAGGATTTGAGGGGCAAGCACTGTGCTAAGCACTTGATAACTATTATCCCATTTTTTCCCCTCACAACCACTCTGTGAAGTAGGTGCTATTTATTATTCCCATATTACATTTCAGGAAACTGAGGCAAACAAGGTTAAGTTACTTACCCAGGGTCACACAACTAATAAGTGTCTAAAGGCAGACTTGAACTCAGGTCTTTCTGACTCTAGGCCTAGCACTCTATCCACTATCCTATTTGTTTCTAATTTCAAAAGAAAAAAAATGATAAGTTTAATTTTGGATATGTTAAGTTTAAGATATCTATAAGAGGAAAGTAATGCATTATATGGCTGGAAAAGTAGGTTGGAGACAGGTTATGAAAGCCTATAAACACCTAAGAAAAGAGTTCATATTTGATCCTAAAGATAATAAGTTCCCAATGGAGTAATTTTTGTAGAGAAATGATAAGGTCTTGTGCTTTAGGAGTAGCATTTCATCAGCTAGCTAAAGGGTGAACTGGACAGCAGAGAGACTTCAAATGTGCAGAGCAATTAGTTGGACATTGCAATATTCCAAGTGAGAGGTGATGAGGACCTCAATTAGGATAGTAGTCATAAGAACAAAGAGAAGGGCACGGATGGAAGAGAAGTTATAGAACTAGATTTGGCAACTAATTGAATATGTGGGATAAGGGAGAGTGAGAAAAAGAATGATCCCAAACTTGGAAACATGGGTGAATGAAAGTAGAGTGGTACCCTTGACATACGTAAGAAGGTTCCTAATATCAGTGGTTTGGGGGGGGAAGAGGGAGAAAATTATTTGTTTTAGATATGTTGAGTTTTAGATATATACCAGATATCCAATTCAAAATGGTTAATTGATAACTCATGATTCATGTGGCAGTGACCTAACTTGAATCCAGTTCTTCCTAATACTATGGCCTGTTCTACCCAATACACCATGCTGCCTTCCTGCAATAGGCACTTAATACATATTTGCATAAAAATTTGGTACATGAATGAAAGATGAATATCACTACACCCTGAAGAACAATGAATATGAAGAACTCATAAAAGTATGGTTAGATTTATGAACTGATTCACAATCAAATAAGCAGAACCAAAACTGGACCAAATGGCTACAACAATGTAAATGGAAAAAAAGTCAGGAGACTGAATGTTATTTAATTATGAGGACCCAGTATGACCCAAAAAAAGAATGAAGAAAAGGTACTTTCCTCCCTTCATTGAAGAAGTGAGGATTTAGAGGAATGGAGTACTTAACATAGTGTCAGACACGGGCAATGTTTTAGTTTTGTTTTTTAAAAATCTTCTTTCTTTTTTACTCTTTGTTACAAGAGCTAGCTTGCTAGGTGGGGAAGTGGGATATATTCAAAAATGACAGTGAAATAGACAAAAATATATTAATAAAAAATAAGATAATTCCCCTCATACTACATATTTGAAATTTAATATCAACAAGAGATCAGGGTAGGTTCTGAGGATTTCTATTTCAATTGGAGTTTGAGAGATTAGAAACAATAAAGTTATATATGAATGTTAATTATTATAATAAAGTCTACACAGCAGTTTATGTATTTATCAATCTATGAAGTAGATGATATCAGCATCATTCTCCATTTGAGGGCATTCAAGTTCAGAGAGGTTCAATGACTTAGACATTGTTATATAGTCAGTAAGTGTCAGAGGAAGGATTCAAACCAAGGCCTATCATTTTTTTTTAATCATTATCAAGGTTTTTTTGTTTTGTTTTGTTTTGTTTTGCTTTTTGGAGGGTAATTGGGGTTAAGTGACTTGCCCAATATCACATGGCTAGTAAGTGTGTCAAGTGCCTGAGGCTGGATTTGAACTTAGGTCCTCCTGACTCCAGGGCCAGTGCTCTATTCACTGCACCACCTAGCCACCCCAAAAAGTTTTATTTTTAACTTATGGAATAAAAAAAACATTTCCATAACATAGTACAGCAAATAGGATGATTGCACATGAAATTGCAAATGCACAACTTGCTATTTATTTCAAATATATAACAAAATTACCATATAAATTTTTTTCTTCTCTCCCTCCCCATCCTAAAGATGGCTACCATTAGACACAAATAGGTATATATATGCAAAATTATTCTATACATACTTCTATTTATCAGTTCTTTGTATGCAGAGAGCATCTTTCTTCATATGTCCTTCAGAGTTAATTTGGGTATTTATAATAATAAAAAAAATATTTGTTCAAAGTTGTTCTTAAAACAAGATTGTTGTTACTGTATACAACATTCTTTTGGTTCTGCTCATTTAGCTTGTCATTATTTTGTGCAAGTCTTTCCATGTTTTTCTAAAATCATTAAGCTCATCATTTCTTACAGCACAGTAGTATTCCATCACAATCACTTACGACAACTTGCTCAGCCATTGCCCAATTGATGAGCATCCCTGCAGTTTCTAATTCTTTGCCACCACAAAGACAGTTACTATAAACATCTTAGAACACATAGGTTCCAAGGCCTATTCTTACCCTAAATCCAATGCTCTTTCCTAAGTCTGCACCACACTGCAGGTGGAGAAAAGGCAGAAATTTCAGACACAGGGAACTACATCCCTATTCTGACTTCCTTGGTATTCTCCATCACAACAACCCATTCAGTACTGTTCAGATGCTACAACCTATTTGCCCTCTATTCCAGGTCTGATTTTCTAGTTCCCTCTCTACAATAGTAATAGCTGACAATCTCGGAACAAGGACAAATTCTACCCTACTCTTCAGTGAGGCCAGACAACTGGGTTGTAGGCCCTCTTGGCACCTAGATGTGCAATGCAACATACTTGGTCTGAGAAAGATTGCCTTCCATTTCCTCAGTTACTGTTTATGGATTTGAGATATTTATTCACCACCGACCATACTACATATCAGAAAATGAAAAGTTATCCAAAGTGACCCATGGAAATATCACGACTCCTCCAGGAGTCTTTGCCAACACATAAGCTTGGCTAAAACTTTGAACTGTGATTGTGTTTCACTAAGAATAGTTTATCATTTGAAAAAAATCCACCTACCATATTCTTCTCCACTTCAGAAGAAGCTACCTTGTTCCTACCCAAACCAAGAACTCAGTAGTATGAGAGATCACAATCTTTCTGCTACAGGCGCCTTTATAATGTATAGGTCCCTCTTGCCCTGCCATCTGGCCAACAGCTTGTCCTCTGCGGTGGGTAGCAACAACAGGACTTTTCTTCCCATTTTAAGCTGCCTCCTTCTGGCAAACTTGCTACAGTGGTGCTCTTATTTTAACATGGGCTCATTCCAAGTTCTCTTGAGCCAGCTGGAAAGAATTAGCTAACTTGTCCCTTATGTTCATTATATACTCTACAGTATTCCTAGAATCATTCATTCTAGTTCTATTTAATGAGGGCCAAGAAGGACTACTTGGCTGGCTTGAGACAGAAAAAGAAAAGCACACATAGCTCCTGGAAGTTCCCTATTTCCACGGCTGTTCTTAGAATACAAGCGCAATTGGATTTTTAGAAGATAGAAATGTACCTAAATTCCAGTGGGGTAGGATTTTCATCACCATCTACATGGGCATTTTCTAAGGTCATATGACATCCAAAGAAGCCCTCTAGGTTTTGACCCTTATTTCCTCAGCCTTCAAAGTAATCTCTGTCCAGGGGAGTTCATTAATCAGTTAGACTCCCTGTAGATAGCAAGCTGGTAACATTCTTCTCTCGGACTATGAGTCTATGACCAGTTATACAACCTGGCATCTGAAAGGACCTTGCTGCTGCTGCTGCATTTGAGGGACCAAGAGTTACATGTATTCATAATCTCAAGGAAGGTTATTTTATCCTATTCATGAAAAATTTGGATGCAGAGGCAATAATGATAGTATTAACTCATATTTATACAATAGTTTGCTGCTTTCAAAGGACTTTCTTCAGAACAACTTTATATAGTGGGCAATATAGGCATTATTCTCATTTTACAGGAGAGGAAGCTGAGGCATAGGGAAGTTGTGTCTTCCTAGAGCCATCAGCAAGCATCAAGAATCAAACACAGGTCTTCCTGACTCAAAGTTCAGAACTCTTCCCTCTCAACCAGACTTCTTTTCTGCCATCACTAAGCAAATAGGTTGTGAAAATAAAACACACACAAAGATGAATTCTAAAATCTAGATCATATAATAGACAGGCCAGAACTAATAAGTCAGCTTTACTCCAAAGACCTGGAGCATGGAGTCTTAATTAATAGATTATAAGCTCAATATAAACCAAGGGAGCAAGCATGTGCTATGGAAGCCAAAAAAAAGTTAACATTCCCTGGCTTCATTTATAGCATGCCTGAATTAAGGGTGGTGAGAGGACTACAATTGTGGCCCCAATCAGACTACATCTGGGATCCTGTTGAAAGTGCTGGGTACACAATTTTAGAAGTGATATTAACAGACTGAAATAAATCCAGAGGAAAGGGATACAAAACCAAGCCATAGGAAGTTGGGGAAGCAATTAAATGCATTCAAGTATGAGATTAAATACCAAAGTGTGAGGTATGGACAAGATATGTAACTGTCATATAGTTTGTCTGTGTCGGGGGATGTAAGTATGTCCACAGTGCACCAAATTTCACTCCATCTTACAACAGAACTCTTCCAGGTTTATTTACCCATTTTAAATGACCCATTGCACTTCTAGTAAGATACACACAATTAAAATTCAACTTCCACTAGCTGCTTTGAAAACAAAGGTTTATCATAAAATCCCTTAGCTGCCTTTCCAAGAAACATACACGAATCAGCCAAAAAGCAGAGTTCAACACAGACTGCCTCACAGGGTACCTTTGGACGCAGATGACATTTTTGGCAAAGAATAGGGGGTTCAAGTCAGACAACTTTCCACACCCTCCCTCTCCTCCATTTATCCATTTTAAATTATTTTAATTTAATAGCACAAAATAAAATGCTAGAAGACATTTTTCAGAACATATGATCACTCTTCTCTTTAATAGCTATTTCTCTTAGAGCGTATTTGCCAATTCTGTTGATGTGGAAAATAAAGGAGAAAGAAATGTGCCTCCCAAAGTGATTCCTTCCTTTCTAGTATTGAAGTTTTGTTTAATATTCAAGGCATACTTCATATATCATGTCTGAATACAGAGTATATGATCATTTATAACACAATATGTGCTATATGTGGTCTATGAGAACTGTAAACCATTGAATAACTCCATGAAGACATACATCTTGACCGGGTGCCACAGATTAGACAGAGTTGGGCCCAGGACTGAATAGGAAGAGACTGGGCTAGAATGAATTTGAGAAAATGAATAGCATTTTCAGTGATCATCAGCTATTCCCCACTTCAAAAGTCCATCTTTTAAGCACTGGTATTCTCTCCAGGAATGCAGTATAACCACTGATCTTGGAACACAATGATCTCAGAAAAATCACAGTTATCAAGGACTTAGAGGGTACTGCATAATTGTTGATAGAGAATATGACCAATGATGACTTCTTGATGAAAAAATGACATAAAAGATATCATCAGGAACACATATGATTGGAAAAGATGGGAAACTGGTTATGCAGTGAAAGTAAGGGAAAACAAATGATAATATGAGTTTTACATGGGTAGGAAGCTGCGTGCTACAGTAGAAACAATAATACAGACAGATTTAAATCTGTGATTTTGGACAAGTGACATCCCCTCTCTGGGCTCCAGTTTCCTCCTCTGTTCAATGAAAGATTAGACTGATTGATCTACAAGATCCCTGACAGATATAAATACTATATCCCGATGAAACATAAAAATAATGTCCAGAGAAAAGCCTCAAGTGTATAGGATGAATAATTTATAGTATATTTAGCCAAACAATATAAGCAAGAATTGTGAAGGATAAATGAAGGATAAAATGTCGGTATGAATTTTATTTATTACATATTACATTATATATAATACATATTATGTTTATTTTATTTATTAAATAATCTGTGCTAAGCACTGGAGAGGCAAAGAAAACCAAAAAGCAGATCACTGGAAGATCACACGATGCCTTCAACCTCTTCCTTTCATTGGTCAATTCTTCTTGAACCTTCCATTTTAAGGAAAGTGCCCAGGCCAACCAAATTCACTCTTTCATTCCTTTCTGGACTCTGCTCCTGGCTCTGCTCCTGCCTTTTTTCTCCACCATGCTACTCTCTGCAGCAGGTAATTTCTAGTCCCCTACCACTAACCTCTCCTTTTATATGTTATCTTTCCTCATTAGACTATAAGCTCCTTGAGAACAGAAATTGTCCTTCTTGCTTGCATTTGCATTTCCAGCACTTGGCACAGTTTTTGCCACATAGTAAACACTTAATAAATGTTTATTGATTGACTGACTGACTGACAGTATAGCTGAATTGGCATAGGGTACATTGAGGGATATAAAGTATGGTAATACTGGAAAGGTTAGTAAGGGCCAGGTTATGAAGAGTTTTAAATAACAAAGAAAGTAGCTTATATTTAATTCTTGGGGCAATAGGGAACCACTGGAGATATTTGAGCAGGGAAGGGACTCAGTCATCTCTATACTTTAGAAAAATCACTTCAACAGCTAAGTGGAAGATGAATGTTGTTATTCATTCTTAGTTCTCCAAGATGACTGGTGACATCACAATTGTGATATCTTGACTTTCTCTGAATAGAATTTCATTGAGGCAGAGATTACACAGATTAATTGGGCTCACTCTCTCCTCCAGATTTATCAAGAGTCCAGAGGCAAGATAAAAGTCAAGACAACTGACCCGGGATGCAGTGGGTGACCTTGACCTTTCTAAATTAAGGTCTTTCCCAAGTCTTGGTTCAATGGTTAAGGGCTAGAAAAGAATTGAGACAAAAGATGGCCCAATTTCCCATCATAAAAATATCCATCTGGGGGGCGGCTAGGTGGCACAGTGAATAGAGCACCGGCCCTGGAGTCAGGAGGACCTGAGTTCAAATGTGACCTCAGACACTTAACACTTACTAGCCATGTGACCTTCGGCAAGTCAATTGCCCTGCATTCACCCCTCCAAAAGGCAAATATATATATATATCCATCTGGGAGTGAAAGACCCTTGGAGTTTCTGGCCAGAAAACAATTGCTATTTACACTCATTCTAAATAATGAGCCACATAGGCTTGGGTTGGGGCTATTACTGGCCATTCAATGAAAGCCAGTGATTTGGGCTTAAAGGCATAGTCAAGTAGCTCCATTTGAAACACAAGTGGGCTTTTTTGAAGCACTTCTTTTCAGACCTACATTTCAAGAAATCATAAATGAAAACTGCACAGAACAAAAAGTAAATTACCCCACCTTTTAAAATAATAATAGATAAATGAATAAATAAAATTTAAAATGTTTAAATCTAACCCCTAAACCCCAAAATATCATATAAAATATGTGACCATGGGAGTAGTAAACTTACATTTAGACAATAATAGTAGTGAGATATATACATGTAAGAAACACGTGTAACAAAGATTGAACTCACAATGCCTGTTCTGGAACAACACATTTTCTCTGTGTAGAGACCTCAACATCATGCAGAAACCATTGTTGCTGTTGCTGTTGTTCATCCTTCATTCTCAAAGAAGACCAATGACATCATGAGGATGATATCATGACTTGCATGTCAATTGGATTTAAGTGAGAAACTGCTGCACGAAGTCATCAGCCTCACTGTATCCTCCCAAGTCAGAGTCCAGAAGATGAATAGAAAGGAAAGAAATTTGAAGCAGGATGAATAACTAGAAGACGATTGCAATAGTCTAGGTGAAAGATGATGAGGGACTGTTCAAGGATAGTGATTGCGAGTGGAGAGAAGAGGACATAATTAAGAGATGTTGTCAAAATAGAAATAACAAGATTTGGCAATGTTTTGGATACGCTGGTGAGTGAGTGTGAGGAGTCAAGGATTACAACAAGGTTGCCAGCCGAGGTGCCTGGGAGAACTGTCTTGCCCTCTACAGTAACAGGGAAATTTAGAAATGGAAGGGGGAGGATAGGAAGAGATGGGGAAAGATGAGTTTTTGGAAATGGATGAGGTATAGTCTGTATCAATAAGGAAATGATGATGATTCTCTGAGCCATGAAAGTATAGAAATATTGAATTATGGTGTTTTTAATATTAAATAGTTCATTTTTATATAATACTTTAAGGTTATCAAAATTCTTTACAAAATTTATCTCATTTATTTATGCTCGATTTTTAAAATTCATTTTATTTTTAATTTATGGAATAAAACAGGCATTTTCATAACAGATAATTTAAATAAAAATAAATTAATAATAATAAATAAATAAAACATAATTTAAATAAAAAAATTAATCTTTATTTTGCTTTTTGGAGGGGGAAAGGCAAAGCACCTGGGGTTAAGTGACTTGCCCAAGGTCACAGGGTAGTAAGTGTTAAGTGTCTGAGGCCAGATTTTAACTCAGGTCCTCCTGACTCCAGGGCCAGTGCTCTATTCACTGCGCCACCTAGCTGCCCCAACAGTATAATTTTTAAAAGATGATTGCACAGGAAATGTAAGTCTATTATGTAGTTGCTATTCCTTTTAAATATATAATAAAGTTATCATATAAATTTCTTTTTTTTCTTTTATTCTTCCCTCCCCACCTAGAGATAACTACCAAGAGAACATTGTATGCAGTTAACAGCAATATTGTTTTAAGAGCAACTTTTGAGTAAATGAGTCATTTTGACTATTGCAAATACCCAAATTAACTACGAAGGACATATGGTAAGAAAGATGCTATCTTCATCCAGACAAAGAACTGATAAATACATGCATAGAATGATTTTACAGAGGTATAGATAGATATAGCTATAGATATTGTGTGTGTGTATATGCATATATATATATATATATACACACGTGTATATGTGTGTATGTGCCTATTGGTAACAAACATTATTCTCATTTAAGCCCCACAAGAACCTGGGGAGGGAGGTACTCTTATTATCCCATTTTAGAGATAAGAAAACTGTGGTAACATTTTTTCAATACTTAATAATGATCTCCTTCAGCACCTTAGCAAATTAGTTTTAGTGAGTTGTAACAAAAAATAATTTGTCACTTAATGACAAACTTTAGCGATGAGACTCTCTGGACTTCAATAGTCTGTTCCTCAGACACCAGGCATGCAGGCCCATAACTTAGGCCTGAATTTTTTTCTTTTGGGAGGAAGCTTGAATTCTTGCAAGAACCCTTACAAGTCCAGAATCAATCTGCACTCCACAACAAGGCAAGGAAGGTAGGTTTTAGTTAAGGGGATGAAATTTAAGAAGGCAAAAATTTTAATCCAATTTAATTTTAATCTGAAGAAAAACTGTGGGAAAAAGGGTGACACTTCAATTGACTGCTCCAAGCTAATACTTTCCTATATCCTGGCATGGCCCCAGGCTCTGCACAGATTGCTTTGGCAATATTTAAGTTTCTGCTCAACTACTCTTATTTATGTTTGTCCACTCTCCATTCAGAATATGCATTAATTCAGAGACAGATGTGCTTTAGGAAAGCCAGTATGATAGCTGGTTTTTGTCAAAAACTTTTAAGAGTAAAAGCCTCTCTGAGTTTGGGAAGAATGGAGCAAAATGTAAGCAATTAAGGCCAACACCACCTGATAAAAAAAATAGAGATTGACAGTATTATTTTTTTAATTAACAAAAATTAAAAATAAAACAAAAAACAACACACATAAAAGTAGCAGTACTTTCAAGGCTACAGAGAACTTTACTCATAACAACTCTGTGAGGCAAGGCTATGCAGTATTGCCTCCATTTCACTGAAATTAAGGTTCATATAGGTAACAGAGTCTATGCTTTCTTAGTCCCATTGTTAAGGATACAGCTTCTTAAGGGACATTTCCCATCAAGGAGTAACAAAGTTACAGAGGTCAAAGCTCAGCTCAAATGCTACCTACGAAAGGCCTTTCTTGAATCTTGGTACCTCTACCCTTGCTATTGCTAGACCTCTCAAAACTATCTTGTTCTCTCTCTCATATGTATGTTTATGTATATACATAAGTGTGTATGTATTACATATATGTATGTTTATAAGTATATGGGGCAGCTGGGTGGCGCAGCGGATTGAGAACTGGGTCTGGAGTCAGGAAGACCTGAGTTCAAATCTAGCCTCAGATACTTACTAGCTGTGTAACCCCAGGGAAGTCAGTTAACCCTTTTTGCCTCATTTTCCTCAACTGTAAAATGAGCTAGAGGATATGGAAAACCATTCCAGTATCTTTATCAAGAAAACCGCAAATGGGGTCAAGAAGAGTTGGATGTGACTCAAACAACCAAACAGTATATACATGCATATATACATACATGCACACATGTACACATTGCATGTAAACACATATGTGCATATAAATGTGTGTACACTATGGACCTACGTATGCGATACACATTTACACATATATACTAGCATGTTTGTATAGTTGTATACATATATGTTTACACATGTGTGTGCATGTAATGTGGACATACAGTATACATTTGTGCATAGAAGACACCTATTTTGTGTGTAGTGAAACACACATAACATGTATATATCAACCAATTAATGAATATTTATTGAGTGCCCTATATGTTCTAAGCACTGGGGACACAAAAAAGAAACAAAAGGCAGCCCCTGAGCTTACAATTTAATGGCTATTTATGTATGTGATAAAAAAACAAGATCTATCCACGTGTCCCTGTGCCTCTCCCTTTCCCCCACAATGTGGATTAGGTTCATACCACCCTCTTTCCCCCACTCACAACAAGGTTTCATTTCCCTAAAAGGCAGCATGGCCATCCCATGACTTAACTGATCCTTATCTCCCTTGATATAGCTTCCTGGTCACCTACTGGTTTAATGGGTGTTCTAGAACATGGAACACATTATATCATGCCCCAATGACAAGACACTTTTCCATAAACATAAGAGAGGCTGAGTCTTCTAAAACCAAAGCTAAGTTTTACTGTATCCTCTGATATCCTTCTATATTACAGCTTCGGAAACTCCTCCTGTTTAACTGCTCAATGACCTGAGCACATCACTTCCTTCCAACACTGAACCTGAACTAACAGGGTGCCAGCCCCATGCCTTCCTCTAACAGTTATATGTGCACATGCTGTTTCCCTTATTAAAATGTAAGCTCCTTGAGGGCAGGGATGGCTTCACTTTTGCTTTTGTATTTCCCTTACATGGCACAGATACCTTGTATAGGGTGGCTGTGTGATAAGTGCTAGCTTACTTGATCAATTCCCCCTGCTGTTGGTGTCCCCAGTGAAACAAATCACACAGGATGTCTCAAAACCCTTAATGAAGTTTTAAGCTTTTATATTTTAAAACTGCACTAACACTTTTGGAAAATGATGTACATACCTATTTTGCCTTTACTTCTCTGTGTACACACTATCCTCCCACACCTGACTCCAATAAGGTGATAATGCCTTAAGGGTGAGAATGGCTTCATTTTTGTCTCAGTAGACACAGAGCTAGGCATAATGTCTAATACGTGGAAGATGCTTAATAAGTGCTTGTTGAATTGAAATAAGCTAAAGGTAGGTGTGTGTGTGTGTGTGTGTGTGTGTGTGTGTGTGTGTTGTCTTTTGGGGGGAGGGGATACTTTTACCTTCTACTCTCCCAGTCACCAATGGTAGAGGGTAAGCCACTATAGCAGAAATATGTCATTAATGGGAATTCAGAGGTCATGTAATGGCAATATTTAAAAAAAAAGAAAAGCTACCCTCCAGCAGTTCTACAAGGAAAAATAAAAGGAATGATAAAAACCAGTAGGCCTTAAAAGCAAACCTAATTGGATTATTTTTAAAGCTATTTAGGTGGTGACCCAGGTGCGCTACTCGATCACTCACCATTAAGGCTGAATTCAGAGAGATCTTGTCCTTGTGGCTGCTTATAGCAGGAAACAGAAAAGTTGAGTCCTGTATGGACCACATACTCACTGCCAGGAAAACTGCAAGCTAGGAAAGGAGCTAACTGGGTCATAAAGCATCTCAAGAGGGATGCAGGAAAGAAACTGAAGACTCAAAGAGGCCATAGTCCAGCTACAACAGAGAGACTCTCAGCAGCTCTTCAATGGAGGGAGACAAATAGATTTATTGGAAACTTTCAAATATAATAACATTCACCTCTATGTTATACTGGATTGTAGAAGCACTTGGGAAACATACAAATGATGGAACTGAGCCCACAGTAGCCAAGGCCTTTCTAAGGATCAGAGCTAGACAGCTCCTTAGAGATCATCCATCTAGCTTCTTCATTTTACAGATTTTATAATTAACCTTTGTCTGTCTCAGTTTCTTCCACTGTAAAATGGGGATAGTAACAGCATCTACCTCACAAGGTTGTTATGAGGATCAAAAGCACTTTAATACAGTACCTGTCACATAACAGGCACTATATAAATGTTTCTTCCCTTCCATTTTGCTTCCCTAGGGAAAGTGACTTGGCCAAGGTCTTAGAATTAGAAAGTTATAAAACTAGGACTATACAGGGCTCATAACTTCTATTCTAATATTCTTTTCAATATAGTAAATCTAAAAGAAAATATGATGAAACGCTGAAAAATAATAGAATAGTTATTGTCATTCTTCTATGTGGAAACCATCAGTGGCTCCCTATTATCTGGCAAGTAAAAGAAAAACTCTTTTGCCTGTCATGTAAGGCTTCTAAGATAAGGTACTAGCCCATATCTCATAGTCCTTGCCTTCAGACACTCTCTGCTCCTACCAAACTGAACAATTCACTACACCTCAAAATAGCCTACAATCCCATGGCCTGGTGCCTTTACCTTTCACAATTTCATTTCCTATTGATTCCTTCCCTATTCTTTAAATCCCAACTCAAATGTCATTTCCTCCTAAGAGCCTTTTCCCAAACACTCAGGAATTGTCAACAAACTTCATCCTTAGACTTTATGTTGCATTATTTCCAATATCTCTCTAATGCATATATCATGCAACATTGTATATTATTGTTATTTATGCTAGTATCTTATACCCTTACTAGTGTTATCTGTACCATAAGGTAGGAACCATGTATTAACTGAATTTTGTAACTCCCAAACACCTTGCAGAGTTTTTTGCATGCAAGACACAATAAATATTTGTTGAATGAATAAGGAAACATCCTTTCTCATTATGTTTCTCTTGATTTAAACTCTCCTATCTTATATTTAAATATTCTCCAAGCTGATTATTATGGCCAACTCTTCATTACAGGTATCAGCTATAGTTCTGCACCTCATTGTTGGGAACTAACATCTTTCCAAGTCCCTCACTGTCCCATCTTCTGGTTCTCTTTTCTCCTCTCTTTTAGTTTCCCAGACAACCCACAGATTTTAACTCCCAGGAGTTTAAGTATTCCTTAGTCCCTCCTACTTGAAAGACTTGAAGTTCTGTAATAATAATTACTATTAACTAGTAAATCTGTTTAGCAAGCAAGGATTGACTGAGCAGCAGCTATTTGCCAGAAAGCACTACAAAGACAAGGAAAGAAAAATTTTCCTACTTTCAAGGAGCATACATTCAAATAGGGGACATATGTGCATGTATGTTAGCATAAACATAGTATGTGCAAAATAAATAAGGAATTTTTAGAAAAAAAAATTAATTTGTAGCTGGGAGAAGGGGGCCAGAATCAGGAGAGGCTCCAAGTAGGAGATGATGCTTGAGCTGAATCTTGAAAGAAACCAGAGATTCCAAAAAGCAGACAAGAAAGAGATAGTACATTTGTAATGGAAATGCAAATTTAAAGATCTTCCCTGCCCCTAGGCCCTATGATAGGCTTAAGAGATTCTGAGAACCTTCCTTGATTTGAAAATATACTCTGCCCCCTGATAGGCTGGATGTGGTCACATGGAGCCTATGGCAAGAGGCTTGGCTTTCAGGAATCTTAATGCTGTGTGATTGGGCAGTGGGTTAAGAGGGTGGTTACATTCTCTGAGCCAGGAGAAGGCTATATAATTCCTGATGTGAGGCTTTGCTTTGGGGCTCACTTTGAGAAGTGTTGTGTGATTTGACCAGAAGAGACTCTGGGCAGCTGTTGAGAGCCCCAGGCTTTGAAAACCCAGATGTTGATGCTTCCCTCTCTGGTAACTGTGATTTGGTATGGATGTAATGGGTGGACAGTTCGGAGGCCTGTCTGCTTGATATGTTTTTCTGTTTTCTTGTAACTTCTGTCTGTATACTCTGAAGTTCTGGGTGCTGACCTTTCCCCCCCAGAACTAGGTAAACAATATATGTTTCATTGATTAAAGTAAGCTTGTTAACCCATTTTGAGTTGCTTTCCTTTAGAAAAGCAGATCTAAGAACCTGTGTTGGCAGCCACCCTGGGGATGCTGGGGTGCTTGCTGCTACAACATTCCAGGCAGGGGGTATAGCCTAGCAAAAGTATGAGGATGGGAGATAGGGAGTTGGGGGGTATGGTCTGTGTTCAAGAGCAAGCCACAGAATACACGGTTCAGGGTGAGTTAATATGTAACAGTTAAAAAGAGATCATGTAGCAAAGATAAAGGATTCTACTACTTGATCATGGAGGTAATAGGGAGCCACTGTAGGGGTTTATTGAAATGGGAAAGAGGGAAGGTGGGATGATGAGACCTGCATTTTTAGAAGATTACTCTAATTAGTTGTTGGCTCTTCTTGCTCAGAAGAGCAAAATAACATCACTATCTTGGGGTCAAAGTACAATGTATCTGATTATAACTGATCTAACCAATATGATCTCAGAAGGCTCTCAGAAGACAAATAGTCTATATGAACATTTGGAGTGAAGATGTTTCTAAATTTGCACATTTCACATTTTCTTTGAGCTACTGAAATTCTTTCTTTCTTCATTCCTTTCTTTCTTTCCTTCTTTTTCTTTCTTTCTTCTTGCTTTTTGGAGGGAGGAGGGCAGAGCAATTGGGGGTAAGTGGCTTGCCCAGGGTCACATGGCTAGTAAGTGTTAAGTGTCTGAGGCTGGATTTGAATTCAGGTCCTCCTGACTCCAGGGCCAGTGCTCTATTCATTGTGCCACCTAGCTGCCCCAAGCTACTGAAATTCTGCTTTGTTCATAGATCATAGAACATTCTTTTTTTTTAAGTCTTTATTTAATTTTTAATTTATGAAATAAAACAAGCATTTCCATAACATAATTTTTAAAAAGATGATTTTACATGAAACTGAAAATCTACTTTGTACACCTTGCTATTCCTTTTAAATACATAATAAAGTTGTCCTGTAAATTTCTTTCTTTATTTTTTTCTTTCTTTCTCCCCTCCCTAAAGCTGATTATCATTAGACACAAATATGTGTGTATGTATGTATATGTACACATTTCTATACATACTTCTATTCATCAATTCTCTGGATGTAAATAGTGTCTTCCTTCATATGTTATTTGCAGTTAATTTGGGTTTTTATAACAGTTGAAAAGACTTAATCACTCAAAGTTGTTCTTAAAACAATATTACTGTCACTGTTTACAATGTCCTCTTGATTCTACTCATTTCACTCTTCATTATTTTGTGCAAGTCTCTCCATGTTTTTCTTTTTTTTTTTTTTTTTGGAGGGCAATTGGGGTTAAGTGACTTGCCCAAAGTCACATGGCTAGTAATTGTGTCAAGTGTCTGAGGCCGAATTTGAACTCAGGTCCTTCTGACTCCAGGGCCAGTGATCTATTCACTTGCCACTTAGGCGCCCCATCCATGTTTTTCTAAGATTATTCAGCTCATCATCTCTTGTAGCTCATTCGTATTCCATCATAATCAAATACAAGCTATTCAGTCGTTTCCTAATTGAAGGACATCCCTGCAATTTCTAGTTATTTGCCACTACAGAGATGCAATAACTATTTTATAACATACATGTCATTTTCCTTTTTCCCTAATCATCTTGGGAAGCAGACCTAGTAGTGGTATCGCTGGATCAAAGGGTAAAAGCCAGGGGTGAAGAACTTATGGCCTCAAGGTCACATGTGTCCCTCTAGGTCCTCGTGTGGCCCCTCAATAAAAGGATTTGTTCTGTAAAACTTGGACTGAGTTAAAAAGTCACACCCAAAGACCTAGAAGGTCCCATGAGGGCTTAAGACCACAGGTTCCCCAACCCTGGTATAAGCACTTTAATAACTCTTCGGGTATAATTCCAGATTGTTCTCCAAAATGGTTGCATCAATTCACAATTCCAACAATCCACGTGTCCCAATTTTTTCACATCCCCTTCAACAATTTTCACTTTCCCCTTCAATCATTTTTTTTCAAACACTTTCTTTGATGCAGGCATGCCATGCTAGGTAATCCTGTGCCACTGTCTCCCATGTCTCAAAACTGATTACAAAGTTCTTCAGAAAGACCTTGAGAGTCTCCTTGTTTCACTTCTTCTGATCACATGTGAGCATTTGTCTTGTGATCTTCTTGTCTTTTAGGCAAATGTATATTTGGTGTTTGAATGAAATGGACAGCCTATCAGAGCTATATCCTCTTCAGTACAGTTTGAATGTTTGGCAGTTCAGCTCAAGAAAGAACCTCAGTGCCTGGCACCTTATCTTGCCAGGTGATCTTCAGAATCTTCCTAAGACAATTCAAATGGAAGTGAGTCAGTTTTCTGGCATGGCGCTGGTAGACTGTTCAGGTTTCAGAGTCATATGACAATGAGATCCTTCAGTTTGGTAGGCAGCCTAATGCTTCTCTCCCACACTTTCCTCCAAAGTCCCCCAAATACTGAGCTAGATCTGGCAACACATGCCTTAACCTCATCATCTATGGAAAGTATACTGCCACAGCATTCGAAATTGCTCCATGTGCCATAATTGATGGTTCTACATATGGATGGTGCAGTGCTGGCTGGTGGAGAACTTCTTTCTTTTGTGATTCCACTCAGAAAATTACTTTAGTGGTTAAGTGGTGGATGGTTAGGATAGAGAGAGATATAAGATAGAGGGAACAAACCAGATGTTATTTCAAAGGTGCAGACAAAAGGTGATGAGGGGTATGGGAGCAGAAAGTGGGAGGTGGCACAGTGCAAGAGATGACATGAGACAGGACAAGATGTAGTAACTAATTAGATGTATGAGCTGAGTAAGAAAGGGGAAATGCTAAGCATAGACTGAATTTTCAAGTAGTTTGACTTGGAAACAATAATAGCCAATATTTACATAGTGCTTTAAGGCTTACAAAACACTTTGCAAATATTATCTCATTTTATCTTTAGAACAACCTCAGGGGTGACATACTATTATTATGCCCATTTTACAGATGAGGGAACTAGTAGCTATGGCTTAATTAAATTACCCATAGTCTCACAACTAGTAAATATAAGAAGTTGTTTTTTTAACTCAGGTCTTCCTAAATATGTGTGAGTGTGTGTGTGTGTGTTTTATACACTTATGCCACCCAGATGCCTAAGAAGATCGGGTGGTATTTAGCAAAGATGGTGGGATCTGGTGAGGATTTGTTTTAATTTGGGCATGCTTGTAGGCAGCAGGAAAGGAATTAATAAAATGGGAGAAATCATAGAATCATAGACTTAGTAAATAGGATATTAAAGACCATCTAGATCGCTACCTCATTTTTCATATGAGGAAACTGAGACTCAGAAAAGTTATCTTACTTGTCCAGCATAGCAGAGATATAAAATGTTTGAGGAAGGATTATGAATCCAGATGCTCCAGACCAAGTCCAGCATTCTGCCATGATCCCTTTAGAAAGAAAAAGAGGAAGGGAGAGAAGAAAAGGGAGAGGAAGAGGGAAAGAGGTACAGTAAATATTCTAGAGAATATAAGAGATAGATAGATAGATAGATAGATAGATAGATAGATAGATAGATAGATAGATAGATAGATAGATAGATAGATAGATAGATAGA
>NW_027187298.1:722718-807197 GCF_028583685.1 Petaurus breviceps papuanus | reverse complement strand
AGATAGATAGATAGATAGATAGATAGATAGATAGATAGATAGATAGACAGACAGACAGACAGACAGACAGACAGATAGGTAGACAGGTAGACAGATAGACAGGTAGACAGGTAGATAGATAAAATTTGTCCTTTATTAGGAGAACCACTATACCATCAGATACCAAAGGTGGGGAGGGGAATCAACAGAGGATGATGTCAAGAAGCAGTGATGTGAGGAGAAAGGAGGCAAGGGTGTGAGCAATAAAAAAGGGGAGAAAGGTTTTATGGGGTGTGGAAAAGAATAAAAAGATGATTTTAAACAACTATTGGGGAAGAGAATTAATCAGAGGGAGATATAAGGATTGCCTTACTGCAGAGAGGGTCCAACGAACAGTGGACCCCATCAGATGATTACCCACATACCTTGGTGAACATTCTACCCCTTGAACCAGAGTTTAGGCTCACTACTACTCACTACCTACTAACTAAAAAGAATATTTGGGGCTGTGGAGACAGTAGCCCCTAATGTCTAGAATATTGGACTTTTTCTCAAGAAGACCTGGGTTCAAATCAAATTTCCAGCATAAAGTAGCTACATGACCTTGGGCAAGCCATTTAACATCTTCACCTTGGGCAATTCCCTAGAACTTCTCTGCTAAGCCATTAAGGGGTTTCATCTGCATTTGCAGAGGGAATTCCCACAGAATTAGGTCAGGGAATAGTGTTGGCAGGTTCACTGAACTTTCTAGTTAGATTAAACAGAAATAATTTTTTGATTCAAACTTTGGAATTGGCATTGTACTTGTCTAGTTTTCCACCTTAGTTAAGACAAAATATGTTGCAACACTTAAAGGAACTGAGTTTTCTTTGGCATTGGCACTGGCTCCAAATGAAATGACATTTATGATTTTTTAAATATAACCAACATGGTAATAAGCCCCTTTGAATTTAGACATGCATGAGTTGTTAGAAAAATACTCAAAGCCCTGAGGTACAGCTTGCCTTAGAGAAAACGCATAAGAAACCTGAATTCAAATCCCAGCTCTCATACATCCTACCTGTCTGACCATGTGCAAGTAAATTCACCCCTCTTAATCTCAGTTTCTTCATCTGTAAAGTCAGATGTTTAGACTAGGTGACCCTTAGGGTCCCTTCTAGCTCTAAAACTATGATCCTGTGCTCCCTCCCAGGCTAGCAAAACCTGACATCAACTCTACCAAAGTACTATTTGAAGGTTTCATTGTGATATGAAGGCAGTTCTAAGTATTAATCAGGGCAGGAGAGTGAACAAAATCTAACTTTTCTTGGGTGACTGCAAATCTGAAAGTGTTTCCTTGTTTTTTGCCCATATCTACGGATGGAGATGTAGAAGGTACAAGAAATTAGGATGAGTGAAGTTTAAGATTTTGTTGTTGGGGTTTTTTTTAACATTCCTAATGAAAGCTTTTAAACACTTGTAATCATTTCCTCTTTCTCTTCCTTTTCACGTGATGTAAGTAAGACAACATAATGTAGCAGAAAAACCATTTGTACTTGTTCTGTGACCTTGAATAAATCACTCTTTGGGCCTCAGTTTCCTCTCTGTTAAATGAAATATTTTATAAAATAACCCCTCTGGTTCCTCCTAGCTAGAACATTCTTTAGATCACCTTAAAGATGAATATTCACAATTATCCCATTATCTTTCAATTAGATGAAAAATTCTAGTTAATTGAAAGTTGTATTAATCTGAGTTCCAAATGACTGAGGTTTCCCTGCAGCTGAATTCAGCTTTTTCTTAGAAGGTAGTCTTAATCATTCTGAATTACGGAAGGAAAAACGAATGTGACACCTTGTATATGTAAAATCGTTGGGGCCAGGAAATCCCTGAGGCATGTGACAGTTCTGGGCCTGGTACATTTTGTTAATCAAAATTAGAATTATGGTAGGGCCCCCAATGTGAAATTACCTTATGCACAGGGAACTACAGTATATACATGGAGGGAGAAAATGAAATACATTCTGACATCCTATTTCCAGTAAGTATACAGTCTATCACAAAGCAGCATGTGACCTTGTGATGTACCTCTCCAGCAGAGGGGGAGGGGAGGGGGAAGGGGAGAGAAACTGAGTGTGTCTACTTCTACTCCATCTGAGTTGTACATAAGAAAATAAGGTTGCAGGCAGTGGGCTCTCACTATCTCAAGCTGCAATAAAGAGTAGGATTGACACAGTCACATGCCCATAGACATTGAAAAGCAAAGCTGAAAGCAAAGGGTCTGGGCTGTCTGATAGGCACAGAGAGACCTGATTCCATTTCCATGTTGATAGCTCTGAGAATGTGTCATCTACTTAGGACAAATGAGAGGATGAGACAGTCCATGTTAGATATTCTGGGCAACCTAATGAGGAGGGAAAAAGGCAGCGAAGGAATTCAGCCTGCTCATTTTCTAGCCACTAACAGCTAGTGCAAGGTTACTACTGTTCACCAAAAGGAAAGAAAATAAATCTACCCTTTCTGTCAGCCAGGAGACATTCTCCATATTCGATGAAGGGCTGAAACACATTCCCCTGGGAAATTAAACCAGCCATTTTGGTGAATCTCCAGAAGAACATGCAATTAAAATTACATTTTTTAAAAATGACGTTTCCATCCCCATGCTGGGTAGCAAGCAGCTGGGGGGGGGGGGGTGAAGAACACTAAAGGTAGACCTGCTCTCCTTCACAAATCATTTGCTAACAGAGGAATCACATCCCATGGTCTGAAGAAAATACAATATACTGTTTTTCACACATTTTTGACTTTTCATTTAAAAAATAACGAATGTGATAAAATAGCCACGTTAGATGGAGAGCTTTTATTTTCCAAAGGAAAAAAAAAAGATGTATCCAAAGCAGTCTAGACATAAAGAAGCCAACATTTCCAGACAGTCTCATAAGATTCATAATTCTGAACACCTTCAAATGAACAGTAATTACAATGAGAAAACTCATTCACATAACCTTTCGACTGGCAGTTAAAATACAAAAGCTCCCTAAAATATAAATATTATTAAAATCTCCCAAGTGTGGATAACTGACATGGTGGAAATAAGTTGTGAATATTAGTGGTAGTAGTAGTACTGGGGAGGGGAAGAGTAGGAAATGAATAATTATATAGAACCTATTACATACGAGGAACTGTGCTAAGTACTTTACAAATATTTATATCATTTGATCATTTGATAGGAGGAGGAGAAAGAGGAGTATAAGTGGCAGGTGCAATAGTAATAATAATTCCCCCAAAGCTCAACCATCATGCACAAGTAAGGTGGGTTGGGGTGATGGGTAGGAACTAGAAGGAAAAGGCAGCAATGGTAATGGGAAAACACAAGAATGCCAGCCAGGTGATATGCACTGGGTCACTGGGTTCTCTATGTTCTCAAAGACCATTATAGTATCCAGTAGGCTAAAACTGGCTGGCTTTACCCAGTCAAGTGGACTCTGGGAATAACTTATCAATTGGATTGACACACCAATCATTGGGATACTCCTGGTCTGATGACTCTAAGAAATAGATGGAGCAGCACAGGGTTACACATTGGCCCTATTTCAGAATGGTCATGATGATCAACTTGATAGAAAGACAGCAGTGCAAGTGGCATGCCTTCATGGCCTGGTACTATGAGTAGGACAAAAAAATCAAAAACAAAAAAAGGAGTAAGTCAGAAACTCATCTAATGGAAAGCCTTTGTTTCAGACTGCTAAAGTGAGCAAATCCCAAGTGAGTATGAAATTCACTACAGAGATGAATATTTGTATTGGGCACCAGTTCTGTATCATAAGAAAATTGGAAACAAGCCTTAGTAGTCATAGGCAAGTGCTACATACTGCCTTATTTTATTAACAATATCTCTAGTTCCAAATTACATAGCAATATACTGTAGATCAGTATAGGGCAATCAGTATAACGCTCTATCCTCTATGCAAACATCACATTATCTAATAGCAAAATACAAAAACATAAGTGAATCCTCCAATTATAGACCAATTATAGATTTGTGTACTTCATATAAAGCACTGACAGCTTTTTTCACTCAAAATATCTATAAATGCTTATGAGAAAACAACATATTGACTGAGGATCAAAAGACATGTGCTAAAATGTCCCAGGAGTTTAAAGAACCATTCATTATCACTTTGGTGACTTTTGAAAAAGCAATCTGATGGCAACATAACATTTATACTGCTTTTATTAATTATTGTAAAGTCTTTGACTCAGTTCCACACTCATGACATATTCATATACTATAAATATATAAAAGAGATCCAAGAAAAGTAAGAATATCAGAGTACATGATGTCCACATGGAAACTGATCTTTATTTAAACATGCCACCAATATGCTAATTTCAAAAGAATTAATATAAAATGGAGCATCTTCCAGGGAAACAGTTTAAGCCTTCTATGATTCTGCCAAGTCTTTAATCCAATATCATCTCACCTGAATAAAATTAAATACAGTTTTCAAGTCAAAGAGGAATTTGTAACAAAACATTATATTAGTCACTTGATATGCATGTATTTTATTAACATATGGCTCATCATAAAAGTACATTAAACAACTGCTTCATTCTCCAATGAAATCTAAATGTCCTTTGGATTCAATAAATGTAAAATCTTTAATGTGAGTCAAGAAATAATAGAGACTAGAAGATTTAAGATGAAATTTGGAGGTCAAAAATGGAGCAATTAGGAAATCAATATTTATAAACAGCTGGGCCTGTTATAAGTGAGAGACATTTAATATAAGGTCATCAAATATCAAGAGACTGATTGGCATACTGAAGTCACAATAGGAAGCCATATTCAGAACAATTAATATATATGTCATACTAGGTTTAACATATACTTTTAATGAGGTGAAATGATTGCAAATGGATCTAGGATTCCTAACCAAAACCTGAAAGATGTTAATAAAGCATAGGATTTGTCACCACAAGATAGGTATGGAAAGATCAATGTATCAATCAAAAAATCTCTTTAAAAAGGATAATAGAAATACTTTTAGAATAAAAACAGATATTACTTTGTAGAAAACAGGTATATGTCACTATATTTTTCAAAACTGGTTTACTTTTAAGATGGAGCCTATGAAATGGCTAAAATCTAAGAATGGAATCAATAGAAGCTCCATGAAAAACATACATATGAACACAATAATATGTCAACAAAGAAGAACTGAACACATGGCTGAGTCATGCAGATAAGTCTGTAGAAATATAAGTTTAGGTTAATAATCCAGGATGAAATTATTAAAGAAATGATAGGAAATTTGGGACATACCATGGAAGGCTGCAAAAATTTAGCACCTATCAAGATATGACCTGTTGGTAAGAATTACACATCAGAAGCTCGTTTTCTTTTCATAAACTATCAGATGACAAATCCCCAAACTACAAATATAGAATCTCTCAAAATATCCTTGGTAATTCAACTAATAAACTGTACTGGAATTATACCACTGTCATGAACAGATTTACTGCCCACAATCACCCAGACATAATTTAATTTCATAAAAATTTAAGAATATTTTTGATAGTTGTCACCATACCACTCATAACCTCAAGCTATGTGAAACAAAAAGCTGTCAAAATATAGAGATCCAACAGAAGAAATAAAAATACTGTTGGAAAAGTTGTTGAAAATGGGGACATTAATGCACAATTGATGCTATTGAGAATTAGCCCAACCATTCTGGAAAGCAATTTGAAATTATGTAAAGAAAGTAACTAAAATGGCCTTATTTACCCCAGAGATTACAATTATAGTTATATAACCAAGGGAGGTGAAGATTTTTTTTAATTCCCCAAATATAATAAAATATTTATGGGAGCTATATTCAATAGCAAAGAATGGGAAACAAAGTAGTTTTCCACCTAATGGAAATAGTTTATCAAGTTGTGATACATATAATCAAAAGGAAGGAATATCACTATATCATAAGAAATAATGTATATGATGAATACAGAGAAGTTGGGAAAGATATATAAACTGAAGCAAAATGAAAACAAGCAGAACACCATGAAGCAAAAAGCAGAACTAGGTAAGCAATATGCACAGTAACTACAACAATTTAAGTAGAAAGAACAACAAAAGTATTAAAGTTAAGATGCTATAATGAATACTCTTGGCCCAAAGAAGAGATGAATAGATACTGCCATCCCTTCTTTGCAGAAGTGTGGCACTCTACAAAAGTCATACTTTTTCAATGTGCTCGTTAAATTTGCTGAGTTATTAATGGTTTTTTCCTACTTTTTATTCTTTAAGAGATGGCTTTGCGGAAGATGGAAGGAAACAAATTGAAAATCATAGCTGATATAAATTAAGTTTGTCAAATAAAACATTTTATAAATAAAGTAAATTAACATTCATCCCCCAAATCATATGAGAATACTTCTGAAGTCGTCCACAAGGACACTTTCAGTAAGACTACAAAGAATGAGCTTACACATTTCAAAACTTTTATTCAATTACAAAAAAATATTTTATTTACCTGTGTAATTGTCCAAAGAACTATGATAGAACAATATCAAGATAGTAACTTTTCCCAAGATCTTTTTTCAATCATTACTCTATCAAAATATGAGAATAAAATGAGTAATAACAATAACACCATTGGATTAAGAGTTAGACAATAGTGAGTAAGAGCACCGGCTCCAGTGTCGGGATGACCTGGGGATCAAATCTGGGCTCAGATACTCAGCACCACACCCAGAAATAATAACTGGCCGTGTAACCTTGAGCAAGTTACTTAACCCCGATTGCTTTAAAAAAAAAAAGTTAAACAATAACTCACACTTATATAACTCTTCATAGCTATTAATAACCTTTCTTCACAACATCCTTATAAAGTAGGCAGACCAGTTATGATTATTTTTGTTTTACAAACAAGGAGACTGATGACAGAGAGATTAAATGATCTGTTTAACTTCATTCACTGAAGAAGTGGTGGAATTGAGACTTGTTTCTGTATCTTCAGATTTCAAGTCTGAAGTCATATTCCAAAATGAAATTGCTCCTTTCCAAGTCTCTCTGTTTCTACAAATGGTGTCTATTTAGTTACTTATTGGGTTTTTTTATTTTGTTTGGTTTTGTTTTGCATTTTATAGTTATTACTGATTTAGGTCCAGCCCAACAACATAGTGTGAATTTTGGCAGAATTTTAGAACTTGAGAAAAATCATTGAAGAGGGTAGAAAAATTTTAATCTCTCCAGTCAAATGATTTAAGATGAATTCTTAGAGTAGAAAGACCAATAGATTTGAATCAATCAACCAACCAACACACATTTTTTAAATGGCTGCTGTGTGCCAAACACTTAGTTGATCAAGGGGAATACAAATACAAGAGTGAAACAGCATCTGTACTCCAGAAGCTTACATTATACAAGAGGTATACAAAATATTCTCATTTAAGCAAATATTGGATATATGTAAAAGAGATAGGTGGTGAATGTGAAAATGAGATAGCTAACAACAGGAGGAATGAGGAAAGGCCTCTTGAAGGATGTGGCACCTAGGCTGAAACTTGAAGGGACTGATGATGAGTAGGGAGAACATTCTAAAGACATTCTACATACTATATCATAACATGGAGGTAAGAGATGTATAAGATTAGAAAATATTGCAGCCTGAGTGGAACAGAGTGTGTGAAGAGGAGCAATTTGAAATTCACCTAGAAAGCTGGACTAAAGTTCTGGTAATAGAAGTAATATGATGGAGGACTAGACATTTTCTCTGATCCCCACTTCTCAAACCTCTCCAAAACAAAACAAACACAAAACCCACAGATTCACTGGTAGGCAAGGTGTCATGAGGCTCCATCCATAAAGCCCAGGGCAGCCAGGTGGTAAAGTGAATAGCCCTGGAGTCAGGAGGACCTGAGTTCAAATCCATCCTCAGACTCTTAACACCTATTAGCTGTGTGACCTTGGGCAAGTCACTTAACCCCAATTGCCCTGCCTTCCCCCCTCCAAAAAGACAAAAAAAAAATCATAACACCCCATGTTTTCCTCTTCACTGTTACTTCTGCCATATTCTCATATTCACTCCTGTCTCCTTGTGTACTTTTAGAAATAAGTCTCTTACTGGTCTCTCTACTGTCAATCCATTGCTGTTACTGACATTGCCTGCTGCATTTATTTACTCCTACATTTCTATTGTTTGGGGTATTTGAAAATCAAATAATATGTTCAGGTTTAGTTTTCTTTTTAAATGTTTTGAGAACCTCTTTATTAACGAATTTCCTTCTTTTTTATGTATAATTAAGTTTATATTTTCAAAGTAGGCTACCCTGAGCTAGAAGTTGAGCACCATTGCTCTCCAGAACATGCCATTCCCATCATCATTTTCTAGTGGATCCAGAATAGTCTTGCGTTATTTAATTTCCTTCCCTTTGTATTTGAATCTTTTTAAACAGAACTTTTTGTTCAAAATCGAACTATTAAATTTAACCACTATTTTTCTTTATCATTGTAATGAGAATGGGAATCTGAAGATCTTTCCTGCCCCTTAATAGACCTAAGGGGGAATTTGAAGAGCTCCCCTGTTCTAAAAGTAAACTCTGCCCCTTAACAGGGTGAATGTAATCATAATAGAGCCTGTGATGGAGGAAACTTGCTGAAGGGTGGAGCAAGGTCACAGGAAGCTTCCCTGCTGTGAAGATAAACTCTTCCCCCTAACAGGCTAAATACAGTCACATGGAGCCTGTGGTGGGAGGAGTTTGCTGAAGAGAAGCAGAGCCCACAGGAAGCTGGTCAGAGCTAGACAAATGGTGGGGGAGAGAGGGGATACTCAGGCAAGGAGATAGAGAGGACACTCAGGCAAGGAGATAGAGAGGTTTGTGAGTAAATATTGGTCTTGTATTGGTTTGTAGGAAGGCTGAAGGATATGGTGCCTCTCAGCGTTATTATGGCTTCTGAATGTCTTTGGTACTGTGATGCAATCGCCTTACTGATTTTGGGATTCGGTTTTTTGGTGTCTAAATAAATGCTTCAGTTCTATTCTGTATCTGGAGAATCTGGTATATTTTACGTTTGAACATCATGCAATACTTATAGTCACAGTCTTTATCGTGATCGTAGCCACTGTAAATATTGCATTGGTACTACAATCATTAGAAACTTATTAAAGGAAAAAAAGTCAGACTAGACCCAAATTGTGAAGGGCTTTAAAAGCCAAAAAGAGGAACTAGTATTTTAGCCTAAAGTCATTGGGGAACCATTGAAGTTTCTTCATCAGAGGCCACCATGGTCAGACCTGCCCCTCAGGAATATCAACCTGGATTATAATTCTGACTATGCCTCTTACTGCCAGCATAAACAGCAATTCATACCCTTCTGGATCTCCGATTGACCAAATTTGAAATAAAAAGGTTGGATTGATGATTTCCAAAGACCCTTCCAACTTGAAAGCCTATGATCTCGTGATCTACGGCATTAATGTTCCTGTTAGATTTTCTTACAAATTTAATAATCTTTTTTGTTGAATTTTTTTTAAATTAGCTCATTCTGACTCTGATACCATGTATTTGCACAATTGCTATAATTAAGTCTAATTATATAATTAGTATAACATGTGTGATCATGCAATTAGAATGTGCAATTATGATGTGCAATTAGATAATTACAATGTGTAATGGCATTAGGGTGTAAATAGCCTTCTGAAATGTCATGAAAAAAATCTTTGTTTTCTCAAGAGGTAATTTTTGAATCTTAATATTTCAGAATTTGTTTTTTCAGAAGATCAGATTTAGAAGTAAACATTACAAATAATCTGCCTTAAATTTGCCTGTATTAAATGTTCAGATTTTTCTCTATCCTTATTTCAAGCTGGTATTCCAATTAAGAAATAATGTTTCCCTTACAGAATCTTTCCAGAAATACCCATTCAGCATATTTTCCCTGAATAACATGTGAAAGAGCAAAATGAAAAAAAAAGTGCTGAAAATAACAGAAATTCTGGCGAATTTGACCTACTATTCAATCTATAATGTCAGCATTCTGTCCTGGGCCCACTTTCCCCTCTATTTCTTCTCCCTCCTTTATACTTCACTTGGTGATCTCATCAGGTTCATGGACTTACTTACCAACTTTATGCTGATGATTCTCAAATTGAACTATCCTGCCCCAACCTCTCTACTGACCTCCAATCTCAGATCTCTAAATGCCTTTCATACATCTAGAATTAGTTTCCGGTAGACATCTAAAACTAAATTTATTCAAAACAGAAGTTATTATCTTTTCTCCTGACCACCATCCCTGTTACTGTAGAGGGTAACGCCATTCTCTCAGTTACCTAGCAATCATCCTTGACTCCTCTTTATCTTTCACACCCCCATATCCAATCTGTTGCTAAGGTCTGTCAATTTGACATTTACAACATCTCTTGACTACATCCCTTTCTCCTCTCTAACACTGCCACCACTCTAGTGCAGGCCCTCATCACTTCATACCTTGATTATTCTAATGTTGTTGTTTGTCCTGCATTCTTGGAGAAGACTGATGACATCACCAAGTTGATGTCTTGACTTGCATGTGAATTGGATGTAAGTGAGGCAGAGCTGCACAAAGTCATCTGTCTTACTCTCTCCTCCACAGTTATCAGAGTCTAATGGCAAAACAAAAGTCAAGACAACTGGAGATGCCCCCCAATTATTGCAATAATTTACTGGTGACTTTGCCTGCCTTATTACCTCTTCCTCTGCCAATACATTCTCCATTCAGCCATTAAAGTGATTTCCCTAAAGTTCAGGCATGATCATGTCACCTTCCCCTACTCAATAAATTCCAGTGAATCCCTATTACCTCCACTATCAGATACAAAATGCTCTGATTGGGATTCAAAACTTTTCCATAACTTAGCCCTCTTCTACCTTTCCAGTCTTCTTCCACCTTACTTCCCCCTACATATTCTTCAATGTGACATTGGTGACATTGCTTCCTGGCTATTCTTTGAACAAGATACTCCATCTCTCAGCTCTGGGCATTTTGTTTGGCTATCCAATATGCCTGGAATATTGTCTTTCCTCAACTATATCCATGAACTTCCCTGGCTTTCTTTAAGTCTCAAATGAAATTTTATATTTCACAGTACACTTTTCCTAATCCCTCCTAGCTCCAGTGCCTTCTCTCTTGATCATTTCCAATTTATCCCATTTATAGTTTGTTTATATTTATTTGCATGTTGCCTCCCCTATTGGATTATAAATTCCTTAAGAGCACCAACTGCCTTCTGAGTCTTTTTTGTATCCCTAGTGCATAGCACCTTGAGCCTTGGGTTGATATGCTGTGGCCCATAGTTTGAAAGTGATGTGCTTCTGGGGATACAGCAGGTTAAGAAATTAAGCCTAAATATACCTCTTTGCAATTTATGCCAATTTCTTCAGAATCGAGAAAAACAAGTGTAATCCTTCTTTTATATGAAAAACTTAAAGTGCAGGATTTGAAGTTAGGAAGACTTGAGTTCAAATCTTGCCTCACATACTTAATATGGCCTTGGTCAAATCACTTAACTTCTCAACCTTAGTTGTGAGGATTAAAATAGATAATATTTATAAAGCCCTTTGCAAGTTATAAAACACTATATAAATGCTACCTCTTATATTTAAATATTGCTAGTAATAATTAATAATCATTATTTAACTTAATAATTAATAATAGATAACAACAATGATCCACCCATACAAGTCTTTCCATCTTCAGACTAAGTATTCAATTTTCCTTGAACTTTCCTAATATATAATACTTTCTTCACCATATTGATCTTGCTCTTCTCCAGCTTGTCAATAACCTTACCAAAACATGGCACTGAAAATAGGAAACAGTTTTCTAGATATAGTCTGAATAGGATAGAGAATATCAGGACTATCATCAAAATTAGACTTGGTGCTAGGTAAGGTTAGTGAAATAAGTACTGTTTTGCCTATTTTATAAACAAGGAAACTGAGGCACAAAGTAGTTAAGAAACTTGTCCAATGACATAGTAAGGGAAAAAGTCATAATACTAAATTTCAGATCTTCTAACACTCAATTTAGACTTCTAAGTAAAGAGGCAAAATCAACTAGGTTCTATTTTCTTGTTTATAAAAATAAAATAAAATAATTTAAAGTTGAAAATATAACTGCCCTTTATTGTTTAGCAGTGCTCTATATTTTCTTGACATAAATATATAAGCTCAGAATCTGTTACTACAAGAAAAAAAAATAATAAAAAGAAGTGGTTTTCATCTAAAGCTTTCTTCCTTTCAATCAATCAAAGAATCACCAAGTAATTGTTGAACACCTATCATTTGTCAGAAACTGTGCCATCCATGCACTGAAGAGACAAAGACAAAAGTTAAATAGTCCCTTCCTTAGAGAAGCTTATGTTCTACTGGTGGCAGAGACAGGGTGGGGAGTGATGGATGGGAATTCAACATGTTCATAGATAAGCAAATATAGGATACATACAAAATAAATACAGCCAGACCTGAAGAGGGCCACCAACAACTGGGGAATCAGGAAAGGCCTCTTAAGAAGGTACATAACTTAAGCCTCGAAGGGAGCTAGGAATTCAAAGAGGTAAGGGGAAAAAAAAAACATTTCAGAAATAGAGGACCAGTTTCCATCTTGTGCAAAGGAAATGGGGGCCAGAAATGGAAGGACATGTTCAAGGAACAGAAAGTAATATAGGCAGCCTGAGGAATAGACTGTATAAGAGGGAGTAATGTGAAATCAACCTGGAATGTGAACTGGAACCAAACTGTGAAGAACTTTAAATGTTAGAGAGAAGACTTTGGAGTTTATCCTTATAACAATGTGGAACCACTGACTCTTCCCAAGCACAGGAGGACCATGGTCAGAGCTGTGTTTTAAAGATATTAAAAAATGAATGAGTGAATGAAAAAAAGTATTTAATATTTACCATGTGTCATAGTAAACATTTGTTATGCTTACTATATGAAGCATTAGGGCCATACATACAAAAACAAAGACAGTCTCTACCCTCAAGAAACTTATATTCAAAAATGGGGAGACTACATTTATAGAGGAGTATTATGGAAGGGGTACTTTGGTACTTTAAGCTACATGGATGGTGAGTGGGGCCACAGAGGAGTAGAATAATTGAACAGATCTGCAAATAGCATAAATTACAAGAAAACCCATATTTATAGCCCATGTCTGGATCATGCTGACCTTGGTTGAAAGAGGTTGAAAAAAAAACCAAAGGACCCCTTTCATTATGCAGTATGTACCAACATCCCACAACTTCTGCCTGCTGGGTCCCAAATCTAGTAGAAACACACCTGACAGAATAAAGAATCATTCAGAAGTTGTCAAGAATATAATTAAAACAGACACCAAGCCATCATTGGTCAAACTCTTCAGTAAACACTCTAGCAGCACACAGTACAACTTAACACATAAACTTTTCCCAGGGACACTCATAGCACAGGAGAACCCAGAGAGACACAGGAAAAGTTGTGTAAGTAGCCAGAGTTTCATTTTCCTCTCCCTTGGTTCTCAAATTCCCCCTCATGATGGATGCAAAGTTCTACTGTATGAAGGCCAGTTTAGAAACATCAAAGTCAGCTTGTATTGAATGCCTCTAGGCCGCTTTAGGCAGAAAGATGCTGTTGACTCCCTAAGGGTAACTGACAACAGGTGTTGCCTTTGTGTTTCACACATCAATTGCCCTGCTTTCCTGATTGTGGCTTCTGACTCAATTCAATACAATACTACAAGCATGTATGAAACACCTATTCTGAGGCAATCTGGGCCTTTAAATAATAGCAATTGTTTCTGTTTTGGTCAGAAACCATGAGAGTTTTCCCCTCCCAGATTGACTTTTTCTTTTCTAGGTAAGGAGGCTATTGTCTGCCTCATTTCTTACCTAGACTTAATCACTGAATGGATACTGCATCATTCAAATTGAGACATGTTAAAGACCTGAACTTAAGAAGACCAAGGTCTCCCACAGCATCCAGAGCCATCTCCAGTTGTCCTGATCTATATCCTTCCACTGGACCGAGAAGACTCCAAAGGAGAAAGTGAGGGTGGCAACTTTGCAAAACCCTCCCTCACTTAATTCCAATTTGCTTGCTTGTCATTGATTGTATCACCTCCCTGATGTCATGGTTCTTTTCAAGAAGGAAGGACAAACAACAAATACCTAATATGCACAAAGCATTGTGCTAGTAGCTAGTGATTCAAAAACAATAATAAAATTGCTTCTATCCTCATGGAAAATACAACACGTATATAGATAAGTAAAGATGAGAAGATGTATATTCCAGATATAGAAGGCTGAGATTGGAATGCAAATTGGTCAACAAAAAATATGTCACTTAATCTGTCTCTTACACAGTGCCAAAATGACTGTTGAATCAGTTCAAATATCTGCCAAACATACAAGATTCCTAAAGTGGAATCAAAATTAAAATAACAATTAGCTAGGACTCAATTCCTCCAAATAGTCCTGCTCCTAAGCTTCTTGTTGTAATGTAGGAGTGGCCCTTGGTTCTCAATGACTACACAAGTGGAGCTGAACAGGTTCTACCCCTCTAGTTCTGCATTAGAAAGACTTCAAATAGCTAGTCTATTTTTGTAAGCCACCACTTTGTGATAAATAATTGTAGCAGCAAGCACCCCAAGCGTCCTCAGGGTTTGCTGCCACCACAGGTTCTTGGATCTGCTTTGATAAAGGAAAGCAACTCAAAATGTGTTAACAGGCTTACTTTAATCAGTCAGATACATATCGTTTACCTCGTTCAGGGGAAAAAGGTCAGCTCCCCGAACTTCAGAATATACAGACAGAATTATCAAGACAGAAACAGATCAAGTACACAGCTTTCCAAACTGTGCAACCATTACATCCATACCAAACAACATCTGGGTTTCAAAGCTGGGGGGCTCTGGACAACGGCTAGCCCAGAGTTTCATCAAATCAGAACACTTCTCAAAGTGAGCCCCAAAATAAAGCTACACACCAGGGCTTATATAGCCTTCTCCTGGCTCAGAGAATGTAACAACCTTCTGGACCCAAATCAAGAAGTATCTACTGAAAAACAAGCCTCCCACCCCAGGCTCCAGGTGCACTTTTGCCTAGGGGCAGGGAAGATCTTTAAATTTGCATTTCCATTACAATAATTGACTGTAAAAACCCATGAGACAAAGAAAAATAGCAATTTGCTCTTAGTCCAATGTGACTCCCTTCCAAATATAATACTAGCTATCAAAAAAAAAAAAAAACACAATTCAATGTGTGTTGGGTGTCCAAAGGGAAAACTGCTACCTCGGGGTTCTAGATACCTCAAGGTTAATCCTGTGGGTGGTTTGTTCTTATATTTACAAGTTCACAAGCCCAGCTTGTATTTCCCCATAACAATCAGGCAGTGAACTTAATTCACTTTTAGGAAAGGCATTTACAAAGATGGTATGGCAAAAATCTGGTACACATGTTCCCCATTCTGCCCCAATTCTGGGACAGATATACAGATATACACAGAGCCCATGGGAACAGTGGGCTTACAATATAATGATTATTAAGTGTGAAATATACCTGTGGCAAAGTTTATTTTGATGTTACTGGAGTTGTGAGCTGGTCCAACCATTCTGGAGAACAATTTGGAACTATGCACAAAGGACAAGAAGTCCTTTTTTTCCCTTCATAGAGTCTTTACCCAGCCCAGTACTAAGGGTGGAACATATGCTGATATGTCAATCAATTAATTGCTAGGCTGCCTTGAGTACTACGATCCGTTCTTTCTTGTGGCCAAAAAATTCACATCTCTGGACCAAGAGGACTCATGGTCCTGATGCTAACTCTTGCCTGGGGTGACTACCCAAATTCCAAATTGACATTGTACACAAGCCCAAGAGGCATGACTGATTCTCTCAACTAATCACCAGATGTTTTCTGTATGGAGCAATTTAACTTAACTGATGGCACTCTGTAGAAAATGTAAGATCCTTGTCCAATAATCAACAAATAGATTGGGAAACAATTTGGAACCATAACAAAAAGGTCATTAAATTGTACATAGCTGTAATTAGGCATGTATCCAAGGAAGTTAGGGACAGAAGGAAAGTGTCAATATGTACAAAAATAGCTATAGAGGTACTTTTTCTTAAGGCAAAGGATGAAAATAAATTAGATATCTGTCATTTAGGAAGTACCTGAACAAACTCTGGTATAGGAATGCAACAGAATTTTATCATACCATAAGAAATGAGGAATATGACAGATTCAGAGAAATATGGAAAGGGTTATAAATTGATACAAAGTGAAGTGAGCAAAACCAGAATAATTTACATAATGACCAAAATCACATGAGAGGAAAAACCTCTGAGAGACTTAGGGACTTTGTCTAGAGCACTAACCAATAACAGTTTCAAAAGACTAAATAGGAACTATATGTTATACCTCTTGGTTGCTAGGTGATAGACCAGCAGTACAGAACCAGAGATGCATTCAGAGCTACAGCCAATGGTTAATTTGTTTTGCTTGACTACACACACACACACACATACATATATATTTGTTTTATTGGAAAGCTTTTTGCCTAGGGAAAAAGAAAAATTTGGTTGGTAGAAAGCAATAGATATGAAAAAAGAGTATCAATAAAGTATTTTTAAGACTCCTTTTTTATTTTGAGTTTCAAATTCTCTCTCTCCCTCCAAGTCCTCCCCCAACTATTGAGAAGGCCAAAAATAATGCCCATTACACTTCTGAAGTCATGCAAAATATTTCTATATTAAACATGTTGCAAAAAACAATTAAAAATAAAAATATATGCTTCAATCCATACACAGAGTCGATCAGGTCTTTCTCTGGAGTGAATACTTTTTCATCATGAGTCTTTTCTAATTATTATTGATCATTCCATTGATGAGAGTTGCTAAGTCTTTCACACTTGATCATCACTACAATGTTGCTGTTACTATGTCAAATGTTCTCCTGGTTCTGCTCACTTCACTTTGCATCAGTTCATATAAATCTTCCCATGTTTTCCTGGGATCATCTCACTTATCATTTCTTATATAGTATATCATATCTTAAATTGTATTCCATCATAGTTGTATACCACAACTTGTTCAGACATTCTCCAGCTGGTGGGCATCTTCTCAATTTCCAATTCTTTGCTCCTACAAAAAGCTGCTATAAATATTTTTGTATATATCTATTCTCTTTTTTCATTGTTCTCTTTGGGATATGGACCTAGTAGTTGTATTGCTGAGTGAAAGGGTATGTAGTTTTATAGCCCTTTGGAAATAGTTCCAAATTGTTCTCCAGAATGACTGGACCAATTCACAACTCCACTAACAGTACAATAGGGTCCCTATTTTTCCAGAGAGCCTCCAGAATTTGTTATTTTCCTTTTCTGTCATGTTAGTCAATCTAATTGATGTAAGATGGCATCTCAAAGTTGTTTTAATTTGTACCTATAATTATTGGTGGCTTAGAGCACTTTATATGATTGTTAAAAGCTTTTATTTCTTCTGAAAACTATCTGTTCATATTCTTTGACATTTATCAATTGAGGAATGGCTAATTTTTTATAAATTTGGGTCAGTTCCCTATATATTTGAGGAATTAGGCCTTTAACAGAGAAACTTCCTATAAAATTTTTCCCAGTTTCCTGCTTTCCTTTTAGTTTTGGCTACCTTTGGTTTTGTTCATGCAAAAGCTTTTTAATTTCATGTAATAAAAATTACCTGTTTTACTTATGATGATCTTCTCTATCTAATTTGTTCATAAACTCTTCCCTTATCCATATACCTGTCCTACAGGTACATTTTTCTATGCTTTGTTAATATACTTTTGATATCCACCTTCATATCCAAGTCACATACCCACTTTGACTATTATTATCTGGTGTGAGATGTTGTTCTGTACCTAGTTTCTGCCAAACTGCTTTCCAGTTTTTACAGCAATTTTGTCAAGTTCTTTTCCCCAAAGTTTGCATCTTGAAGTTTATCAAACACTAAATTGCTATGGTGTTTTACTACTGTGTATTGTGTACCTAACTTATTCCAATGATCACTCTATTTCTTAGTCAGTACTAGATGTTTTTGATGATTTCTTATTTGTAACATGGTTTGAAATCTTGTACTATTAGGCTACTTTCCTTTGAAGTGAATAATTGAATCCTTTGATATCCTTGACTTTCTGTTCTTCCCAATGGATTTTGTTATTATTTATCTACCTTTATAAAGTAATTATTTGGTAGTTTGCTTGGTGTGGCACCAAATAACTGAATTTAGGTAGAATTGTCATTTTTAGTATACAGGCTCATCTACCTATAAGTAATGACTATTTCTCCACTTGTTTAGATCTCTTTATTTGCTTGAACAGTGTAATGTAATGGGAATGCAAATTTGGAAGATCTTCCCTGCCCCTAGCCTAAAGTGCACCTGAAGCCTGGGGAGGGAGGCTTGTTTTTCAGTAGATACTTTTTGATTGGCCAGTGGGTCAATAAAGTTGTTACATTCTCTGAGCCAGGAGAAGGCTATATAAGCCCTGATGTGAGGCTTTGTTTTGGGGGCTCACTTTGAGAAGTGTTCTGTGATTTGATCTGTATTCTGGGAAGCCGTTGTCCAGGCCCCCCCCGGCTTTGAAAAACCCAGATGTGGAAACCCAGATGTTGACTGCGTATGGATGTAATGGTAGGACAGTTTGGAAATCTGTCTACTTGATCTGTTTCTGTCTTGATAATTCTGCCTCTATACTTTGAAGTTCGGGGTGCTGACCTTTTCCCCTGAACAAGGTAAACGATATATGTCTGACTGATTAAAGTAAGCTTGTTAACCCATTTTGAGTTGCTTTCCTTTATCAAAGCAGATCCAAGAAGCTATATGGGCAGCAAACCCTGAGTACATGCTTGGGGTGCTTGCCGCTACAATTGGGTATCTTACCCTACAGGAAAATAAGGAGGAAGGAGGAAAGAGGGGAGATAATAGAAGGGAGGGTAGATTGGGGGAGAGGATATTTAGAAGAAAACTCATTTGAAAAGGGACAGGGTTAAAGGAGAAAATAGAATAAGTGGGGGGCAGGATAGGATGGAGGGAATTATAGTTAGTCTTTCACAATATAATTACTATGGAAATGTTTTGCATAACTACACATGTACAACCTATAGTGAATTGCTTATCTTCCCAGTGGGGGTGGGTGAGGAGGGAAGAAGGGAAAAAAAAATCTGGAACTCAAAGTTTTAAAAACAAATGTTTAAAAAAATTGCTTTTCACATGCAACTGGGAAATAATATATACAGGCACTGGGGTATAGAAATACATCCTGCCCTACTAGAAAGTTGGAGGGAGGTGGGGGATGAGGTAGGATATAAGAGAGAACAGTTTGGGGGAAGGGGTATTGAGTAGGTTCACTATTTTGGGGTGGGTGAAAGGGGAAAAATGGGGAGAAAAATTTGTAACTCAAAGTCTTGTGGAAATGAATATTGAAACCTAAAAATAAATAAATAAATTGAAAAAAAAGAAAAGTGTTTTGTAATTGTGTTCATATTTGCACATGAACACATATACACGTACATAGTTTCTGGGTGAGCCCTGGCAGATAGACTCCTAAGTATTTTATACCATCTGAAATTATTTTAAATAGCAATAAATTATTTTTAAATCTTTAGCTTAGTAGTTTTGAAAAAATATGTATTTTCTGAAAATATTCTTTTTCTCTAAAAATTAACCAATACTAATATTATCAATATCCCTATATAATATGCATATGGAATTATTTTATTTAACTAAACAATTACCAAGCATGTTTAATTACTTATATTTATATATAATATTGTTTCTATTAAATTATTGTAAAAGTAGACTTATTCCATCACAATAACATATGACAAATGTTCAACTATTCACCAATATTGTCTGAATACAGACTTAAGCATACTATTTTTACTTTCTTCTGTTCAAGTCTTCTAGTACAAAATGACTGATATGGAAATGTTTTACATGATTGCACATGTGTAACCTATATCAGATTGTTAACCATCTCAGGGAGGGAGGGAAGGGGAAGAAAGGATAAAATTTGGAGCTCAAAACTTTTTTAAAGTGCTAAAAATTGTTTTAACATGTAATTGGGGGAAATATTATTTTAAAATTTTTAAGTAGACATTATAGGAACTGAATAATTGCAATTTTGACTATTAAACTATAAAAAAAAAGCACCCCCTCAAAAAGTAGGAGATAGTAACTTAATGGAAGGATGACTTCCAGGTTGGCAGAATTTGGTTCCATCTTATTTCTAAAGGCAAAATTTTACATTATTTTATGAGACATTTGTTCTTCTATTGGAGTACCTAAAATAAGTATTTGCAAAAAGGCCACCATGAATATAATAGAAATTTGTTCATCTCTGCTATAGAAGATTTTGGAAAAATAGTGAAATTCTATGAAAGACTTGATAAGGTCCTCCAATTTGAGTCAACATGAATGTTGACATTCAGTTAATTTAATGCAAAAGTGAGACTAAGTAAAAATGGTGAGATATAGATTGGAAAATTGCGTTAGGAAAGAGCATTGGAAAAATTCAAAGATGGATAGACTATACCCCAGTTTCATGAATACTTCTGTAAGAAAAAGATCAGTAGGTACTTGCAGTGCCACCCCTGAATACCACTACCACCCCAAATTAAATTGATTATATTTTAAAAGGCAGAAAATAACTTATTACCGATGTAGGAGTGGTTCCAAAATCTATGTACAGTGAGAACACTGGCTTATTAGAGCATAACTCAAAATTTAGCAAACTAAAAGAAGGAATGAAAATAAGACAAAGATATAATATGCAATTGAAACAACTAAATTTTGACATATTCAAACAAGCTATTGATAAATAAAAAGGGTAATAGATGGAAGAAATCCCACAGGGAAAGAAAAACTAGAATAATTTTACATATGTGAATTATAATAACAAGCAAACAAAAAAAAAAGTACCTGAGAGTGAGAACACTTGAATTTCTCACCAATTAATAAGAGTGCCAAATGGAACACTAGTTCAAAATATAAACTCATTTATAAATTTTTACAGAGAAAAGTAATTCAAAAAAAATTATGGACAGATTTTGCCTCAAAAATAGTGGATAAAACAAATTTAAAAAAAACTGGTTAGTGAATCAACTAAGCAAAGTCATCCCAAAGTGATGAATGAAATAAATGGAAATTAAAGTACAACAAACAGAAAACAAATAGAATCTGTAAAGATTTTTTTTTAATTTCATCAAGAATGCTTGAAAGTCCTCTATTCCATTGAATGACCATATTTTCCCCTGAAACATGATACTCAATTTTGCTGGGTAGGTGATTCTTGGTTTTAATGCCAGCTCTCTTGACCTCCAGAATATCATATTCCAAGACCTTTGATCTCTCAGTGTAGAAGCTGCCAAATCCTGTGTTATCTTGAATGTGCTTCCACAATGTTCTAATTGTTTCTTCCTGGCTTCTTGTAATATTTTTTCCTTGATCTGGGAATTCCAGTACCTGCTTATAATATTCCTAGGAGTTTTCTTTTTGGAATCTTTTCCAGGAGGTGATCAGTGGATTCTTTCAGCCTCTATTTTGCCCTCTTTCTTGAAGGATGATTTCTAGGTTCTTTTTTTTATCATGGCTTTCAGGCAGTCCAATAATTTTTAAATTATCTCTCCTGGATCTATTTTCCATGTCAGTGGTTTTTCCAATGAGATATTTCACATTGCCTTCTATTTTTTCATTTCTTTGGATCTGCTTAATAGTTATCTTGATTTCTCATAAAGTCACTAGCTTCCATTTGCTCCAATCCAATTCTGAAGGAATGATTCTCTTCAGTGAGCTTTTGAGATTCTTTTTTGATCTGGCAAATTCGGCTTTTTAAGGCTTTCTTCTCCTCATTGCCTTTTTGAAACTCTTTTGCCATTTGAGTTAGTCTATATTTAAAGTGTTATTTTCTTCAGTCAAGTTGTTGACTCTCCTTTCATAATTTTCTTGCATTGTTAGCATTTCTCTTCCTGATTTTTGCTCCACTTCTCTTATTTGGTTTTCAAAATCCTTCTTAAGCTCCTCTATGGCCTGTAAACAACTCATATTTTTCTTGGAAGCTTTTGGTGCAGGAGTTCTGACTTCACTGCCTTCCTCCTGTTCCAAGATTTGATCTTTTTTGTCCCCAAAATAGGAGTCTAATGTAGGGTTGCTCTGCTTGCTTTGCTTCCTTTGCTTGCTCATGTTGCTACTCAATTATTTGACTTTTGAGCTTTTTGTCACAGTAGAACTTTGCTACCAGAGAGGGGAGGTTTGCCCCAAATCTCTGGGGTTTTTTCAGCTGCTGGAGATATTAATTGGGTGCCCTCTTTGAAGCTTCCACATGCTCTGGCAAACTGATCACTCACCCCAGGACCTCCACCCTAGATTGCAATCCAGATCCAAGCAGGTTAAACAAGAGTAATTACCCCTCAGAATGGTCGTTTGGTCCCCCTACAATTTGCAGGCCAGGAGCTCAGAAACAGGTACATGGTGGTGGCTTCATGGCCACAGAGCCTCAGCTGCTTCTCCTTCCAGGGAATAAAGGCCAAACAGTACTCTCAAACTCCTGGTTTCCAAAGTCCACACTGCACTGATCTCTCACTTTGTTTTTAGCATCTATGAGTTGATAATTCTGGAAACCACCACAGCTGTTGGTGATCTGAAGTCCCTCCATCCAGCAGTTGGTTGTGGCTGCCCTGAGGCTAAAACCTCTGACTCACATGGGGCTAGGGTGGGCTCCCAGAGGGCTGTGCTTGCCCCCTTCCTGTCATCCTGCTGGACTGTCTTCAGTGGGAGGTTAGCTTCTCTCTGTCATTTTATGGGTTTTGTAGCTCTAAAGTTTGTTTAGAGTCATTTTTCACATGAATTGGAGGAGGTAGGAGCTGGAGCCACACAGAATACTGTTTCTACTCTGCCATCTTGACTCCGCCTCAAAGATTTTTTTTATTAAAAAAATTTCTACTATAAATGACAGTACAGACACCCATTTGAACTCTTATCATCACAGTCCTAGCTGTACTCATAAAGGAAATTGAAATCGCACAAAAGAGAAAAAAGAAGCCAGATTAAAACAAATATACATGAAGATCTGTGCTTAAGGGGGTATAATTTGAGGTAACTGAGGGATTGACTCACAGGATATAGAAAAGAGAGGAAGATGTGAAAGGCATAGAAATCTCAGTTTTTATTTTAATTTAAAAAGAAACAGAGAACATATTTGACTACTTTCCAATCTTTTTTTTTTGAGAAGTATCTACATGCATATTAATAGCATCCACAATAAGAGTATTAGTAATGAGTAGGCAGGATTTCATTTGTTTTATTCCACAGTAGACTTCAACTTTACCATTACACAATTTACAAAAAGGTATGGAAAAATTCAGTCCCCTAGTGTGCTTCTTGGTCAATGAATATTTTTTTTAAGCATTTTATTCATTACAGCAAAATGATACCTTGAAGTCTTTCTTCCACTGTAGAAGCTTAAATGTTCTGTTCCTATCTACATATCAAAATCATTCAAGATTTCTTGAGGCATACAATGGAGATATATGCTTGCCAAAGGCATCTGCACCATAATGGAGGGAATCTAGTGCCTAGTCCAATTTGAAAGGGACTTCCCTTTGAATGGGAAGATACTCCAGAAGTTTCTGATTGTCTCAGACATTGTCCTGGTTGCATTAGACTCCAGTACATTGAAATGCCTCCTGGAAAACATGCATAATCACTGGGGGGGAAAGTTTGGTAGAAACCATATCTAATAGGAAGAAAATTAATGAATATCTGAGACAAACAATATAAATGTACAAGGAGTTGAGACCTTGTTAAACAGGAGAACCATCTGCATTGCCTTGAAGATGCTAGAAAGCTTTTACTTACCCCAAACTTCTCTCAGAAACAGAGGACCTGTTTTTTGAATGCAAGTACCCTACTAGTGTTATTATATGGCTACAAAGCTTGGAACACAACATCTCCAAAGAAGAGAAAATGAGTATCACACAGAGGGCAATGGAAAAGCACATGATGCATAGATAAGCCCTCAAGCTTAAACAGATAGCAAACAAGGAACTTTGAAGAAAACCAAGGATAAAGAAAATCATCAGGGAAATGTATGACTGAAAAAAAAAATGGGCTAGTCACATGACAACTTGTAATAAGTAGACATCCTAAAGATTACAATAGTAGCACTACAGAAAAAAAAAAAAAAGTTGCCCAGCACATTGGGTGGACCCTCTGTCATGAATTTACAAGAGGAAATGGATAAGACATGCACAGGATGGTCCCCCATGGAGGTATTATGGTCAGCCTCAAGAGAAGAAACATCCACAAAAAGGTAGTCACAGATCCATTGGAGCATTTGAATTTAATTAGCCTAATGAATTTCCCAGGTAAAGAGTGAAGAGTATACTGCTATTTTCACATGCTAATTTTCTAGTTAACTGGTCAAAATGAGGGATTCTGATTATATACCATTTTAGTATATTTTTCTCTAGCCATTGGTGGAAAGGTGAATTAAATGGCTTACAAAATAGGCACAAGTTCGTTCCTTAGTATGAGTTCAAATTTTTTCCCTCAATTACATTAACAAAATATGCTGGGAAACATATATGGGAGTCCAAGTACATAGAAGTCTAATACATAGGAATGTAAGCATATTCAGAATCATTCAGGTTTTATATAAAATGCAAGCTATGCCTATTATAAAGCACAGATAAAGAATTAAACTAAATCTATGTTTTCTCTTTGGCATTGTTTTTGCAATTAGAGAAAGAAATGGTTTAAACATTTGTACTCTGCTGGAAATTCCTTCTCTCTACCCCCATTCCTCCACCTCCCCTCCTGTTCTATAAAACCTTCATTTACTTCAGATTATCCTGGGTTTTATTCTTCTTTATGTTCTTCTTAAAGGTTGCTTCCAATCTTTTGTATTAGTCCTTAGGACTAAGTGATGACAAAGGTTTTAGAAATGATATTGTGCTGCTTGCATTAAACTCCTGCACATTGAAGAGGTTCCTGAGAGATATTCATAAACACTGAAAAAAGTTTGTTTTAGCCACCCATACAGGAAAAAATGTATAAACATCTGAGACAAACAATATAAAAGTACAAGAATTTGGACCCATATTAAACGAAGGAGAGCAGGCTGTATTGCCTTGAGGATTGTTGCAAAGTTCTTTTTGTGAACCCTGACTTGCCTAACTAATAGAGGTTTTAGAGATAAAAAGGACCTCTTAAAATCATCTTGAAATCATTCCCTAGATAAGTAAATATAGACCTAGAGAAAGGAAAGGAGGAAGTTACTTAAACAAGGGCAAACAGTTAACAAGTGGCAAAAATGGAATTCAAGCTCTATTCTTCTACCTAAGGTCACCAACAGACAGTATGGCATCACAGAAATACAAATGACATTATGCCACTGGGAAGTTACTTAGGCAAATCCACAAGATCTATTGATATAATAGCAAAATCTTAATCACAGACTACAGATTCTGAAGCATTTAAAAATATTCCTATTCCTGAAGTCTGTTTTCAGATAATCGAAATTCAGCAGAAAATGGACATTTTATTGAGATTCATATCATGTGTTCTGAGCCAGAAATGGCAGAAGGAAAACTAAGTCTGGATTATGAGATTTGTTCTTACTACTGACTGAGGATATAACCCACCTTACGAAAATATGAAATGCAGGCTACAAATTAGATAGGTAGGGGAATGATACTGTGGATGGGTTCTCACTTAATGCAAATGGGACGGGGGAGGAAGAGAATGGAAGTGTCCAAATAAGATGATTTGAACAGAAGATAAAAAGAACATAATTAAGTGACCTTGAACAACTCACTTAGCCTCTAGAGATGCCAATAGTATCATCTGCAAAATGTTGACAAGATGATCTCTAGTCCTAGTTTCAACTCCAAATCATTTGATACTAAGGATATCCTTCATCTATAAGAGTACTGAGGAAGTGTCAGAATAATATGAAACTTTCATAAGCAAGGCAAAAGACAGAACATAGATTTATATTGTCAAAGTTTTTTGAAAGAAAATAAACAATGAAGAAAGATGAAAATATGGAAAGACAACAGAAAAAAAAAACTACCCGACTTCTTTTGTGTCCATCTTCTTCATCAAGAAGAAACATTAAGACTGGAAAAGACAGATTTAACATTGTTAATAGGAAATTTAATTCTTAAAGAGGTGAAAAGACAGTAAGAAAAAATAAAATTTTTATTTTACTTTTTTGGTTCCCAAACTGTGCAGAGAGATGGCTGGAGTAGGGAGAGGCTGAATGACTCACATGATTTTTCCAGGATAAATACAGCCAGAATGTGTCAAAGGTGGGGCCTGAAACCAGGTCTTCCAGGCTTTGAGGGCCAGCTGTCTATTCACTACATCAAGGTGTCTCTATTAATACATTATTGTGTGTTGTTATTTATAGTAATATGTATAACAAAAATAAGACTGTTTAAGCATGGAACAAAGTAGATTGTCTAAGACTTTCCTTTTCTCAAATGACGAAAAGAGTCTTCCTGTAAGCTTCCTCCTTGTTTCTAGCTTTAGTGTTAAGTTCAGACGTTGGTAAAGATGCTAAAACACTGTGAGTGCTTTAAAAGAAGGCTCTATATTTGTAGGACTACCCTGGGGGATAAATACAGTGACGAAGACTTTACTAAGCACCCTTTCGTAGTTTCCAGAGGCATCTCTGTTCTTCAGAACTAGTTCGGAAGGAAAGCGTTAGTATAGGATATTTCAGGGGAATTCAGAGAAGAGAGTCAATCTGATGTTAGTGCAAACTGTGGGAAGACGCAAAGTAGGATGAAATAAATGAAGGGTTTTCCAGCTACTGCTGCTATTGTGTTTATGGGACACAAAGTGAAAGGCAGATGTGGTAATTATGCCCTTCATTTGATCAATGGAGAAAGCCAGTCAAGATAATTGGTGCTCTCTTTGACTTGTCCTTCTCCCTCACATTCAATCAGTCATCCTCGGGTCCTTGTGATTCCACAATTTCTCCTCCTGACCATCCTTTTACTCACTTTCTACTCCCAAGGCCCCTGTGCTGCTTATTTCAAAAGCCCCGTCACAGGTCTCCCTGCCTCAAGGGAGCTGTGCCAGTATATGATCTGGCTCCAAAATGGTCAATTATCATAATGCTATGGGAAACTTGTGGCCTTCACAGTTCATTATAGAGATGATTTTATCTAAGGGTTGGGGGTATCAGAGGACTAACTGTGACTAACTTGATTTTGTCTTTGTGGCCCTAGAACACAGAGAAGCTAAGTAAACCAAGTTAGAGATATCAATGAGACAGTTTGTCCCTTTTCATTTGGATACAATAACTTCTAAGTGAGTGGCATGAGGCAAGTGGAAGGGGAGGGTGAGTTTCCATTCCCAGCAGAACCCCAGCTGTGCTCATGTTCACTCAGACCCAGAGCAAGAGAGCAAAGTTTCTCCCCACCCACCCCCCACACCCAGGCATTTGGAAAACAAGCCATTGATTTAATTCATGTTAAGTAACAGAGAGATCTGCTACAGAATCTGCTCATCTCCTTCCTTTCATGCTGCCAGCCTGTGTCCTTAAAACACATGGAACAAGGAGCACACTGTCTCCCCTCCAGCCTGAAGGAGAACATCATGAATATCAGCTCTGGCCTCCCCTCACCTGAAAAGATGCTTCCATTAGGGATTAGAGTTAATGGGATGCTAAGAGCCCTGCCGAGTAACCACTCAGACAACAGCCCCGCATGTGGGTACATGAGAGTACATTATGTTTGCTTTCAGAGTTGGAAAAAGCTCAGACTAATGTCACCAGGTATTATCAGATCATAAGACCACAGAGCTAGATCTGGAAGAGAGAACAGAAACCCATTATTCCAACTCTCTCATTTTACAGATGAAGAAATTGAGGCCCGTGACCCAAGGTTACATGGGGAGTAAGCCACAGTCAGCCAACTTTCAGGTGACTTTCATCAGTCAATGTTTTATTAAGCACTTAATACATATACCAGGTATGGCACTAAGCAATAGGGATGCAAAAAAAGAGCAAAAACAAAATGCCTACCCTCAAGTAGCTCACATTCTAATAGTGGAGATAACAGGCTAAAAACTATGTGCATACAAAATACATACAGTGTGAACAGGAAGTCATCTCAGAGGAAAGGAGAGAGCAGCAAAGGGCAGTGGGACAGGCCTTCTGCAAAAGGTAAGATTCAAGCTGAGTCTTAAAGAATGCCAAAGGGTAGAGGTAAGGGGATGGTACAATTCAGGCATGGAGAAGTCAGTCAAAGGACACACAAGTTAGAAACAGAGTTTTGTGTTGGAGAAACAGCAATGTTATTGGACCATAGAAAATGTGAAGGGGAATAAAGTTTTTAAAAATTGGAAAAATAGGAATGGGACAGGTTGTAAAGGACTTTAAAACACAAAAAGAAGATTTTATATTTGATTTTGGATGTAATAAGAAGCCTCTGTTATTTAATGAGTAGGGGGTGACATGGTCAGACCTGTGCTTTTAAGAAGATCACCTTAGCAAAATCTGCACCCAGGTCCAGATTCATATTTTTCCACATGTCTAAGGTTAACAGGTACTAGAGAAGCAGTAAGGTATAGTGGGAAGAGCTGTGGATTTGAAATCCAGAAAACCTGGGTTCACATCTTGATTCCAGCTGTATAGTAACTTACTAATAGAGTTTCATTTCCCTTTTCCATAAATTCAAGATGATTCTTCCTCACAGAGTTGCTGTGAGATTCAGAGGAGGCAACATAAGTCAAGCACTTTGAAAAACTAAAAACCCAGGTTAAATTCCATCTAGGATTGCTAAGATTCATACCTGAATATCACTTTGGACATGAAAAACCTCTCAGAGGAAGAACTCTGCTCACAGTGGACTTGGCTCTTCCAGAAGCAGTCAATAAAAATCAAAGACTGGTTGTTAAAGAGGGAAGAAGGATGTGAAGTTTGCAGAGTCCTTAGAGAAAAGAGTTCATAGGTCACTGGCATCAGAGGATTTAGAATTGGAGGGGACCTTAGAAATCATCTAGTCTCACCCCCTCATTTTACCAATAAGTTAATTGAGGACCAAAAAATGGCAAACACCTTGTTCCTGGTCACAAAGTTAGTTAAGTAGAAATGTTGGGATTCTGTGCCTCTCACTCCAAATTCAGTGTTCCTTTTATTATAATTGTGACAAAAGAGTAGTATGTCCTTATCCTGGAAAAGAGACTGAAGACTGTGTTCAAGTATAGAGAGGGTTGTGGAATGGAATAGGCAGACATGATGTATTGGGGAAGGCAGAAGGAACAGAATACTGGACTAGGAATTAGAAAACTTGGGTTTATTAAATCTTAGCCCTGGCATCAGCTGCAAGTCACCTTCTGAGCCCCAGTTTCCCCATCTGTAAAAATGGTGATAATAATACTCTTCCAACCAATTTCACTGAACAATGATGGGGAAAATGCTTTACTAAAAAGGATTGGAAACTCAAGGTTCCTTCCAGCTTGAGTTCATCCTCCGTGATGCACTCCCCAGAGTTGTCTACCAAGAAACCTCTTCATCCTGAAACATCAGCCCTGGAATTCACAGGTTGGAAGTATCTTCTGAGGCTCTGGTCCCAGTGGCTTCTCCCTCTGATTCGGATGACTTCTCCTAGAACCTCCATTTAATGAGGGGACCCAGACCAGACATGTGTCATTTCTCTCCAGGCTGCACTCCCAACTTCCTCTACCTTATCTTTTATGTTTCATGCTCCCCCATTAGAATGTTCCTTGAGGGCAGGAACTTTATTTCTCTTCATATTTATGTTCCCAGTGTTTAAAATCATGCCTGGTACATAGTAAGGACTTAATAAATGCTTGTAGACTGACTGACAGAATTCCTGAAGGGTACCAAGGAATAGTAGAAAGTATGCAGGACCTGAAACTGGGAGAGTTGGGTTTGAATCCCAGTTCAGACATATATTAGCTATTGGGCCGTGTGTAAGTCACTTAACTTCTCAAAGCCACAGTTGCTTCATCCATAAAATACACACAGTAGTACTTGTATCTGGGGAAAGTGCTTGGCAAGCTTGGAAGTTAAATACAAATGGAAGTTGCTATTCTATGATCGTAGAAATGAAGACATAAAGAAAGTCAATCTTGAACGTTTAGCTATTCTAAATGTTGCATTTCAATTACTTGTTCAGTTATTTGGGGTTCACATCCAAATTCATCAGCCTCCTCAATCAATGAATCAATCAACAAGCATTATTTAATGTTTACTCTGTGCCAGGCACTGAGCTAAACAAAAAGAAAATACAAATAGGTCCTGCCCTCAAGGAGCTTACACTCCAGCGGGGGAAATTCCATGTTCATAAATATGTAGTAATCTGACTCCAATTCCTTCTTTAGCTTTGTCTCTCTATGTGCCTCTCGATACCATTTTGTTCCAATAAGGTGGTGGAATTTCCAGCCCCTAACATCTCAGTCACTTTGCCTGTGCTGCTCCCCATTCCTGTTATCTCCCCTCACCCCAAGTTTCCATCTCTGAAAATCTTCACCAACTGTAAAGGTCCAGTTCAAATTGCCACCTCTTCCACGAAGTCTTCCCTGACCTAGCTAGCTGAAAATTACCTCTCCCTCCATTGCATTAACATCCCACACTCATATAAATCAGCACGTTTCACGGTGGATTATATTTGTGTCTGTAGCTTAAACTTTTCACTCTTCTATGCTCCTTGTGGTCATCTGTGACTTATTCATCTTTACATCTCCTTTAAGGCCTAGCAAGTGCTTTATGCAAAATAGGAATCAACTGCTTACTGAACAAAAACAGGAAGGAATGGACAAATGCCTGCCATTTGGAAGAAATTACAGTAATGAAGTCTGAACTTGAATGTCTAGAAATTTTGAAGTATGGAAAACCCTCGCCCTTGACACACAGGCCTCCTTGCTGTTCCTTCAACAAGACATTCCCTCCATATCTTGCCACTGGATCCAGATGGCTTCAGAGGAGAAAGTGAGACTGCACAGCCCTGCCTCACTTAAATCCAATTCACTTGCTAGTCATGACATTACCTTCATGATGCAATGGTCCTCTTCGAGAATGAAGGATAAACAACCCTCCATATCCTAACTCCTTGCATTTTCACTGGCTGTCCCCCATGCCTGGAATGCTGTCCTTCCTTATCTTTGCCTTGTGACTTCCTTACCTTCCTTTAAGTTCCAACTAAAATCCCATCTTCTGTAGGAAACCTTTCCTGATTCTGCTTAATTCTAGTGCCTTCCCTCTGTTGATTATGTCTAATTTCTTCTGCATTCATCTTGCTCATACTTATTTGCATATTGTCTCCCCTGTTAGAGCGTGAGCTCCTTGGGACCAGGGGCAAACCTTCGCCCTTCTTTGTATCCCCAGTGCTTAGCATAGTACCTGGCACATAGTAGGCACTTGTTTACTGACAGACTGTCCCTACTCAGTCCTACTTCCTAACCTGTCCTATTAGCAATCCAAATTCCAAGGATGAAAGCAACAGTAACTTGGCATTGGAAGCACCAGAATTCTCAGAAGGCCAAAGGAATAACAACTCACATATTTTAAAGATCTCTAAAGTTTACAAAGCACTTTTCTTACAATAGTGCTCTTAGATAGAGATCTTCCCTCAGGCTTCATATATCATTTTTTAAACTTTTAAATTGATATATCATTTAAAAGAGTTATAGTTATCCCTGCTGTCAGGGACTATAGCTTATCTAAGCTTTGCATATTCCCTAGTGCCTAGCACAGTGTTCTGCATGGAGAAAATGCTTGATTCATATTTGCTATATTATGCTGAATTTGCACAGGCTATAGAACTATGGATGGTAGGCCCCCAAAATGATTTATTACCAAGGCAATCAGTTACGCGCTCTGTTCCTTGTCCACAGAGGAACTTTAATACCTCTCTGCCATTTTACCTACATGGTACACTGGTCAGAAGAGGAACTAGGAAAAGTGTGGGTGGCTCATCAAACCCCAACTTTACTATTCTACAGGATGGAGAAGCCAAAAAGCATATGCTACTGATATGGATTCTTTTCATATCTGTAGGGCATCACATTACTACTTCAGTGAATCCATTAGCATGGATACTATTTCCACCAATGCCAATCACAACTCCCCTGCTCCTTCCCATTGGTTTTAGCACCTACTGTATGCAAGGCATCATGCTTTTGGCGAGTAATTTAAGACAAAAATAAAACAGGCCTTACTCTCAAGAAGCTTACATTCTACTTAAATCCTTCTTGTTCTATATGGTTCTTGTCCTTCCATCAAGCCTTCCTAAAATGCACCCAATTCTCTGTAGATCTTCTTCCAGCTTCATTATTTTGCGAATAACAAAATACAACCTGAGTTGTCTCTCTGTTATCCCTCATGCTTGTTACATGACTGTCCCACTTTTTCCTCTAATCATCCATATCCTTGATGATGGCTTTCATTTATTTCCTGAACATCATCATTGGCAATATGCTACAGCCTACTTACATCCACATTTTCATTTTGTTCACTCCTTGGGTCACCCACAATAATGATTCTTCTGAGATTTTAGCGTTCTGCAACTCACAGCTAGACAGCATCAATGATAGACAATTTGTGATGAAGAAAGGTTTTTGTCAGGAAGCAACTTCAGATTATTGAAAGTGCTGGTCAATTTCCCAGAGCAATCCAGCCTATTCTCTTCATCTTCAATTCTGGACCCAGTTCATTGTCCATCTTGTAGTACTTGTCCTAGATATATTTACTCATGGTCTAATACAAATTAAATGGGCTAACCCTATTTATTGAGGTCCTATTCTGGGAAATGCAGAGTAAAACTTTAACTGGAATGCTTGGGGGATGGGTGTTATGGGACACTGAAATGTCTAATTTGCTGGCCTTCAGAAAAATACTTTTGTTCAAACCTTCACTGTGGCTCTGCCTTTATAATATTCTTTATGTCTTCATAAAAATTAGTCTTTCATAGCCACAGAGAGTCAGAGGGGGGTCTTTAAGTATTTGAAGTGTGAACTTAACGGGATCTTGGAGCTGGAAGGGGACAGATAAATCATCCAGTTCAACCCCCACCTGAGCAAAAATCCCAGCTGTACCATCACCATCAAGTGGTCACCTAGCTTTTGCTTTGAAAACTCTACCTGAGCATGCAGAGCATTCAATTTTAGGAATCTAATTGTTAGGAAGTTTTTCCAGACATCCAGCTCAAATTTGCCTCCTTGCACCTTCTACTCACTGCTACAAGTTCTGTACTTGGGGGTCAGGCAGAAGTATAAACTATTTTTGACACAGAATTCTTTCAAATACTTGAACACAGCTATCACGTCTGCTCTCCTCAATCATCTCCTCCCCAAGCTTCTTCTCCAGGGTAAATGGTCCCCTTCTCAAATGGAATACATTCATTCCACTATTCTGATTGCTCTCCTCTTAGCACTCTCCAGCTAAGGAATATCTTTCCTAAGATGTAGTTCCTTTAATTAAATATATTGTTCTAAGGGGCGGTCAGGTGGCTCAGAGAGTAAGAGCACCGGCTCCAGTGTCGGGATGACCTGGGGATCAAATCTGGGCTCAGATACTTATTTAGCACCACACCCAGAAATAACTGGCCATGTCACCTTGAGCAAGTTACTTAACCCCAATTGCTTACAAATATATATTGTTCTAAATGAGACACAGAATAGCATCTATGGCCACTTTAGTCTTAGGCATTATGTCTCTCTTATTTTAGTATAATTATCTTTCTTGGCTCCTATATCAACCAAGATCATACCCTACTCAGCTCTCAAGCTGATCTTCCCAAATAACATTTGGCCACATTGCTGTCACCGCTCTGCTCAATAAATTCATCTGACCCTTCATCACTTCTAGTGTCAAACATAAAAACCTTCGTTTGGCTTTTAAAGCCCTTCCAAATCTGGCGCCTTCCTACCTCTCCAGTCTTCTTACTCCTTCATGAGACTGTGAGGTCCCGATAACCAAGAGCAGTCTCTTTGCCTTTCTTTGTATCTCCAGTGCTTCGTAGCACATAGTAGGTGCTTAATAAATCCTTGATGACTTGACTAGACATATAGAGAGTTTGAAAACCCCCCAAAATCTCAGATCCTTTTCAGACAAACTGCCCTTGAGTCCTGCCTTTCATCTGATACCTATCAAAATAGTTTCTGGAACTCAATTTGTTACATGCATTCTTATTAGAATTTGTGTTATTAAATCCAACTCAAAGTTCCAGCCTATCAAATTCTGTTGGAATCTGGACTTTAAGCCTGTGCATTAATTCATCCTCTGACCTACACTTCAAAGCAGGAATTTGACTTGTTCTGCCTGGCCTCAGGTTGGAAGAATTAGAAGAAATGGAGAAAAATCTACAAAGAGGCAGATGGAAGGTTCCAGGCAAGGAGGAAGAATGGTAATGTCACAGAATGGAAAGAGAGATGGCCTTGGAGTCTGAGAGATTTGGACAATCCTAGTTGTGTGACCTTGAGCAAGTTATTTTTTTACCTTTCAAATACCCTAATTATCTTTCTAAGGTTACAAGTTGCAGCAAAGCTACTGGTTTGAACTGATAGAGAGTTCTGCACCAGTGCCCCCTCTCTTCACAGATAAAAGCACAGATTTCATTGAATGAATGAATGAGAAGGAATAGAATGGATTCTCTATCACTGGGTTACATTCCAGCAAAGGCTAAATTGTCACTTAGGATGCTGAAGAGGGTTTCTTGGACATGTGTGGGTAGGACTACAAGAACTCTGACATCTTTCTAAACCTGTAATTCTGATTCAAGAGATTTTAAAAAGCTGGGGGCATGGGGTAGCTTTGAGAAGAAAAGGATCATTGAAAGTTATTTATGTCTCTTCTTTTTTTATTATTTTTTTAAAACACATTTACTTAGCACAGTAAAAAGTAGCTTGAAGTCTTCCCCTAATGACAATACTTATTAATCAATGAGCATGTACTATTTACTGTATATCCAGCACCCAGCTATGAGGGGTATGAGGGATTCAAAGAAGAATAAGACATGATTTATGTCCTTAAGGAGCTTCCATCCTAATTAGAAAGATCAAATTATCCCACATGAAATAATCAGAGAACAAGTAAACATGAAATGTGTGGTGCTGTCTAAAGGTCACCACAATAAGCACATATTAAGTGCCTACTATATACATTCTGCTAAGCTCTATGGATACAAAGACAAAAGACAGCCCTTGCCTTCAAGGAACTCACACACTAATGAGGAAGGCATCAAACAAACATATATGCAAACAAGTTACATGCAAGAAAAATCCAAAGAGAACCATGACATTAGGGAAATGACGACATGACTTGCAGTTGACTTCGGTTTGAGGGAGGGAGGCCTGTGCAAGGTCACCAGCTCCTCCAGAGCCATCTGGGTCCAGTGGCCAGATATTCATGAGGATGACTGGAGATGGCCCAGGATTCAATGGGAAACCAGAGTTAAGAAAAATTGGGGAAGGTTTCCTGTAGAAGGTGGTACTTAAAGGAAGCCAAGAAGTAGAGAGGCAGAAGAATATATGGACTGTGGAAGGGAAAAACTAAAGGAGATAGAGATCAAAGTATAAGGAGATACAGGAGGAGAAATCTGTTATTTCAGCCACCAAATATTCTGAATCGTAGGATTAGAGATCTAGAAGCAAAAGAAACCATTGAGGCCATCTAGTCCACTCACACGCTCTCTCTCACACTCTCTCACATGCACTCTCTCTCTCTCTCTCTCTCTCTCTCTCTCTCTCTCTCTCTCTCTCTTTCTCTCTTTTATTTTGCAGATAAAGGAACTAAGGACCAGGGAACTTAAATGACTTTATGATTTGCTCAAAGGTGATGCAGACAGATTTTGAACCCAGATCCTCTGACTATAAAGTCAGTGTTCTTTCCTCTATATCATGCTGTAGGAAGAGGGAATGTGCCCACCTCAACAAGGGAATAACCAGTTGATTGTCCCTTCCCTTTCAACTTCTTCACTGAATGAGCATGGAATCAGTGGGGAGTCTTTTTAACACTTTCTGTCTTAGACTTCTGAATCCCCAACTGAGAAAGAAGAATAAGATGGTAAATGATGGATAGAACTCACACTTCACAGCCCTTCTGGAACCTTAACCCAAGACCACCAGAGATCAAGTATACCCAAGGAAGGCATTGTACATCAAGCCTGCAGGGACCTCTCAGTACCCAAGACAAGGACTGATTAGATTTCATGCTGGCCAAAAATTACAGGTACCAATATGATAGTTATTTTTATTATAACAATCGCTGAATGGGAATTCATTTTATTCTGTGCTAGATATGCTGATATATAGTCTAATACTAAATTATTCATCATCAAATTCTTTTATCATGTACATAAATGTAAATATGACATGCCCAGGTACTGAAATACTATTCAACTAGATATTTAAGCATCTACTCAATTTTTTAAAAAGTGCTCAGGGAAAAAAATCCACTTATTTAAAAAATCCACTTATTCAGCTTTTTAAAAATGAGACTTGTATAGTCCAAACTAATAGAGACAAAAAGGTTTGCTTTGAGTAGTTAGATGTGTAGTTTCCTTTGCAAATTTTCTCATTAGTCTTTATGTCTGGGATAATGCAGGTAACTATTGAATAGGTTCAATTACATAAAGTTAACCTTCCTCAACCAGAGCACAACAGAAATCTAGACTGAAATGAACTCACAAGAAATTGTTATTGGTTCTAGCCATTCCTGGTGTAACCTTAAAATATGAAAAAGAAAAGGAGGAAAGGGGGGAAATTTTCTAATTCCAAGTTTGGGGTGTGACCTATTAGATTCCCAAATCCAAGGTTATTTCTCAATCCTCGTCCTTCTTAACCTCTGGAGCATTTGACACCATTGACCATTTCTACCTCACCCCAACCCTTCCTAGATCTCTTTCTCTGGATTTTAGTGAAATCTTTTCCTGATTCTTCTCCTACATGTCCAAATGTATCTCCTCCTTCTCTTCTGCAGGAGCCTCATCTACTCCCATGACCTATGTGTAGGATTATCCTATGGCTCTGTCCTGGGCCTTCTCTTTTATTCACCTAATCTTTCTTTCTCTCATTGTGAACTCACCAGCTCCCATATGTTCAATAATCATTTCTTTGCAGATGACTCAGAATCTTCATAGCTATATCCTTACCTCTCTCCTATATTTCAGTTAACAAATTATTCCACGATCTTAACCCAGATGACCCAGAGACATGTCAAAATCAATATGCCAGAAAGGAAACTCCATTTTCTCCAAACCTACCCCTCTCACTCTCTAACATCTCAATTTTTGTCCAGCGCAACATCGAACTTTCACTCATTTAAGTTCCTAACCTCAGAATCATCCTCCACATTTAACTTGTCCTTAATCTTCATACATAATGACTTACCCAATCTTGTCAGTTCTTTCTCTACAATACAGTTTTCATCTCTTCCCTTGTCTCCATATACAACCACTACCATCCTAGCTTAGACTTTATCCCCTCTCTATTGGCCTACTGCAAAACTTTCCTAATTGGTCTCCCTGACTCTGGACCCCTCTCATCCAATATCCACACATTCTTTGACATTCCCACTCTTCTATTCCTAAATCTCCACAAATTATTATCTTTAGCACAAACTACAAACTCCACTATTTGGCATCTTTAACCCTTTGAAGCCTGACTCTGACCTCCAAAGCCAAAGTTTGGTGGAACAATGGATAGAACTGGCCCTTGAGTCAAGAAGATGTGAATTAAAACTGTTTTTAGCCCTTTTACTAACTGTGCAAGTCACTTTACCTCTATCTGCCTCAAATTCATCAGCTGTAAAATGGGGATATTAAAAATAGCACCTACCTCACAGGATTGTTGTGAGGACCAAATAAAATAATATTTATAAAGTGCTTGGCACAGAGTAGGCCCTTAATAAATGCATGTTCCCTTTCCTCCCAACTCCCGGATAGATTTCATGTTCTTCCTCCTCCTCTTCCCCACTACATTCCATCCAGACTACCCTACTTACTGTTCCCCATGTACCACAAGTCATGTCCTACTTCCTTTCTTTTGCACAGGCAGTACCCTATGTCTAAAATACTCTTCTTCCTCAATTTCTTTGCCTCTTGGAACCACCATCTCCCTTTAGGGCTTGGCTCAGGAGCCACCTCCTATAAGATACCTTTTCTTATTCTTCCCAGGCCCCCAACATTAGTGCATCCCTCCCACAAAAGAAGGAAGAAAACCCTTTGTACTTATGCATTTCACATATAATCTGTATTCACTTACCTGAGTACAAATTGCTACACTGGTAGAATGAAAACTCCTTGAGGACAGGGACCCCTAGCGCCTAGAACTTAGTAGGCCTCTGATGATTGCTAAACATTAGCCTGATGGAAGCCAAAATAATCTCCCCCTTTGTTATCAGAATAGACACAATCTCATGGGAGTGGTTTTCTTTTTATATCAGTCAGGATTATCTGATGAGGCACACTTTTTTAAAAAATGTTTTGCCATTTATGACACTCATAATAAAATGAAAATTAAAGTGAAGAAAATGTCTCTTGCCTAGAAAATTTATTGGCAAACATAATTAGGACCTCAAATGCAGTGAAAGCTTTTAAATCATCTGTCCTCATAAATCCAAAGTGCTCATTTTAAACTCCATTCCAACTTCTTCCTTAAGTCTTCCTGGTCATAAGCATTTTGTTGACTATGTAACTCACAGGGAATGTGGTAAAGCCTGGGGACCTATATGCAGGCTCCACCAGGTCAGGCAAATTGCTTGCTTTCTGTGTAATGAGCTTGACCCTACTGAGGGAGCCCACATAGGACCTTAGGAAGGAGCTTGTTTCTATGTTCCCAAGTGGCTGTGGCCTTGAAGGAACAATAACTTCCACTTATCCCTTTTCAGTTACAAAGTAATTTAAGTAACAACTAACTTTTAGACAGGGTTTTGAAGTTTGTAAAGCACTCCATGTACATGGTCTCTATAGAGCCCCACAAGTACTCTGAGAGACAGGTGCTTATGGGAATTATTATCTCCATTTTACAGAGAAGTAAACTAAGGGTCAGAAAGATTAAGCAGCTTGTTCAGGGTCGTAAAATTCAATTTATTTTGGCAAACATGTAAGCTCCTAGATGTCAAGCATTGGGCATACTGACAAAAACTAAACTGTAGATACTCTTGAGCTTACATATTGAGGGGCTATGAGCAGTACACAGACAAGTAAATACTAGATAGATAGATACATATGTAAATGTACACATGTATGTATACAGGTATAGAGGATATTTTATAGTTGTAGAGTAGATGTAGATTTAGCTATATGATGGACACAAAATATATATGCACATATACCAAAAAAATTGGGGGGAGGCACTAACAGCAAAAAGAATAAGGAAAGACCTTTTAAAGAGATGGAATTTGTACTGGTCCCAGGGTAGCCAGGGATTCTAAGAAGCTAAGGTAAGGGAGGAAAGCATTTTATGCATAGTAAACAGTGTGTGGAGAGGAATGGGAGTGAGAAATGGCATGTTATACAGGGACCAAAGCAAGTGGTCCAGTTTGTCTGGAAGGTAGAATTTGTGAAGAGAATTCACATGAAATAAGCTTTGGAAGGTAAGTTGGAGTCAGGTTGTGAAGGGTTTAAGTGCTAACCAGAGGCATTTGAATTTTACTGTTGTTTGTTGTTCAGTCATTTCAGTCCTCTCTGACTCTGTGACCACATTTGGGGTTTTCTTAGCAAAGATACTGGAGTAGTTTGCCATTTCCTTCTCCAGCTCATTTTACAGATGAGGAAACTGAGGCAAACAGGGTAAAGTGCCTTATGCAGTGTCACACAGCTAGTAAGTGTCTGAGGCCACATTTGAACTCATGAAGATGAGTCTTCCTGATTCCAAACCCAGTGCTCTATCCACTGGACCACCTACTGACCCTCCTTTGTATTTTATATGAAAGGCAATGAGAAGCCCTAGCAGTTTCTTGGGCAGGCATGATGTGACCAGCCCTTTCCTTTATGTGAATCAATCTGGCAACTGTGTGGAAGATACGTTGGCCAGGCTAGAGGCTAAATTTTGTCAGAAACTTGATCAAGCACAGGTCTTTCTGATACCAAGTCTAGCACACTTTCTTCTATACCTAACTGATTTTCCCTCCCACCTTACCAGGTATGTTATAGTGGGAATTCTTTAAGAGGGGTATGTATTGGTCTAACAGCTGCTTAGTTGCTCCAAACTCTAAGGCTGTGTGATTCTGTGAGGTAGGCTGTGCAATTAAGTCTGTACTTTACAGATTGAGAAATTGAGCCTTGGGTTAGTGAAATGACTTGTCCAAAAAGTGAATAAATAATAGAACTATTATTCAAACTCAAGAATTCTGACTCCCAGGCCTACATTTTTTCAACTATACTGCACTTCATCTTTTAGGGTGAAGACACTGGCCAGCACCAGATAATTTTTTGCTAAATGTTGGAATGTAATTTATCAAAATAGCCTCTGTCTGTCCTTACCTTTTTCCCAAGTGAGAGACCAAAGAACAAATTCAGTCAGCTTTTATGTGTTATTAATTTCTGAGTTTCTCCCATGCCAAGCTGGCAGATTCCACTGAATCACCTCAGGTACGGTATGTTGGGTTTCAGAGGTAGGAAACAGAAGAGCATGTCATCCCTCCAGCCTCTTGGGAATTCAGCAAATATTTAACTCAGCCTTTCCAACCAGACCTGAATAAATACACTGTGAAGATTATATGGGACCCACAGGTTTTAGAGTTGGAAGGGACTTTGGAGATTATCTAATTTAGTGTCGTTGTTTTAAAGATAAGGAAACTGAGGCCTAGAGTGGGAAAGGGTCTTATCAATTGTCAGTTTGGGCTAGACCTAGTAATTTCATTCATGAAGAGAGCTCCCAGCATGGAGATTCCTTCACCAATGTGAATCAGTAGATCACCTGTAATTTAAAGTCTTAGAGACTTAGGAATTGTGAAGGTAAGGTGACTGACTTGTAGTCACACAGCCAATATCTGTTAGAGGACCAGCTTGTACATAGGTCTTTTCCTTACTCCAAAGGAAACCCAATATCCACTAAGCCATACTTACTCTCAACAAAGGTCATACAAATTATAAAAAAGCAGAACCAAGATTTAAACCCAGGATCTCTGAATCTAAATCCAGAGCTTTTTATACTATATCATGTAACAAATTTAGTTTGTTTCCTGAGATAACATTTCTTCTTCTTCTGCCTTTTTAACTCTCTAAGATGCAAATTCATTTTACCTCTAATTTCTTATATCAGCAATGAGGCTTACTACCTAAAAAAGGACAATATGACCTACTATGGAGGATGATGTCACATAAGATGGTAAAAATTGCCTGCCCAATAATATAATATAAATGGATAAAACATGAGCCGTCATATAGAGTAGGCCCCTAACAAATGGTGAATCTGCTGAGCTATAGGTGACTGTATACAAAAGTTCACCCAACTCTAACAATGTCATCTCATTCCCTGATGCAAAATACAGCAGATGAAGCTCTGAACTAAAAAGTATGGGAAAAGGCATTGAGCACTTGTTAGCTTTAGACTAGAAGAAGGAATCAGAGCCCAGAATGGAGTCAAGTTACTCTCTCCACCATGGTAAGCTGCTTGAGGGCCATGACCATGTCTTATTCAGTTTTGCATCTCTCACAGTGTCTCACATACATACGTCTTCCAAATGAATCAACAATACAGGCCTTTGAACAAGTCTTTTCCTTTTGCTATGCCTTGGCTTCTCCTATAAATGAGAGAACAGGGCTTGATGACCTCCAAGTTCCATTACAGATCTAAAATTAAATAAGCCTTTTAGATAAAGTCATTAACACCATTGCCACAATGTGTAGTTTCATAAAAGGAAAGACAAGAGTTAGTCATAGTGCAGTGTAATAGGAAAAAACACTAGAATTAATTTCTAGTTCTAATTCTGACCTTAAATAACTTCATGGCCTTATATGATTGCAGGCACCCTCTCTGTGTCTCAGTTTCCTCATCCTTAGAAATGAAATAACATCTACTATAACTATTAGACAAGTTCAGTTCCATTCAACAAGCATTTATTAAGTGACTCTATTCCAGGTACAATATTGTAGTAGATACAGGGGATCCTCAAAAGAATCTGCAATCATCAATTCTAGAGTTCTTCTAACAATGGAGATCACAACCCATTTGTGGCTGCCCATTTTACATGACACTTCCTCATAGGCGATCCACCCAACCTGCTGGAGGCCTTTCCCTGTCTCTCTTTCCAATCTTCAAGTTAACCAGTAGAACACTCTTCTTGTCCAACTCTCATCAGTTACCCTGGCCACTTGAACACCCTCCAGTCACTAAATTCCTTGATGATATCTCTTTTTTGGAGTTCACTGTTGGTTGCATGTTACATCCTGTTCACACCCATGATGTATCTGTCCATTGATCTCTGTATGATATTTGTCATTAGTTCTTTGAAGCCACTGGTCATTCATTGGTGATCCATGTTCTGCTGACACATAGCACCTCAGGCAAAATATCAGTCTTGAAAAGATAGACCTTTGCTTTCATGGGAAGCCTAAGATCAGTAAAAGATCTTAGCAATTTTCTGAAAGTAATCCTTAATATCCTCTGCCCCCTTTTCAACTCTGGACCAAGCTCATTGTTCCTCTATGTCATCTTTTCCTAATACTTTTGGACAAGTTCTATAGGGTGTTCCTCCCAAAGCATGTTAAAATCTGAGCAATAGACATTCTTCATCCATCTGATCTTTCCTGTGAGGAAGGACAGGCCAAAGTCCTTGGAGTGATTACAGACAGTTAAATACTACAACCTCTTGGGGCTTGAGGAAATCAACACAAAGTCATCACCAAACAAAAGCATCTGAAGGACATACCATTTACAGGGAAACCTTCCTTGCCATGCTGCTAGGCTATAAAAAAAAAGAAAAAGAAATTATCTCTGTCACCTAGGAACTATTTTTCTAATAAATAAGAACTAGAAGACTCAAAAAAAAAACTCTTAAAAAGAGCTACCTTTGATCTCCTTGTCAATGTGGTAAAACTCTGAAACTACTCAATGCCCCAGCCTCTCCATCCATTAAATGGAGTCAATGCCTTCATTTACTTTCTAAAACAACTGACTTTGGAAAAGAAAATGAGAATGTATCTGTGAAGGTCTTTGAGTCTTTTTGGAGAAGGATTCTGTGGAAATAAAAAAAAAAAGAGAGTATAATTCAATGTCTCATGAAGAACATTAGGCAAAATTATGAAAGACGGCATTGTAGCAAGAGCAAAAGAAAATAGAAAAGGGAACTTTAAAGAGTTGTCTCTTCTGTAATTTTTTTAAATAAAAATTTGCAAATGAATGCAGTGGTTAAGAAACTGAATATCTGGAGACACATGGAGCCAGCAGGAGTGGTGGAAACTTCCGTATGATGGAGTCTGCCAGTGCTCTGAGGTGGTCTGACCTACAACGCTTTCTCTGTTCTTGTCCTTGCCTTAGCTTAACACTATGAAGCTGGGATTCTGTGAACCAGGTGATAGAAAACACTAAAATTAATCAATAACTATGAGAGCAGACTGATTTCAGCTGGTAGACTGAGAACTGACTTCACAGTTTCTCAGGTGGGAGAACTCAGTGACTTTCTGTATTTCTCCACACCTAGAAAATGTGTCATATGACAAACACCTAAACACAGTTCTGCAGCAACAACTGACACAGTTGCCAAATAATCTCTGTCTGACAGATGATAGGCACTGTGAAGTTCAGGCAACAGGTTCCCTGCATAGTCAAGTCTTATCAAAATCACCTTAAAGCTGTCTTTGCCTTCCCAGAGGAGGCTGTAAAGTTCTATGATTGACTTAATTTACACAGTAAGTGTTGACATGTGGATGTAGAGGAAGAATCTTGAAACATAAAAACCTGAAGATAAGAAATTTTTTCAACTGTTAACAGGCATGAGATTATACCCCAACAAGCAAATGGATCTGTGATTCAGCAATGCAGATAAACCCTCCAGTGATACAAACTGCCACCCGTCCATGCCTGCCCCTCTTGTGTAACTCTTAATCATGTACTCCCAGAAGTTTTCCACAATGAGTCCACCTCATGTGCTGCAAGTCTTCCTTGAATTCTCCTAACATTGCAATTATAAAAGCTCTTCAGTTTCACATTTGGGTTCTGCATTCTTGCCATATGAACTCTGTCATCTTTTTTTTTTAATTGCATACTTCCTGCTAACATCAAAGGATCTTTGATTTAGAGCTCAAATGTTTAAAAATCAAGTCCGACCCTCTCATTTTAGAGATGAAGAAACAGACCCATAGAAGGGAAGTCATTTGCCAAGGGTGACATAGTGCCTAAGGTAGAATTTGAACCCTGATCTTCCTGGCTTGAAGTCAAGCACTTTATCCACTACAAATGACCTCTTTAAGCAATGAGTATCTTTTGGTATCTTTTGTGCCCCTTTTCACAAGCAATTCAACTTCAATTACATGCATCAGTCTCTTTACAGACACTATGTATGTTTCCATTGACCTTTAAGGCATCTGAAATTGTAATTCTTCCAAAAGAATGGTGTTTTGTAACAGTCATATATCACCATTCAAGCAGTGACAAATATTTATTAAGCACTTACTGGGAGCCAAGCACAGTTCTAAACATTAGGTATAAAGAAAAGCAGAAACAATCCCTGCCTTCAACGTGCTCGTATTCTAATGGAAGAGATAATATGCAAATAACAATGTATGTAAGAGACATTGACATAATATGAATGGAAGGTCATCTCAAAGGCACTACCAGTAGTGGGGTTAGGAGAGACCAGAAAAACTTCATGCAAAAGGTGGGATTTGAGCTGAGTCATGAAGGATGCCATGGAAACTGAGGCAGAAGTTAAGAGAGAGAGCATTAGAAATAGTTCATGAAAAGCTACAGAGATGGACAATGAAGGATCAGGTATGAAGAACAAAAGTAGGTCAGTGTAGCTAGATTACATAGTAAATGGCAGGTGTAAAATGTGAGAAGAATGGAGTAGGAGGAAGGAACAAGGTTGTGAAGGGCTTTCAATGTCAAACAGGAAAGATTATATCTGATCCTAAAGGGAATAGGGAGCCATTGGGGGTTTATGTAGGAAGAAAGTGACATAGCCAGATATACATTTTAGGAAAATCATCTTGGCAGTTGTATGGAGAATGAATTGGGTTAGAGAGAGATGAGGCAGTGTAATGGGAATGGGAATTTGAAGATCTTCCCTGCCCATTAATAGGCCAAATGTAATCACATGGAGTACATGGTAGGAGGAGCTTACTGAAAGGGTGGGACAGGAAGGAGCAGAGGAGAGCCAGAACAGAGCTGGGAGCAAGCATCATGGAGGCAGAGCAGTTAGCCTGAGTGAGAGAGGGGCATTTTTGCTTAAGGGAGACAGTTTTGTTTTGAAGGCTTGATGGAGGGGAAGGCTTGGGAATGTTTGTGCTCCCTGCATTGGTTAGATGTACCAACTTCTTGTTGCTATGATGGATTTGGCTTTCTGGTTTGGGGATTCAGCTTTCTGGTATTTGGATAAATGTTTTGGTTCTGTCTTCCATGTGTAGTCTGTTACATTTTATGATTCAGAACTACACCAACATATGCATAGCCACTGTGGGTGCTGTGAATATCTCACTGGCATTATAGGCAGGGAGATCAATGTGAAGGATTTTGTAATGGTCAAGGAGAAAGATGATGGTCAGTAATAGGATGGTGGTTATGTGAGTGGGAAAAAGGGAGGTATTCAAAAGAGGTTATAAATGATGAGATTTGAGGTTGTGAGCCAACATAACTGGGGTGATGGCAATGCCTTCAAAAGTAATAGAAAAGTTGGAAAGAATGAAAAAATGGGAAAGGGAAGGAAGGAAGGAAATAATGAATTCCAAAAACAGGATATTTTACATTTGATCCTAGAGGTAACAGAAAGTCAATGAAGTTTATTGAGTAAAGAGGGCAATATGTTAAAACTTTAAGAAAATCATTTTGGCACCAAAGTGGAAGATGAAATAGAGTGGGGAGAGAAGTCAGCAAGAAGAATTAGAAGGCAGTGAGGCTACTTACCATCTTCTAAGGATGCTTTACCACCTGTGCCTTGTTGACCACAATAGTCTGCATATCTCTATTTATAACCATAGTTAGTACAATCGTTATCTTCCATAGTGTTTTGGGTTTTTTATTGTCATCATAAGTCAACCAACAAGCATTTATTAATTCCTTACTATGTGCCAGATAATATGCCAAGTGCTGGGAATACAAGTACAAGCAAAAAGATAGTTCCTGCCCTCAAAGATCTTACATTCTAATGGGCAAAACAATACATAAAAAGGAAACTGTAAAGGGGTTATGTGGGGGGGGGGGGAAATGGTTGGGAGAAGAGAAAGTACCCACCCAGAGGCAAGGTGGACACATTGGAGAAGTTTATTTAAAGGAGTGAAGTCGGGTAGGAATGGAAGAGGTAGCTGGCCTGGGCATTCTCATTAAATGGAACTTCTGGGAAGACCTCTATCCTCCAATCAGAGGGAAAGGTCTTAGGAGCAAAGGGTACTTCCAAGGTAAACATATTTGCAATTTCCATATCCTTGACCCATTCAAGTCAACAAGCATTTATCAAACACCTCCTATGTGCCAGACATTATGCAAGAGCTAATCATAATAGTTATTTAGTTCTTGGTTCCAGTTTTGACCCTAACCTCAGCCAGGACACCCTCATAGCACCTTATTGACCAGTTACAGCACTCTCCACTTCCTTTCTGCTGTTGCTATTGCTGCTTAAATACCTCTCTGGACTGGGCAACTTTGATTTCACACTTGCCAGAGCCAATTTAATGGTATCTGATTTCTAAGAGTCTCTTCACTGGTTCTTCATCTGTGTATGTGACAAAAGAGAATCCTTTTCTTTGATGTGTTTTTGTGTCCACAGAAAGTTCAATATTTTCAGTGCCTCCGAATACTTCCAAATGTTACTGGATTTGTTTTTCAGATGCTTCTTTGCTCAGTTTGCCCACAAATATTTAAGGAGGATCTTTTCCTATTAAAACTTTGGCCCTTTGGAGTTGGGGCTATCAGCTTACCATCTAGTTTGTGTTCTTTTAGTTCTCAGACCATTTCAGCCCTGGCAGCACCTTTGACAAATGCAATTCTAAATCCTGATCTTCCAGCAATTCATGGCATCTGTTTAGTTATGCAATCTACAAACTCTTCAAAATGAGTCATATATTCAGTCAGCTCTTTCTTGCTTGTAGCCCAGCATAGCCCTCCACTCATACAGATCATTATTCAGGTAAGTTAACCCTTCACTCCTACTTCCCAGCTAGTGCCTTGCCTCAGAGATTACCTTCCATTTCCACTTAGGATGTTTAAAAAGTTCAAGAGACAATTTCTGGGGAATTGATGATTTTTTTTAAAGCAATCTGGGTTAAGTAACTTGATCAAGGTTACATGGCCAGTTATTTTTGGGTGTGGTGCTAAGTATCTGAGCCGGGATTTGATCCCCAGGTCATCCTGACACTGGAGCCAGTGCTCTTACTTGCTGAGCCACCTAGCCACCCCTAAGAATTAATGATTTTATTAATAATACCAGAATTTTATTGATAAAAGAAGTCAGTGGCACTCTGAAATACCAAAGACTCCTCATGGCAATGGGCTCACAGTTTACATGCCCTTGGAAGAGTGGGTGTTCCTGAGGGTGGCAATCAACTCTGATTGCTTAACAATGAGAGAATGATTATTACAATGAGAAGTGGCTCACTCCAATGATAGGTTGAGTAAGTGATATCTTGCAACTATCTCTACATCTAGACCACCCCCCCAGGCTTGGACAATCCTAGACAAAGGATCTACCTCCACCCAACCTTATTGAATGGGCAGAAATTTCACCTTGGATAAGATTCCTTGTAAGGTTGTGTGGGGTCTGACCATAATTGAGCAGAAAGTTAGTTCAACCTTCTGAAATTAAACTTTTAAAATGAGGACTTTAGGGGGCAGCTAGATGCTGTAATGAATAGAGCACTGACCCTGGAATCAGGTGGGTGTGAGTTCCAATTTGATCTCAGATACTTGACACTTACTAGTTGTATAACCTTGGGCAAGTCACTTAACCCCAATTGCCCTGCCTTCCTCCACCCCCCCCCCAAAAAAAAGAAAATAAAGAAATGAGAACTTTAGAAAAAAGGGGGGGTGGGGAATTCTGAATCCCCCCCAATCAGTGGTTATTAATAATAATTTCTCTCACACAGCATATCTCCTATATGTACAGTTATTTGAATGTTATTTCCCTCCATTAGAATGTGAGCTCCTTGAGGGCAAGAACAATTTTCTAGTGTTTCTTTGAATCCCCTGCACTTAGCAGTGCCTGGTACATAGTAAGAACTTAATAAATGTCTGTTGACTGACAAATGCTTGTTGGCTGACTTTAAGGTTTGTGAAGATATATAAGTATATCTTATATATTCATTTATTATATTATATATGATATATTATCTATATATTAGTTCATTTGCTTTAGAGCATCTGTGTGGTATATACTAGATAGCCTCTAGGTCTTAGAAGAGTCAGGAAGACATGGGTTAAAATCCTGCTTCAGACACTTACTAGTTATTTGACCCCAGGCACATCCTTTAGCTTGTCTAGGTCTCAGTCTCATCTGGTGTTAAATAAAGTAACTGGATTAAGCTCCAAGGTCTCTTCCAGCTCTCAGTCTATAATATAATCCTATGCTTTTAAGCCATACAGCATCACTGGCAGAATATTCAGACTTTGAAAAAAAATGAATTTTTGCAATAATAAGGAGATAGGATAGCTATGATGATGAGATCTACAATATAATAAGCATGAGATGACCCAGGACCCCCACTAAAGTCCTCCTCTATTGTTTGTTCATGATGTCAGGGTGACCTGGGGTTTTTGAAAGCAACACCAGAAGAGTTTAAGCTCCATCAGGTCCTAACAATCTGGAAAAGCCTTGAATATAACCATAGAAAATAGACTATATCATCTCTTTCATCTAAGGAGGGGAAGTGGGACATAAAGAAGCATTTATATAGCACCTACTGTATGCTGGACACTATGTTAAGTGTGGTTTGTTTGGTTTTTTTTTTAAGATATTATCTTCTCTTATCTTCACAACCCTGAGGTGTAGGTACTATTATTATCTCTATTTTACAGTTGAGGAAACTGAGGCAAACAGAGGTTAAGTGACTTGCCTAGGGTCATACAGATAATAAGGGCCTGAGGCCAAATTTGAAATCAAGTCTTTCTGACTCCAGGCCCAGCACTCATGGATCTCTGTATCCCTGAATACCTACAGTAGCTGAAGCCTGTGCCACCAAGCTTTGCTCTCACTCACATACTATCCTCTGCCATGTTAATCTATCTCTAGCTAGACTGTCTGAGGTCAAGGATGGGACCATAGCTCTATCACCAAAAAGCTAAGCATATATTAGGTATACTTCAATATTGCAAAGGATCCATGATTCTTTGTGGGCTTTCCTTCCTCCAGGGCAGATATCCACCCATCTGTGCCTTAGAAGATGGCCTTCAGGAGAAGCTAGTCAAAAAGTAAGCAAGCAGTAAGTATTTATTAAATGCTTACCCTGCTCCTGGAGGTGTGCTAAGTGAAGAGGGTGAAAAGAAAAATAAAGGTAGCCCCAGGCCTCAAGGAGCTCACATTGTAGTGGAGGGAATGACATGCAACCAACTAGTTATAAACAAGATCATATATACACACATATATGAATTATTTATCATATCATAGACATTATATATAATATATATTGAAAATAAATTGGAGATAATCTCCGAGGGAAAGCATTAGCATTAATGGGGTTCAGGAAAGGCTTCTTGCAGAAGGTGCAATTCTAGGTAAGCCTTGAAGGAAGGGAGGAAGCTACAAGGGGAAGATAAGAAAGGAAAAGATTCCAGGCTTGGGGGATATTCAGGAAAAATGTATAATCAGGCAATGGAATGTTTTTACAAGGAACAGCAAGGGAGCCAGTGTCTCCCTGCAGCCCCTAAAAACAGGCTTCTCTGAACTTAGACTGGTTCTGAGATGACAGAACCACATTCCTAGCCTCTCTAGCAAGGGAGGCTCTGTGACTGTGTTCTGTTAGTGTAGCTTTTGAGAATGCAAGATGATCTTCACTCCATAGTTAGGAATCCAAAAGAGAATTCTAGTAAACTCACATTAAGAAATCAATAAATACTTAATGGCTACACCAAACCTTCTCTCCTCCCCAACCCCCAAAGATAGCAACAACAAAAAGGTGCCTGACCTATAGTGCAGTTAAAAATTCAGTAAACCTCCACTTCCATACTTAGTCATACTTGCCCTGTTTAATTCCAACCCAGAGAATCTCCAGCCACACAGAATTCTTCCAATGGTTGGTTGCCCTGCTTCAACTTCCCCAACTCCCACCTTCTTCCAAAGGTGAAATATTTCTATAACATCCTCAGAGTTCTGACTTTTAACAATTTTTCCAGTACGTATCAACAGAGGCTAGCCTAGATGATCTCTAAATTAAGCTCCCCATGCTGGGGAATTTTTTTTGCCATTAATCATATGCATGTACACATGCACACAGATACAAACAGATACACACACATACACACACACTCCCCACCCCACCCCCCACACACACACTGGTGCTTGTGATTAAAAAAGTGCTTCTTGTTGATTACTTGATTTTTATTAAAAACTAAAAAGAGAATTTGAGAGGTAGCAGAAAAATATTTTGTCACTGAAGTCTCATGCCATAAAGGAACATGAAGCATGCCAAATTGTGAAAAGTTCCAAAAAAAAAAAAATAAACCTAGCACCACTAGCTTGTCCAGACATGTGGATTTCACTATTACCTACCTATGGAAAAATAAATTTTAAAAGGTTGTGCCTTGTCCAGAAAGTGCAGTACTCATCCCAAAAATGTACCATCGTTTTTTTATGACAATGCCAGTTTCTAATTTATCTGGCAACCAAGGAACTTTGCTTCTGTGTAATAAGATCCATTAACTAAAGTCCTCCCTTTTTCCATAGCCTTCTCTGATAAAGTAATAGTAAGTCTGTCTACCCACTGTACCCAGTATCCCCTGCCAATGATATAAATAAAACAGGAGAATGAAGGGACATAGAGTACAACCCCAGCAAACCACTAAAGGAAAACATTCTTCCAAAGCCTATATCTATGTATGCATTTTTAATTGGTTCATATTATTATATTTTCTTTCTTTTCTTTCTGCTTTGTTTTGGAGGGGGGAAGGCAGGGCGATAAGGGTTAAGTGACTTGCTCAAGGTCACTCAGCTAGCAAGTGTTAAGTGTCTGAGGCTGGATTTGAACTCAGGTCCTGAGTTCAATTTCAATGCTATTTTCAATGCTAATATATGTCACCCAATGCAGTATGGCAAAGTGAGAAACAATGTCACATAGAGAATAATTAGAACAGACTTAGTATTTGAGAGACTTGAGCTTGAAATTCTGCCTTTGACACTTATGCAGAGCCTGTTTCCTCATCTGTGAAAGGGGGCTAGTCATATATGCTGTATGTAGCCCCACAGCTGTGCTGTGAGGCATAGATGAAGCAGTATGTGTAGGTAGTATGTCTCAAAATAATGTAAAATCCATGCAGGCACAACTTGTCATTTTTTCCTCTCTATCCTCTGCACTTATCACAGAGCCTGGAAAATAGTAGACACTCAATTAATGTTTGTTGATGATGTAAAGTGAAGTGAGCAGAACGAGGAGAACATTGTGCACAGTAAAAGCAATACTGTATGACGAAGAACTGTGAATGACTTAGCTATTCTCAGCAATGCAATGATCCAAGACAATCCCAAAGGACTCATGATGAAACATGCTATCCACCTCCAGAAAAAGAACTAATATTGTCTCAACACAGACTGAAGCATGTTATTTTTCACTCTCTGTCATTTTAACATGTAATTGGAGGGAATGAAATATTATTTTGGAAACAATTTTTTAAATGTTTGTTGACTAGTAGAAGGTAATTTTCTAGAGTACAGTGGCTACTTCAGGTTTTTGTCTTTGTGCTTGACACAGTCAATACTTCGCACATATCATATGCCCACTAGATGTTTGTTAAATTTGTTGTATTGAATGAAATAAATATTGAGGTAATCAAATTGAAAAAAAAGGTTATTTTTTTTACTTTAATTCACATTTATGGACCATTTCCTTTTGATAAAAATAACATTCTAAAGACATTCCTGCTCATCATATTCATAATGTGTTGATATTTTATCATTAATACAATAGATTTTTTTCTATTTTTTGTATTTGATACAAATACAGTGATACATTTTAACAATGTAGAGCTCATATATCACATGCTAGGAACTTCAAATCTATGTGCAAAAGGACGACTTGCTATCAATATGCTTTTTGTTTGTTCCAGGGTGTTATTGTCTGCAATAAGAGACTAGCACCTAGCATAGACATGTGAAGGCCCATGATAATATACAGGATGAAGGCTTCCTGATAACAGCCAATGGCTCAGTCGGTCATTAACATGTATGATGAGCAAAAGGAGTAAAACACTGAGGGACAAGGTAGAGAAAGGCAAAAGAAGAAATGTCTGTCTCTAACAGAGGAATGGAAGAGAACTATGTATTAGGAACATCGTAAATGTCTCATTTGATCCTCTCAACAATCTCATTTTTATAAGTAAGCACTATTACTGTCCCTATTTTACAATTAAGGAAACTGAGGCAGACAGAGGTGATATGACTTGCCCAAGGTCACACAGTGAGAAAGGACCTGAGGCCAGAATTGAACTAAGGTCTTCTTGAGTCCAGTGTTCTATCCATTATGCCACCAGTTGCCAGAGAATTTAGAAGAGGAAGAGGAATTCATAGCATAATTTTATAGACCAGCTTCCTCTAACAACCGAGTCATACAAAATTATGAAAAATTTCCCCAATGATGGTAAATATTTTCCCTCCTTTTTGCAGTTCTCTCTAATTCTTTGATAAGCAATTCCATAGATGTCTTGAGGTCAGACACTGATAAGGCCCTAGAAGTAAAAGCCCCCTAGACTAATGCTCAGTTTGAAATCTACAGGAAAAAGAGATTACAAAGACAAAAGTTAAAAAGTCCCTTTCCTCAGGAATCTTCCATTGAAGCACCAGAGGTCCCCTCTTGCTTCCAGAAGAAAATAAAAGCCCTTCTAAGTGACTTTTAAAACTCTAGAAATGAGAATTACATACACAGATTCTCCACTTACACGCAAAACATGGAGGGAAATAACATCAAAAGAGAACCGAGAAGTAGGCCTTGAATCTCTTCTTCTCCAAGTAATTGCACTAGTGAATCACTTCAATCATGAATTCCAGAGGCTGGTGACTTAGGTGAGCCACATACTTAGACATTTAACTGTTTCCTTGGCAACCCACTTCCATTTCCACAGCTCCTCACCACCTCTACCCACCACCACCACAGCTGAGTTTCTAAATCTTGGAAGGACACACCAGACCTAGCTATCCAAACAAAAAATATTTACTGAGCACCAACTTAGCCCACTGAGAGTCCAATAGAAATGAAGAAAATTTTTACCTGTTTAGGTAACAAATGGAACAAATATATATGAGTATGAAAAACTCAGCACATGATTCCTAAGTAATGCTTCAGCAAGTGTGCCTAAACAGGTTGTTCTGTCAATGAAGAAACTTTCACTGAGGGCCTACCTGCTTACAACACCATACTAGGCCCTGAGGGGAAACAAATAAATATAATACACTGTCTTGTCCGCAGGGAATTCACAGTCTAGCTAGAGAGATAAGATTTAGACACATGAAGAAATTGCTAGGCAGTGTATAATGAGGCAATATATTAGGTGTTAAAAACAAAAAAGTTAACCCAGTAAGAAGTCAGATGACATGGAGATGAGAGAGCACTGGCTTACTCAGAAAAGATTTCAGGGAAGATGGGATCAGTTTTCAGGGTCACATTTTAGAAAGGCCATTGTCAAGCTAGAGAGAAGCCAAGGAAAGGAGATCAGAATGGTAAAGGAACTAGGGATATTTCAAATGGAGAAGACTTGGGGAGAGAGGGGAATATAAGAAGAACAGTGGGAGGGGAGACATGACAGCTATCTACAAGGCTAAAACATGAGAGAAATTGGACTTGTTTTGTTTGACCCCAGAGGTCAAGACTAGGAGCAATGAGAAGAGATTGCAGAGAGACAGATTTAGGCCTGGGCAAGCCACTTAACACCTCTGTGCCAAAATTTATTTATTCCTTCAGATGTTAAATGAAGGGTTCGGCACGGCACATGCTCATAATAGTAACTGCTAGGGAGGCTGGTAGATTTCTTGAATTTGGAAATTCTGAGCTGCAAGGGGTGCTAAGTCAATTGGGTCTTCATCCACACTAAGTCCATAATTAATATGGTGAGGTCTCAGAAGAGGGAAAGGGAAAGGGGTGAGGGAGAGAGCTTTTATCCAATGGCCTGAGATAGGACAAACTGACCTGTATTGAAACTGTAGACCAAAGCTTCCATGCTGATAAAAATGGGAAAGAGCAGTAAGTTGTGTCTACTTTTATAGACTATGTAAGATAAGGAGAAATAGTCTTAAAAATAAATACAAATACATGTAAAATTAAAATAAAATAAAAATTTAAAAACATAAATACAAAAAATAAAAATAAATGAAAAGTTCAGATTAGAGGGCTCTAAGGTCCCTTACAACTCTGTTGCTATCATCCCTTATCCTAAAATTTGAGTCATCCAAAAGTACAGGGACTGCCTCAAGAGGTAGCATTTTTCCCATCATTGATGGTCTATGAGCAAAGATTGAATAACTGGCAGTTGTGGTATAGAGGAATCCTGTGAGGTAGCTAGGTAGCAAAGTGGATAGAGTGTCAGAACTGGATTCAGGAAGACCCAAGTTCAAATCTGGCCTCAGAAATTTACTAGCTGGATGACCCTGGGGAAGTCACTTAACCTTGTTTGCTTCAGCTTCCTTATCTGTAAAATGAGTTAGAGAAGGAAATGGCAAGTCACTGCAGTATCTTTACCAAGAAAATTCCATATGGTGTCACAAGAAGTCAGACATGACTGAAACAACTGAACAACACCACAGACTGCCTCCAAGGTCAATCCCAACTCCAAGATTCCTTGATTGTTTGTAAAATTTGAGATGAGTTTTTAAGAATGGGTTAGATTTACTTCATTCAGTATCAGTTTATGTAACTATGTCTTTTTAATCTATTTTTTCATTTCTTATGGTACAATAGTATTCCATCACATTCAAGCATTTCTCAATTGATGGGCATCCCTTTAGTTTTCATTTTTTTTCTACCACAAAAAGCATTGCTATGAATATTTTGTATACAGAGGCCATTTTTGTCTTTATTTGATCTCTTTTGGTTATAGGCCTAGCAGTGATATAGCTGGGTCAGAGGGAATGCACTGTTTAATAACTTTCTGTGCATGATTCTAAATTGCTTTCTAGAAGGATTGTACATATTCACATGTCTACCAGTCATGCATCAATGTGTCTGTTTTCCCACAGCCCCTCCAACATTTATCATTTTGCCTTTTTCTGTTATTTTAGACAGACAAAGGGCCACAATGATGATAACAATTAGGGATAGACCAAAGAAGTAGTGATGGAAATGGAGAACACGTGGATTCAAGAGAAATTTCAAAGGAAGGATTAACAATATATAAGGGTGTGTCTGGTTATAGGGAATTTTAGGGTCAAAGATGATTCTATGATTTAACATGTTAAAAAAAAAAAAACATCTGGCAAGAAATAGCCATCTCAGCTACCAAATGTGAGATTCTTTGCAGAAAATTGGCAAGAGTAAAGGCAAAGTCCCAGTTTCCAAAGAATCAGGCTATAGTGTATCAGGTTAGGAACTCAGTCACAGGAATTGCCTGGAAGACTGACATGAATGTGGGGCAGTGAACCGAAGTTTTCCTAACTCCAAGTCTAGGACTCTACCCACTAAGGCATGTTGTCCCTGGATAGAGTAGATAAATAGTATTACTATGATAGAATAATATCTTTCATTTCCAAGGTTCCTTGGATGTGGATCCAAGGGTATTAGGGCATTCAGTTAAAAGATTCACTCAGATTATTTGCAATTTTGCCACATTATTCAGAAGAAAACATACTTTATTTTTCAAAAGATATTTACTCTTAATTCATGCATAAGGAAACTGAAACGAACTTGGAAATTGGGTGATTATGTCTTCTGCCTACCATCTTAAGGGAGATTATCATTTCTTTGGAAAGACTGTGGATTCCGGACTTCCAGAGAACCAGTAAAAATGTGACACCATCTCTCATGTGAAGTAACATCATGAGTGAATAAAGCTAATCTCACAAAGTCACAAAAATGTCACAGTCAGAGAATAACTTAGAGTTCATCTAGTCCAATTGTCTCATTTTACAGAAAAGGTCAATAGAGAGAACATAATTTTTCCAAGGTCATACAAGTAGGAAATGGTAAGGCCAGGAACTCAAGATAAGTCTCCTGACTCTAAATCCAGGTTTCTCTCATGAAATCGGGCATTTTTATGAGGTTGTATTTTGCATATCCCAGATAACTAATTAAAGAAGCTTAGAGAATACTTTTCTAATCACGTTTTTCTTTTGCAGGCTGCAAAACAAAAGACCACATTTTCTCTGGATTCTATTAACTTACTTAAATAACATATGTCTTACATAAACATTAAGTAAATGAAAGGAGTGTGATGCTCTGAGGTACATGAATATGGGCACATGCTAGATGACCCTGACTCTCTGTGGTGTAATATAATGCTTAAAGAAATTATTCTGTTCAAAGCAGAAGCCCTCACTTTAAGCTGTTTTGGTATAGGAGAAAGAATACTGAATCTAGAGTCCAAGGGCCTCAGTGCCAGTCCCAGCAATACTGGTTTTTTTAGTTATGTGATCTTGACCAAGTCAATTAACTACTTCTGTAACCTTGGGTTAATCGTTTCACTGGCCTTTAGTTTCCTCATGCATAAAATGAGGCAATGGATTGGATAATTCTTAAGGTCCTTTTTAGCTCTAAAGCTATGATCTTAAGCCATTAGTTAATGGAATAAAAGGTAAACTAAAAACATAAGCAATCATTTACAAATTGTTCTTCACTGACTAAGAACATAAGCTTAAATTCAGTCACAGCATCTCTTAAGTTGAAGAAGATATTACTGTTAACATCTAGAAATATTGAATAGATCCATTTTGTAAAATACTTCAGCTCCAAGAGGTAAGTTGTTTTCTACTAATGATCCTTTTTTTGCAAAAGAGAATTAGCTCTAGTCATCTTCCAAGGGTCCCTTCAGTTTTTATACAAACATGCTAAAAGCAAAGGAAGTTAGGCATACAGAATCAATGTTATTCTCTATTTAACTGAATAGTCAACATTACCTTCCCTCTCTATCTATAACTATATTGTAACTCTAGCAGTGATGAAAGACATTTCAGAATTTGCTTTCTCCTGTAGCAGCTAAGTGTTTGACCAATTGAAAGAGAAAGAAGACAGGGTGATTATTTTTGAGTACCACACTTTATACTTGCCAGGTATGTCTTAAGTGCTACTCATCATAATGTAGCTTCCTTTTATCAGGAAAAATACTTCAGAAGATGGAGGAGTAAAAGCAGGAATTTGCTTCAGCTCCTGCTCCAACCACCTCCAATACCAGTAAAAAAAAAAATTACTCTAAACAAATTTTAGACATACAGAACACACAAAGTGACAGAGAGAAACAAATCACCCACTCAAGGCAGACTGGCAGGCTGACAGGAAGGGTCTATCACAACAGACTGGGAGCTAAGCACAGTCGTGCACAAGCCGCAGGCCCAGAACTGGGGTGGCCCCAACCAGCAGCACAGATTGGCCAGAGCTGACTTCAGGAGAGTGAATCACCAGGAGCTATGGTGGTTTCCAGACTTCTCAACTCATAATACCAAAGAGGAAATAAAAGATCAGTGGGGACCTTTGTTGGAACTAGGTGAAAGAGGAGCACAGGCCAGCCCCTGACCCCAGGGAGAGAGGTGGCAGAGACACTGAAGCAGCATCTGTTGCACCATGGCTGCCTCTGGAGCTCCTAGCCTGCAGATAGTAAGGGGATCAAGTGACCATTCAGAGGATAATCTTTCATACTTGGATCTGGGTCACAGTCTTGGGTGGTGGTTCTGGGGTGGGAAACACCAGCGTGCCAAAGCTTGTGGGGGCTGTAGAGAGGGTGCCTCCTAACTCTGACAACATTCGCAAAAACCCCAGGGATTTGGGACACAGCTCTCTTCACTATGGAAGCAGAGTTCTACCCTGGCAAAGAGCTCAAAGGTCAAGTAAGTGACTGGCAAGATGAGCAAGCAGAGGAAGCACAATCAGACCATAGAATCCTTTTTTGGGGACAAAAAGGATCAAAACATGGAACCAGAAGAAGAAATCAAAGTCAGAACTCCTGCATCAAAAGCTTCTAAGAAAAATATGAATTGGTAACAGGCCATGGAGGAGATCAAGAAGGATTTTGAAAATCAAGTAAGAGAAGTAGAGGAAAAATTGGGAAGAGAAATGAGAATGATGCAAGAAAATCATGAAAAGAGAGTCAACAACCTGACTGAAGAAAATAACACTTTAAAAAATAAATTAACTCAAATGGCAAAAGAGGCTCAAAAAGCCAATGAGGAGAAGAATGCTTTAAAAAGCCAAATTTGCTAGATGGAAAAAGAATCTCAAAAGCTCACTGAAGAGAACAATTTCTTCAGAACTAGATTGGAACAAATGGAAGTTAATGACTTTATGAGAAATCAAGATATTATTAAACAGATCCAAACAAATGAAAAAAATAGAAGGCAATGTGAACTATCTCACTGGAAAAGCCACTGACCTGGAAAATAGATCCAAGAGAGATCATTTAAAAATTACTGGACTACCTGAAAGCCATGATTAAAAAAGAGCCTACAAATCATCCTTTAAGAAATTCTCAAGGAAAATTGCCCTGATATTCTAGAACCAGAGGGCAAAATAGAACTTGAAAGAATTCACCAATTATGCCTCTTGAAAAAGATCCCCAAAAGAAAACTCCCAGGAATATTATAGCCAAATTCCAGAGATCCCAAGTCAAGGAGAAAATATTACAAGCAGTCAGGAAGAAACAATTTGAGTATTGTGGAAACACAATCAGGATAACAGAGGATGTGGCAGCTTCTACATTGAGGGATCAAAGGGCTTGGAACATGATATTCTGGATGTCAAAGGAGCTAGGATTAAAACCAAGAATCACCTACCCAGAAAAACTGAGTATAATGCTTCAGGGGAAAATACAGTCATTCAATGAAATAGAGGACTTTCAAGTATTCTTGATGAAAAAAAATAGAGCTGAACAGAAAATTTGATTTTCAAATACAAGAAGCAAGAGAAGCATGAGAAGGTAAACAGGAAAAAGAAACCATAAGGAACTTATTAAAGTTGAACTATTTACATTTCTACATGGAAAAATGATAATTGTAATTCAGGAGACTTTTCTCAGTATGAGTATAGTTGAAGGGAATATATATGTATACATACATATATGTATGTATAGGAAGGTATATGTGTATATAAATATATATGAGTGTGTGTATATGTGTGTAAATGTATACATAGACAGAGGACACAGGATCAGTTGAATAAGAAGGGGTGATATCTAAAAAATAAAATAAAGAGGTGAGGGAGGAATATATTGGGAGAAGAGATAGGGGAGATAGAATAGGGTAAATTATTTTATATAAAAGAGACAAGAGAAAACTGTTACAATGGAGGGGAAGAGCAGGAATGTGAAAGGAAAGGAGTCAACCTTACTCACATTGTATTTGGCTTAAGGAAGGAATAACATACACACTCAATTAAGTATCTTACCCTACAGGAAAGTAGTGGGGAAAGGGATAAGAGGGGGGATGATAGAAGGGAGGGCAGATTGGAGGAGAGGGTAGTTAGAAGCAAATACTTTTGAAAAGGGACAGGGTCAAAGTAAAAAATAGAATAAGTGGGGGGGGCAGAATAGGATGGAGGGAAATCTATTTAGTCTTTCACAATATAACTACTATGGAAACATTTGGCATAATTACACATGTACAACCTATACTGAATTGCTTTTCTTCCCAGTGGGAGTGGGTGAGGAGGGAAGAAGGGAAAGAATCTGGGAAATCAAAGTTTTAAAAACAAATGTTAAAAAAAATTTTTACATGCAACTTGGAAATAAGATATACAGGCACTGGTGTATAGAAATCCATATTGCCCTACTAGAAAGTTATAAGGGGTATGGGGGGGAGGATATAAGAGAAAACAGATTAGGGGAAGGGGTATTCAGTAGGCACGCTATCTTGGGGTGGGGATAGGGGAAAGACAGGGAGAAAATTTGTAACTCAAAATCTTGTGGAAATGAATGTTTAAAACTAAAAATAAATAAATAAATAAATAAATAAATAAATAAATAAATAAAATATTCTTTAAAAAAAAAAAAGGAAAAACACTTCGCTTTAAAGGGAGTGAAAGGCCATTGAAGTCAATCTGGACCATTAGCCCTCTTGAGTCTAATGTTCTCTAGTGCTATCATTATCCAAGTGTAACAGCTAAGTTCATGTTCATCTTTCTTGTACAATCTCAGTAACAAACTATCTAGAGTTTTTGCATAGGTCATGTAATAAAGAATGCCACAGTTGTCAGTGATTGGTAGGGTGAAGGGAAGAGTCCCAGTTGCTGACAGATTTTAAGATTATATTTCTCCTAAATTCAGCTCTTTCAATGTCTATCCCAAATGCCTTACTCAGACAGGACATTGTGACTTTAAAAGAAATGGAATGTATCTAAAGGATGGCAGTCTGTAGCTTTGATTCCATGCAACATAAGTACTGGGTGAATGAACTACAGATGTTTAGCCTGGTGAAGTCCCAGTAAGGGAGAGGTTGTGGGTGTAGTTGTTGTTGTTGTTATTGTTGTTCAGTCACATCTGACTCTGTTACCCCATATGGGATTTTCTTGGCAAATGTATTGGAGTGGTTTGCCATTTCTTTCTCCAGTAGATTTGACAAAAGGAGGTTAAGTGGCTTGCCCAGGGTAACACTGATAGTATCTGAAGCTACACTTGAACTCAGGTCTTCCTGATTCCCGGCTCCACTGAGTCACCTAGCTGCCTCCAGGGGTGGTGCATGAAATCTCTCTTCAAGTATCTGAAGAACTATTATATATAAGATGGATCAGACTTGCTCTGTTGCTGAGAGGGCAGAACTAGGGCCAGTAGATAGATTTTGCAAAGGGAAAGACTTGACTTAAGGAACAGCTTCCTAGGCAGCACAGTAGAGTATGGGACTTCAAGCTAGGAAGATCTGAGTTTAAATCCCACCTGAGAAACTTAACTTATTGTGGGACTGTAAGCAAGTCTTTAACCTCTCTGTGCCTCAGTTCCCTCATCTGTAAAATGATCAGATAAATGTGTAAAATGCTTCACAAACCTTAAAGCACTATATAAATGCTAGTTATTATTATTAACTAATTAGGACTATAAAAAAGTAGAATGAACTGCTTCCAAAAGTGGTGAGTCCCCCTTCTTTGCAGGTCTTTAAGCAGATACTGGGTGACTATTTGTCCATGCATATTACAGTGGGCAAGACTTTTAGATACGGGTTGGAACAGATAGGTTGAATTCAGTTTCCTTTCAACTCTGAAATTCTATGATGCTATTTCCCCATTTGCACTCTAGCCTACAGGGTTCATAGTAGTGTTTTGTTTTATTTGTTTTTGTATCTAAATAAAAAATAAACCTGGATGAAAACTTTGAGGGCATTGAATCTAAATCCTTCATTTTATAGATAAGGAGACTGAGATCTAAAAAAGAAAAATAACTGCTCCAAGCTAGAAATAGTCCATAGTCTCAGCCTCCAAAACCAATGCTCTCTCTACTACATTATATTAGACAATGAGGCCCAGAGAGATGAAGCAATTAGCCTAATGTTCCACAGGAAGTACTAACCAGACTCAGATTTGGTTTGATGATTATGGGAAGGTTCTCAGCATTGGTTCTGCACTTTGCTCTAGAATTTTTTTTTAATTCTTCCATCCTAATCCATGTCCCTCTCTGGCAACCTGTTCGCATAGAATTTGAGTCTTAGAATTACAGAAGGCCAAATGGCATGACTTCAAGGGACATTAGAGAGCTTCTCCCTCCCACTTACTAGATGAGGAAACAGGCTTAGAAATATGAAATGATTCACTCAAGATGAATAACAGAGACAAAACTAAAAACCATGTTTTGTTTGGATATATTTTTTCAATGGCATAGAGGATCTCTTGGATGAGGAAAATCTATCTACCAATACAGGTTGGCAACTTCTCTGCAACTGAGAATCATAGAGAGTTACTGAGAAATCACATGGCTTGCCTAGAATCACAAAGGCAGTGTGTGTCAGCAGTGGGTCTTGAGCCCAGGTCTTCCTGTTTTCCAGACCAACTCTCTATTCTCTACACTATATGGCTCTGTGATCCCATCTATTCAGGAGATCCCTCCAATTATGCACATTCAATCCATCCGTGCCTGTCCATCTTGTGCCTCTCTTAGCCACGTCCTTACCTAAACTCCCCAAAGGGGTTCCATCCATCATAAACTAAGATAAGGCAACAACCAAGGTTATGAAGGGCCGTGGATCCAAACTATATGAGAACTGGTTAAAATAACAGATAATATTCAGCCTGGAGAAGAGAAGGAGGGGAGAAGTGAAAGGGGAAGGGGACTGGGTTAGAAGAAAAGGAGGAGAGAGGGAGAGATGACAGCTGATAAGTATCTGAAGGACCATCATGTAGAAAAGGGATTAGACTTGTTCTATTTGACTCAGAGCACAGATCAAAGAATGGTGGCTAAAAGTTGCATAGTGACAGATTTATGATTAGTGTCAGGAAAAGCTTCCTAATAATTAGAGCTGTCCCAAAATGGAATGGATTTTCCTGGTACATGGACTCACCAACTCATGCCTCAACTATTAGTATTCCTGCTTCAAAGCTCATCCCTCTCCAGTCCATTCATCACTGTCAAAGTGATTTTCCTAAGTGCAAGTCTTACCATATTACTCCCTGCCCCACCCCATTCCATTAACTCCAGTGGCTCCCTATTACTTCCATTATCTAATATAAAATCGTCTATGTGGTTTTATAATGTCCTTCATAATCAAGCCCTTTCCTATCTTTCCAGTCTCCTTACACCTTACTCCTTTCCATGTACTTTGCAATCCAGTGACACTGGCTTCCTTGCTGGTCCTTCCACATGACACTTCATCTCCCAACTCCATGCATCTTTACTGGCTGTCTCCCATTCCTGGAATGCTCTTTCTCCTCCTCTCCTCCTGCTTGCCCTGGCTTCCTCCCACCTTCTGCAAGAAGACTTCCCCATTCCCCTCTAACATTAGTTCCTTCCCTCTGTTCATTGTCTCCAATTTATCCTACATATATCTTGTTGGTATGTATTTTTCTGCATGTTGTCTCTACCAATAAACTGAGCTTTTTGAGAACTGTGACTTTTTTTCCCTTTCATTGTATCACCAGCAATTAGTACATAGTCAATGTTTAATACATGTTGCTGATTGGCTGATAGAAAGAAGATGAGAGGGGCCACTAGGAGGCACAGTGAATAGAGCACTGGGCTGAGTCAGGAGGACCTGAGTTCAAATTTGGCCTCAGACACTTAACACAAAAACTAGCCATGTGACCTTGGGCAAGTCACTGAACTCCAATTGCCCTCCAAAAAGCAATAAAAAAAAAAGAAAGAAGATGAGACCTCTTCATTTGTGGTCTTTAAGGAGAAGCTGGATGATGGCTATTCCAGGTACATTATAGTAGAAATTCCTTTCAGGCATGAGTTCAGGTATATGCGGGTATGTGAGTATGGAAGCATGGAGTATGGTGTAAAAATACATATAACATAAGAGGTGAAAAAGGGGAGTTTAAAGTGATATAAAATGAGATAAGCTAAAGAGCAACTTGTAGTTAGTAATAACAAGAAAAACTACTTCGGGGTGGCCAGGTAGCACAGTGAGTAAGAGCACCGACCCCAGAGTCAGGATGACCTGGGATCGAATCCAGGCTCAGACACTTAGCACCCACCCAGAAACACCTGGGCATGTAGCAAATTACTTAATCTCAATTGCTTTAAAAAAAAAAAGAAAGAAAGACTACTTCAGAGAGGAAGGGGAAAGAAAACATGACTTGAAATTGAAAGGCTTAGGCTTGTTTCATGGTTCTGACTCTTTCTAGTGATGTGATCTTGTGAAAGCCAAGCCTCTCTGAGCATCAACTTTCTTATGTATCAAGTAAGGGTAATAATATTTGCACCACATACTTTTTAGTTACTAAAATTGTGAGGTAAATGTGAACTGGGTTTGTGTTTGATCCTGGCCTTGAAGGAAAGGTAAAAAATGATTATGTAGGGATTAGCAAAATGAGAAGTCAGTACTGCAAAGATAGGAGATAGCATGAATAAGGCATGGAACTGAAGGGGCACCAGATTTGTCTGGGGGAAAATGACTAGCCATACTGGACTAGAGAATAGAGTATACATGGAAAGATTATATAACATACTATGTGATTGGATTGATACACACACACACACACACACACACACACGTGTGTGTTAGAATAGGTGTCCTTAAACCAAGATCATAGTTTCTTTATTTCAGGGGTCTATAAGCTTGGATGGGAAATATATATATATATATATATATGTGTGTGTGTGTGTGTGTGTGTGTGTGTGTGTGTGTGTGTGTGTGTATGTGTGTGTGTGTGTGTGTGTATATGTACATATATATATATATATATATATATATGTTAACCCATTACTGAAATTTACCATTTCCTTTGATTATTATTTTTAAAAACAAAACATTATTCTGAGGAGTCCAAAGGCTTCTCCAGATTGCCATAGGGGTCTATGAAACCAAAAAGGTAAAGAATTAGTAATCCAGAAGGCATCATACACAAAACATCTAGCCAGGGGCTAAAGGAAATACCAAGATGAACGAGCCCATCAAGGAGATATAATCTAAGAAGCAGAAACATGACAAATACAAATAACTATGACACAAAATAGAATATGTTAAGCCCATAAGAGAGTTTTGAACAAAAAACGCTATGAGATTCCAGAAAAGAAAAAGAAAAATCATTTTTGGATAAGGAAATCAGAGAAGCCTTTAAGGAAGTGGTGAAATTTAAGGGAGACCTTCGAAGTCCAATAAGATTTCAATAGGCAAAGATACCGTAAGGAGAGGGACTTTTAGGAACAGAGAGTGAGCAAAAGCATTGAAGTAGAAAACTGAAGAAGATGCTCAGTAACTACAGAATATAAAATATCAGGCTTAATAGCAGTAAGTATTAGACACTAATGGCCCTATATAATTTGAGACAGAAGATGACCCTACTTTCTCTTAAACTTGTTGATGACTGTGCTAATCAGACTCCCCACCTGCAAAAAAGAAAATTCATTGGGTTGGGTCGGCTGGGTGGCACAGTGAATAGAGCACCAGCCCTGGAATCAAGAGGACCTGAGTTCAAATTTGGCCTCAGACACTTAACCCTTACTAGCTGTGTGACCTTGGGCAAGTCCTTTAACCCCAATTGCCCTCCAAGAGAAAGGGAAAAAAAGAACATTTATTTTACAATGGAAAAAAATGTTTTTCATCTCTCCAGAGTAATTAAATAATTTATATAGAATCACACTAAGCCCCAAAAGGCTCTTTTTTTTTACTTTAAATCTCGTACAAATGAGTTCCAAGGTTAAATTACACATAATAGAGATGGTCTACAATAGCCCTTTAGAAACTCAGAATGTAGACCAAGTTCAGCAGTTACTTTTGAAATTCTCTTTAAAATAATACATGTTTGCAGTCAAATAAAGAAGGAAATTTTGTCAACACTATGAATAAGATTAGCAGTTTCAATAACTAACTTTGGCCTTACGCCTTTGACCTATGACCCTAATTACAAATTGTTGCATTAAAAAATGCCTTAGCTATTATATCAAAAACCAAGGGTTGCAGAAGCAAGAATGTATAGATAATCTAATGGTTATAGAGTTGGGGTTCTTAAACTGAGGTCCATGATTCACTATTTCAAGATTCTGCAAGCTTGAATGGGAAAAAAAAATCTTTATTTTCACTAACCCATTACTGAAATTTAGTATTTCTTTTCATTATGATTTTAAGAAACAAAAATTACTCTAAAGAGTCCATAGGATTTCCCAGATTTGTTAGAGGGGTCCATGAAACAAAAAAGATAAAGATTACTAATCTAGAAGGCTTTAGGTGGTAGGGGAAAAGCACTGCTCTATGGGAACTGTGAAAGCAACCCCTAATGATCAATCAATACACACTTATTAAGCACTTACCTTGTGCAGGCACTGAGTTAAGCATTGAGGATACAAAGGAAAACTGGGAATTTGGCCCTTGAGGAGTTGTCATTCTAATGGGTGAGAAAACACATATAAATCAGAACAAAGAAAGAGTAGATGAATGGAAACTCAGGAGATGGCACTAACCAGGACAGGCCTCCTAGAAGGCAGTAACTCAGGAGCTGAACCTTAAAGGAAACTAGGAAGTCAGGGGTGGGGGATGGGGAGGAAGAGCATTTAAGGAATGGGAAACAGCCAGGACAAAGACACAGGAGCAGGAAATGAATTGTCACATTTAAGGAATATCAAGGAGGCCAGGATGGCCAGAGAGAAGACTGCATGTAAAAGAGAAGAATGTAAGAAGATTGAAAAAGTGGGAAGGAGCCAGACTGTGAAAAAAATATATAAATACCAAACAAAGGACATTATATTTGATCCTGAAGGTAACAGGAAGATCTTGGATCTTATGGAGGTGGGGAGAGAGGAGGGAGGGTGGAGGACACAAGTTGATCTATAATTGCTGAAAATCACTTTGGCAGCTGAGTAGAGAATAAAGTAGAATGGGGATACAACTTGACTCAGGGAGACTAAGTAGTAGACTATATCAATAGTCCAGTTGTGAGGTGTTGGAGTCCTGCACCAGGGTGGTTGCCGTATCAAAGGAGTGGAAGGGGCCATATACAAGATTTTCTATGAAGGTAGAAACTACAGGACTTAGCAATCGATTGGATTGTGGGCAGGGGAGGGAGGGTGGTGAGAGAGAATGAGAAGTAGATGATGACACGTAGGTCATAAACCTGGATGACTGGGAGAGTGACTCTTCAACAGTAAGAGAGAAGTTAGGAATAAAGGAGAGTGTGGAGGAGGGTGAAGATAATGAGTTCCGTTTTGGACATACTAAGTACAGAACATCCAATTTGAGATATCCAATAGGCAGATGGATATGCAAGACTGGAAATCAGAAGAGAGTTTAGGCATATATATATATATACATACATACATACACACATACATACATATATAAATATATGTGTGTATATGCAAATATATACATATATGAGAATCATCTGCAAAGAGATGATGGTTGAATCCATGTGAAATGCTGAGATAACCAAGTAAAATAGTATAGGAAGAGAAGAGGCCCCAGGGATTTTTAGGGGATACCCAAAGTTAACAAGAATGAAAATACAGCAAAGGAGACTAGAAGAAATCGTCAGACAGGAGGACAACTGGAAGAGAATAGTGTCATGAAAACTTAGAAGTATCAAAGAGAGAGAGTTGATTGACCTCAAAGACTGTAGAAAGGTCAAGAAGGATGAGGATTGAGAAAAGTCCATTAGATTTGGCAATTAAGAGAACATTGGGTACTTTAGAGAGAGCAATTTCAATTGAATGATGAGGTCAGAAGCCAGATTGCAGAGTTAAAAAGGGAATGAGGGGAAAAGAAGAGGAGGCATTAACTGTAGAAAGCCTTCTCAAGGAGTTAGAAAACTATTGCAATATCCAGGTAAAAGTTAATGAGGACTTAAGCTAAGGTGGTAGTTACAAGAGTAGAGGGAAAGGGATATAATTGAGAGAAGTTATAGAGTAAGAAATTACTTAGCAACTGATTTAATACATAGAGTAAGTGAGACAGGAGGCACTAAGACACTGAGGTTTTGTGCTTGTGTGGCTAGGATGATGAGGATACCCTTGACAATAACAGGGAATTACAGACATGGGAAGGAAGAAAGATAATGAGTTCTTTTTATGGACATATTGAGTTTGAGGTGATACAAGACATCCGATTTAATGTCCAATAGATAGTTGGTGACATGGGACTACAACTCAGTAGCAAGCAAAGTTAGATAAAGAAATATGAAAATCATCTGCTTAAAAACAATAATTGAACTCATAGGAATTGAAATACCCTTATAAAGAAGTATAGAAAGGAAAGGAAAGAGTATTCAAGGCAGAGTGTAGGGGGACATACAACCAAAATTAATGGTCATGATACAAATTAAGATTCAGCAAAAAGGGGCCAAGAAGGCACACCAGGTAGGTGAACTAAAAAAGCACAATTGACAGGATACAGTCCCAACTTTAAGTGTGTCAAGGCCATGCTCTTGGCCGGGTGGAAAAAAGGAAATTTATAACTCCCAAATCTCATTTTGCAACTGGTCCCAAGCCTTTTCCCAACTCAGATGACAAGGAAAAAAATTTCATCCCCTTTCTATCTTGTCACCACCATAACTTCCAGGATAATTATACATTTATAAGTATGAATGTTGTCTTCTTTGATAGAATATAAGCTCCTCGAGGGCAGCAACTGTTTCATTTTTTTTTTCCTTTGTAATGTGAACACAGTTTCTGGCATGTAGTAGGTATGTAATTTATGCTCCTTGATTATCATTAGTTGTCTGGAGATTTGGGTGGACAGAAGGGTTTGGTTTGTAGTTCAGAATTTAATTGGTGTGTGTGTATGTTGTGGACCCTGTTGGAAATCTTATGAAGCCTGTGACTCCCTTCTCAGAATAATGTTTTTAAAAGAATAAAATAAAATACATGGGATTACAAAGGAAACTAATTATATTGAAATACAGTTATAGCTTTAAAAAAAAAAGTTCCTAGAGCTCAAGTTAAGCATCCCTAATTTATACGAAGTCTATCAGAGCATATGGCAGAGGTGACTTTACACTCCCATTATCCTGCTTAAGTATCAGAAGTGTGTGTGTGTGTGTGTGTGTGTGTGTGTGTGTGTGTGTGTGTGCAATCTCCCTGAGAAGACTGTATGCTCTCTGAGGTCAGGGAGCATTTCTTATTCTCCTTTTAGATCCCTTATGGAATTGACTATATTATGTCACATAATAAGCACTACACAAATTGTAAAATTAAATAGGACTCTTAGATTTATTGGTACAACACCATGCAAAGTCATTGAAGAAGGAGGCAAGGTACTCAGAGAAGAGGCTTCAGGGAAGCTGGACAGAAGAGGTGGGATCAGGCTTCTGTTGCCATAACTTACATGATACCCTATGGTCAACAGTGACTCCTTAAAAGCCAAATCCAGTTATCTTTTCTCAGTCCTCATGTTCCTTGATTTCTCCATAGGATCTGACACTGCTGAAGACCCTCTCAATCCTACATACTCTCTTTTCCCTTAGTTTTTGTGATACTACTCTTTTGTAGTCCTCCTCATAATGCATTTTGTCCTTCTTGGCTGGTTCATCTTCCTCTAATTCACTAACTATGAGTGCCCCTAAGACAGAGCCTGTGTCCTCAGCTTTCTTACCTCCTCTATAAACTCTTTCCCTAGGCAATCTCATCATCTTCTTAGCTCAGTTATTATCCCTAAACAAATGACTCCCAAATCTATCTATTCATTCTCCAAAATCTCTTCTTAAACATTTCCATATTTCTGTCTGTCTTCTGAACATCTTTACCTAGTTGAATCACCAGCAACTCAAATCTCCTACTTAAACCTTGCCCTTCTCTCCCAGCTTCCTATGTCAACAACTCATGGAGTCAACATTCTCCCAATCACCCAACGTTGCTCAAAACCATAGAACTGTCTTGTCTCTTCTTTCTTCCTCATTATATAGTCATTATATGTGTGTATTATATATATATATATATATGTATATCTATATATATGTATCAGCTTCCATTATCAATAGACTCTACATTCACCATATATCAAAGTGGGAATTTCAAAAGTGGGGAGACAGAGCTCCACATTTAGTTGATCTAACCAAGGGGTTGATAGGTGGTACACTAATCTACATTGTGGGAAAAGGATATTGAGGAGCCATGTGCCCTGACCACCTTAAGGTCACTTGGTGTCAATGTTAATTCTAATTCCAAGAAATGACTAATCACCTGGAATAATTCCAGGCCATCAACATTGGCCAAAAATGCAGGCTGATTCTGAATCACCCAGGGAAGTTAAAGAAAATTAACAGTTCATATTCAGAAGGAAAAAGAGTCTTAAATACACCAATTGTCAGTAAATGATATAAGGGTAAAAATAAGGAGTGGTAGAGTTCTTTTGCTGTTGGGCTGAACTTAGTTGACTTATAAGTCACTCTAGCTATTTCCATTTACATATATCCCCTCCATTCTTTAAAACTCAACAGAATGTAACCTGCTTCATGAAGGCATCTGTGATTCCTCCGTGTCAGAAAACCTTCCCCTCTCGCTCATATTTCTCACACCTCTCTAATATATTTATATCATATGTTGCATTACAGTTAGTTCAGTTTGTATCTTATCTCTATAAGGCTGTGTGCCCTATGAACTTAGGGACTGTGTCATTTTATCTTTGTATCCCCACCAGTCCCTAGCACTTTGCTCTATAAACTGTAGATACTTAATAAATATTTTTAATACATAAATGTGAAGGGAGGCATTTCCGTTTTGCACACCCTACTTCACTAATCAGTACAATCCCACTGACATCAAGGAAATTCAAGCAGAGATTTATTTATTCTTTTTGTACATGGCTACTTTTCATTTCAAAGGTCAACAATTTCGGTCGGAAGAATACCATGTTGGAAGTTGCCACATAATGATGCCTTTCACCAGGCACCACTTCAGTAAAGATAAGGAATGGTTTCAGTCAATCAAAACCTGATCAGAATTCTCTTAAATAAACCTTGTCTGGGCTCTGGAATAGCCCACAGATGAATCGATAACCAGAGAACACAGACACACCACATGGGCTCCTAACCACCTCTCCCATGAGGACCTGGACAAGGCCCAAATACCACCTTCACAGAAAGGAACATTCTCTTCAAAGAGAGAACAGTAGGCCAGTGCAGTTGCACTGAGACTTACCTGGTCATTGCTTCCATGGTATTCCATACACTATTCCACAGTGAAAAATACCAAAAATAGGTCACTGCTCACAGGGCTAATTCCCCAACCTACTCCCTCAGTCTTACCCAATTGTGAAGCAAAGCTACCAGGATTCATTCATGGCATACTGCCCCACTGGGCTTCCCTGCCCCCATACTAATTACTAACAATTTAATTCGATTTCTAAAACCTGGAAATTAAGACTTGGAAAACAGTAATTGTGTGTGTTGGGGTTTTGGTTTTGTTTTCTCTATGAAGCACAATTCGAAATCCTGGCACAGAGTAGGTACATAATAAATGTTTGTTGACTGACTGCCCCTAGGGTACCTCCTCTGCAGAGAAATGCACTTTTTTTCAGATACAATTATTTTCGGGCACAAAATTATGTCTTCAGTTAAACCACTTGCATGAACAAATAATCTTTTGCCCTTTACTTTATGGGTTCCAGATGTGCCCCCACATGGTCATCCTTAGTAATAATTATTTGCACGTGCAAATAATTGGAGACTATAAAGTGCAATAATGGTAGGGGCCCCTTGAAAAGCTGAGTGCACAATAACATCGTTCCTTTTAGGTTTCTGTTTGATTATAGTGACTCTTACTTATTAAGCCAAAGAAAACTTATTGTTCTGAAACTAAACTATGGAAAGCACTTCTTCCATACAATAGAACCCCATCTAAGGAATTTCAATGAAAAGAATGATTAAGGCATCTGTTAAGTAAAGGAAAGGAGTTTAGCCTGTACCTTAAACCATAGGTATGGGAGAGAGGGGGTGAAGGGGATCAAGAGGGTGGATATGCTCATGAGACAACAAATTGTTGGGTAGAAAGAGTCAAGTCATCAGGCAAGAAGACAATAACTAGCTCTGTGCCCCTAGTCATTCAATTTCAGTGGATCGCCTTGATAAAAAGAGAAAGGACAACTTGATCCCTAAATTCCTTTCTAGCTCAACGATTCTGTGATGCTAGAAAATAAGGAAACTGAGGTCTACAGGGCGACTTGCCAAAAGTCAAATAACTAATTAATTGGAGGAGAGGACTTAAAACCCAGGTCACTTGATTTCCGAAATGAGGGTCTCTCTCTCCTTTGCATCTACTACAATAAGCAAGAAACATTGCTAGAAGAGCACTAGCTGCTGAATGTAATCTGAAGACATCCCCATTTTCTATGACCAAATTTTCTAGGATGCAGAGCAAGAAAGCTTCCTGTACCTGAGAGAGGGACAGCTTCATAGGCTCATAAGATTTAAAGATTTCCAACAGCCTGTTTTTATAGAAGGAAGAAGAGGCCCAGGGAGGGGAAGTCACAGATCGCGGGGACCCAAGCCCAAGTCTTCTAACTCCAGAGCCATGGCATGCCTGTGAATCCCTTGGTTCTCTATTGTTTGCCTGACCCTTGGACCACCTGACTTGCTCCTTTTTCTGCAGATCCTTCTTATTTCTGATTTTCTACTCATTGATGCCATGACCTTTGCTCTCGGTATCTATGTACCCTACTTTCTTAGTCCCATGTGGTTAGTTCTTTCCTCCAAATTCTTGCCATCCATTACCTGGTCTTATTGAGATAGGTGGTGGTATTTTTGTAGGCCCCTTTCAGCATCAGGGGCTGCTGAAAAGTGTAGTTTTCCCAGCTGGGACAAGATTCCAAAGGATTGTGAGAGGTTAGATCCATGAGGGATTCAGAAACCTAGGAACAGGCTAGTCTATCCTGAACCAGATTAAAATGTAAATGACAAATAATTAACAAACTAAATAAAAATACAGTAAAACAAAGATAATGTCAACCTGTGGTTTTCTAAAGTGTTATGGCACTGCCAAGGGTTCTTATGTGTGTTTTTTAATGACCCAGTTTGACCAATTTGAGTTTGAACCCATGGTGTAGAACATGATTTGGAATCAAAAGGTCTGGGTTCAAATCTCTTCTCTCCTGCTTACTCTCTGTGTACAACTTAACAGTTCTCAGCTCCACTTCCTCATTTGTAAACTGAGTGTAAACAAAATTATCTCTAACTTGAAATCCTATGAACTTGGCTCTAAGTTGGATTCAGAACTCCTCATACCTTGTCTTTGCAAAGGCAGCAGGCCATATAACTTCAATATTGGAAGGAAGAGTATAGGATTGTCAAGTGACTCAGCCTAAGGTGAGCTTTCCTTATTGAATTCTAAGAAGATTATTCACTGGCACTATTCCATCATACGTAAGCATACAAATAAATCAACAAAAATTCATAAAGTGCCTCATAGTCCAAGGAACTATGTTAGGCAGTGGGGGTACAAAAGCAATGAGACAGACCCTTCCCACAAGCAGTTTACCATCTAATGAGCAATGTGCAAATATAAATGTGCAAACCTCTCATGAAAGTATACACATATTCATGCACACAGAGGGTGGCTTTATAATATACAAGATTCTATTCTAGCTCATTCACTTATACTACATACACCTTCAAATAAGCAATGTGTTTAGAATGGAGTTCTTTGACTTGTGCTGCTTTTACTGAATTACAGAATCCTAAGGCTAACAGAAGTTCCAGGTGTCATCTCCTCTAACCATTCCTGAAGCAGGAATTACATCCACAAGATGTCTGACAAATGGTCACAGAATCTTTCCCAAAAGACCTTCAGTAATGAGGAACTCACCACCTCATCACCATCCTTGCCCAAAGCATCCCATTTAACTTCTTTATAGATGTAATCATTAGTTTTCTTACATAGACCCTAAAATTTACTGTCTCCTCTTCCCACCTTTTCACTTAGTTGAATTCAATTCAACAAATATTCATTGTTGTTGTTTAATTTGGACATTATGTAAAAAGCACTGTAATAGGTACTGGGGATACAAAGACAAAAACAGAAAAAAAGGTCAGTTTCTCACTTCAAAGACACTACTGGGGAAAAACAATATGCAAAAAGATGACAAAATACAGAATAGGCACAAAATAATACAAAGAAGTCTAAGAAGGAAAGAATACTAACAACTAGTAGAGGAGAGATCAGGACAGGCTTGATGTAGAGAACGGCACTTGACCTATGTCTTGAGGGAATATAGGGATTCTATGAGACAAAGGTGAGAAGGGAGGGCATGGGAAACGGGAGAACCACTAATGCAAAGACACAGAGACAGAAGATAAAATGCTACATACAGGGAACAGCTGGCAGGTCATTTTTACTGGAACAGAGAATACAGGGAACAGAGTGATAAAAATAAGACTAGAAAACTAGGCAAGAGTCGAATTAAAGAAGTATTTAAATGTACAACAGAGGGACTTATGTTTTATCTTAGAGGCAATAGAGACCCACTGAAGATTTGTGAGTGTGTACCTTGGGCAAGGAACAAGGTGATAGGTTTAAAGCTGTGTCTCTGGAATATCTGTTTGGTACTTGTATTGAGGATGGCTTAAAAATGGAAAAAACTTTATACAGGAAGACCAGGTAGGAGGCAATTAAAATAATCAAGGAGAACAGAGATGAGGAGAGCTTGAATTAGGATAAAGACTATGTGAGTTGATAGAATTGGACAGAGGCAAGAGGCTTTGTAGAGGAAAAATCAACAATACAGGGAGAATGAGAAGTCATTGATGACTCCAAGGTTCAAAGTGAAAGTGACTAGAGGAATGGAAGCCCCTCAATGAAAATGGGGAAATTTGAAATAGATATGGGGTTGGTGAGTCGGGAATAAAAAGAATTATTTTTTGGATAAGTTGTATTCGAGAAGCGAAGGAACACACAGGTAGAGTTATCCAATAGGCTGTTGACAAAGCAGGACTCGTATGTAGGAGAGAGATACTTAATATGTGGATTTGGGTATTCTTGGCATGATTATTGGCCCCATGGGAGCTGATGAGATTACCAAGGGAAATGATATAAGAAAAAGAGAAGAGAAGACCCCAGGGCACAACTTTAGAGTTAGGAAGAAAGAAAACTGAAAAAGAATGGTCAGAGACTTAGGAGTGGAACCAAGAGAGGGCAATGTCATGGAAGCCAAGGGAGGGGGGAGAATTTAAAACAGGAAGAAAAAAACAACAACACTGGATTTTGAGTCAAAATTTGTCAATTTGAGTTCTGGTTCTGCCACTTAATAGCTATGTGACCTTAAGCAAATCAATTAACTTGTTTGACCATGAGTTTTCTCTTCTATAAACAGGAATTCCAATATTGTTGTTTATTTTTTTTAATCATCTTTATCACCATATAGTAGTAAGAATCAAAATGGATAATGTATCTAAAGGATCTTATAATTTCTAAAGCACTATATACATGTAATTCACTTGCTATTATTATTGTTATTATTGTTGTCTTATACAAAATTGCAAGAAGTTTAGATATCTAATTTCCCAAGCCACAGATTAGAAGTTGGTAAGAGCTACTGTTACAGGCAGGAATATAGACAATAGAAAATAACATCTGATATGAACAAAGGAGGCAAAAAAAAATACCCCATAGTAAATAGACAAAAGAACTTAAAAAAACAACAGTTTGGCTAAGATTTCAGTCATCTGGAAAATTTACTTGTCTAACTACCCCATCTTGCATTAATATAAAACAAATGTCTTATGCATCAGCTAGGTGGTGCAGTAAATAGAGTGCTGAGCCTAGATTATCCCTTCAAACATTAGTTAAGATGTTTGATTCTGAGCAAATCACTTTACTTCTCTGCCTCAGTTTCCTCAACTATGAAATGGAGATAATAATAGCACCTACTTTCCAGGGTTATTGTAAGGATTGTGAGAATATCAATTTGTAAAGTGCTTAGTACAGTACCTGGCACAAAGTAAGCACTATATAAATGTTTGCTAGTAATAGTGATGGTAATAGTAGTAGTAGTACTAGTAGTAGTAGTGGTGGTGGTGATGAGGTATGGGCTCTGGGAGCCCCCTGGAGCTGTCCTTGAGTCCTTGAGGTACAGGTTCTGGGAACCCCCCTTGAACTCTGATTAAATCCTCTCATTTGATGAGGAATTTGCATGAAGCCATAAGCCTTACATAGTGACTGGGCCCAAACCTAGTTACTAGACTTCCCACCCTTAAGCCTATCAAAATATCAATCTACTCTTGAACTGGCCTAGCCCACCATTGTCTGTAGTTTCCAAGTAGCCTCCAGCAACTTCCCACCCTTAATCACTCATTGACCTCATTAACTCCTCCTGAAGACCCTCCCCAAACTCCTCCTCTAGACCACCCCTAGATTCCTCCCACAACCTTCTGTATATAAGACCCCATCTTGTCTCCATGTATGTGAGAGTATTATAGAATGACCTAGCATGGGTTTACTCTTTGTCCAATACAAGCAAATTTTTAATAAACTTTACTTTTCTTTGGCTGAGAAGACTTGAGTCAAATTCATTTGGCAGGACCCGCCGTATTGGTATTTTGCGGTCTCCAAAGCAACCCTAACCCTTTTTATGGGTAACCTCTTCAGTAGTGGTAGTAGTAGCAGCATTAGTTTATGTGTATAGAGAGATAAAGGGAGAAAGAGATAAACGTGCATATATACAAAAATTTCCTCAGGGCTACTTCCATAACATGTACTCATACTTATGGGATAAGTTACCAGAAGGTAGATACTACCTCAGATTCTAAGGCTGGTTTGCATTCCTAACACCAAAGGTCACAAGCCCCATTAGTGCGTTTCCCCTTAACAAGTATCCAGAAGACTCAATTGGCTCTTAACAAAGGTACATTTGCTAACAACCTTGCAAGAACAGAAATTAGAAAATATTCCCCCATAAACCTGAGGTGCACTCTCCCACAAATACACGTAGCACTCATGGTAAAAGCTTGATCAAACTTAGAATACAGTGGCAGTGATGCTTTCATATGGATGCATATATGGCAAAGGCAACTCACATAACTCCTCAGGGCCTAGAAGCCTTTTCTCTTTTCATGTCGTCTCACCCAGTAAGTACCCTTTGGGTACAGTCTCTCTGGTGGACTCCCAAGTTCTACTCTTCTCCCGTGTCTGACTCTCTGCTTTGCTGCCCAATGTTATGCTCCTTGAAGCTAAACCCCTCCCTCAAACCAGGTAAGGCTGTATCCATGTCTGTCTGAAATATATAGGTCTATTCTCTCCCGGAAGCAGTGTTTCCTACTAATTCTGTAGCTACGCTTCAAAGACACATGGCCAATAAGTATTCAGGGGGAAGGGTTGAGGCAAACCCACATGGAGCTCCAGCTTATAATATATACATTTGAACTACTAAAATTTCTCCAGGTTTTATTCATGTAAAACCACCAGAATTATGACTAATTTGCCTTGATTCAATCAGAGAGCTGTTCCCACATCACATCATAAAGGCATCACATTAATTAACATATTAAAACCTGTGTGACTAGATTGTGTTCATGTATCAGCCAATGAAGGATAGAAGTAAATGCCTCCTTCCAGACATGGTTATGTATTTGTATATGAATATATGTATATATAACTTAATTTTTTTTAAGAAATAATCTTTATATTTCCAAGAGAGCAAATAAATTAGCAAATGCATTCATTAAAATCCCATTTAAATTACTTTTATAAATTACAATCAGTTATTTAACTGACTATATCTTCATGAGCTACCATTGACCGATAATTTATAAATTCATAAGTATATTTTAATTTCAACATTTTCACAGTAAAAACTGTTATTTAGTTAATGTTGTATATGCTTGTACTAGAGGGGGAAACAATATAAAGCTTGTTTATTCTATGCAGAAGGTAGCTTGGTATAACAGATAAAGGGCTAGAATTGAAATCTTGCTTCCAACACTTTAGCTGTGAGATAATAGACTAGTCACATAGCTCTTCGGAACCTTAGTTTCCTCCTCTACAAAATGGGGATAATAATAGTTATAGAACCTACCTCCTAGGGTTATTATGAGACTTGACTGAGATAAGACTATTAAAGTGCTTAATGTACTTTTACAAACTTAAGTACTTTGTAAATGTCAGCTATTAATTTGACTCTAATTAATGAATTTGCAAAGTTCTCTTCCCTTCTATATTCATTCTATAGTCAAAAGGTGCATTGTACAGTAAGGAAGCATAGCCTATTGGGTTTTTCAATTTGTTGTTGATAGATTGTATCTGATTCTTCCAGAACCCCATTTGGGGTTTACTTGGCAAAGATACCACAGTAGTTTGCCATTTCCTTCTCCAGCTCATTTTACAGAGGAAGAAAATGAGGGAAAGAGGGTTAAGTGACTCACCCAGAGTCACACAACCAGTAAGTATCTGAGGCTGAATTTGAACTCAGGTCTTTCTGACTCCAGACCCTACGGTCTATTCATTGCATCACTCAGATATCCTAGCCTAAGTGATTAGCATCCTATATTTGGAGTCAGGAAGACCTAGTTTAAACCTTCTGTCCCCCAATGTTTTCATCTTTACAGTAGGAATTATAATCAAGGTTGTGTGAGGATCAGATTAAAAATTTTATTTAAAATGTTCTTAAAAATAAGAGCACTATTAAATGGCAGTTATTACTAGGTACATATTTGCCCATCATATTAGAAGAGCAATTCACTAATGTTGGTGAGTCCTATTTTAATTGTTATAGTTTTAAAAAGAGGCAGCATGACCTAAAAGGTAATTAGATGGCCTTGAAGTCAGAAAGATCTGTGTTGATATATATACTGGCTATGTCCATGACTGAGGAACCTCTCATGCTTTAGAAAAATCACCTTGGCAACTAAGTACAAAGCGAATTGGACTGGGGAAAGACTTGAAATGGGGAGACTAGTTAGAAGATTATTGTAATAATCTAGTCGAGAGGTGATGAAGGTCTGAACCAAGATGGCACTCCTGTAAGTGAAAGAATGGGATACAGACAAGGGGACAGGAAGGTGGAAAAGAAAGTTGTGGCAGCAGATTGATTGTATGGGGTGAGTGTGGACCAAGAGTGAAGATGACACTGAAGCTGGGAGCCAGGGTGACCGTGAGGATGGTGGTACTTTCAAATGTAATAGGGAAGTTAGCATGCTGTAAGGTTAACAGGACCACATGACACCTTGCTTTGTAAAAATAAATCCCCCAGCCCAAGCCTCTGTGGTTCATTGTTTAGGCTTTGATGGCTTAGAATGAGTGTAAATCACAATTGTTTTCTGTTCTGATCAGAAATTCTGAGGATCTCCCCTTCCTAGATTTCTATTTTGGGGGGTGGCAAATTGGGCCACATTTTGTCTCAATAGTTATTGAATGGGCATGACCTCAGACAAAATGAGACCTAGGAAAGGCCTTAATTTGGAAAGGCGATGGTAACCCACTGCTTCCAGGCTGTGGACAATCATCTTGCCACTGGACTCTGATGATGCTGGAGAAGAGAGTGAGACCAATCGCTTTGCACAGCTCTGCCTCACTCATGTCCAATTCACACGCAAGTCAAGGCATTACTTTCACAGCGCCATTGGTCCTCTTCAAGAACAAAGGAAAAAAAAACAACAAAAACACCAGCTTTATTTGCTTGGTAGCTCTTTCATTAAAGTAGGGTGTAAATTCTTTTAAAAAATTTAAATTGTGATCATTTGTAGCCATGAGTGTAAAAAACACTCTGCTATCTCTGGCTCCTGTAAACTCTACAAAGAAAACAGCAATAAAAAAACAAAAAAAAAATAGGGAAGTTGGGAAGAGAAAAGGGCTTAGGAGAAAGGTAATATCAGTCTTTGCTTTCTTACTTACTAGAGTGTGACTTTAGATAAATCTCTTCCTTTTTCTGAGTCTCAGATCCCTCATTTGTAAAGTAAAGGAGTAGGGGTGAGACAAAATGATATCTAAGTTGTCTCCCAGATATAAATCCTATATGTAGTATTTTACAGTTCCATCAACTGCTTTGCTCACAACAACCCTGGAGTATATTTTCTATCTTCTTGTAATTCCTCTTCAGGTATAGGTTGGACTAGATAATTTATGAAGTTTCTTCACCTCTAAAGTGATCAGGAGTATGTGTGTGAGTATGGAAGGGGGTGAGGAGAGGGGGTGCACCTAGGGGAAAAACACAATAGGAAGCAGACCACTGATCTAAGACCTTCCTTATTAATGCTCTACAAGCCCCCAAGTGGGTAGGTCAGTGCCATAATATGAATCTTCCAGACCTCTTGGACACACAGCATAAAAATAATAACAATAGCTAGCATTTATGTAACATGTTAAGGTTGTAAAGCCCTTCATGAATATCTCATTTAATCCTCACAACAACCCTGGGAGGTCAGTGCTAGTATTATTCTTAATTTAGCAATAAAAAACCTGAGACAGAGGTTAGCTGAATTATCCAGGGTCAGATAGCTAGGAAGTGTTTGAAACTAGATTTGAATTCAGGACTTCTTGACTCCAGATCTACCCGCTGCACCACCTAGCTGCCTCTATTCTGAACTGCCCACTATGTTGCCCAAAAAAGAAAGGACCAGTCATATACTACAGTGACATTAGACCACAACCATTTCACTTTCTTCTTTTTTGAGTTTTATCTTGCATTATTCCTCTCTTTGCAGTCTAAACCCTTGCCAAACTGGAGTCTACCCCTGTGGCCACCCATCTGTGATTCTGCTATCATCCCTCTTCACTCTTTGCCTGTTAAATTCCTACCTGTCCTTTAAAGCCTAACTCAAATGCGAACTTCTTCAGAGAGCCTTCCTTGGTTCCCCTGGACCCTAATGACACTCCCCCTCCTACTTCAGCTAGCATTTTGTCGAATCTCTCTAATGTATATGTTGTGTATAGCTCCTTCCCCACTACTCCAGAATTTCAGGAATGTGTTGTGTAACTCTTGAGACACAAGAAAACTTATTAATTGGCAAATGAATCCTACCAAAGGCACATAGGGAACATAACATTAAACTTGACCTCAGGGGAGGGCTCTGGGAAGGAGACAAGGTGCTAAGATTTATCTTAGCTTGCCACTAAAAGGGCAACAGGGTAGATGGCATTTGTACCTGCCCTCTGAGAATATTGACTAAGATCAGGAGGGAGAGGCCAGGCTGATAGACAGATGGGCCCTGGGCATGAGTGGAGGGAAGCACCAATACAGTTAAGAGAACACATCAGACCATGGAAAGGGGCAAAACCCACATCACAGTGGCTTCCTTCCCTTCCCCAGTCCACAACACAGGGGGAGCTTATCCAAAGTATTCCCTCCGTTGAACTTTTTCCTCCTGGAGAATAAAAACGTATAGGGGGAGAAGCCTATTCTGCCCCCCTTTCAGGCAGCAGGTCTCAAAAAAGAATTCTTCCCCCACTGATTTCTGACATTTTTTTGGTTATCAATTCATTCCCATTAATATAACAATAAACTAGTGACCACCGGGTGAGGTTGATGTGACAATTTGCTGCACAGGGCAAGAATGAGAAAGGAAGAGACAGAGAAGGAGATCACTCTTTCTCCCCACCCCACCCCCACCCCCCAACTTAGAAATAGAAGAAACCTTTTTTCTTTTTTTGCTAAAGCTTAGGTGGAGGACGAAGCCCTGGAACCAACAAGAGAGAGACAGGGACAAAAACAGATATAAAAAAAAAACTAGAGACGGATAGATGGAAAGAGACAGAAAGAATATGTGAGTCATCATTATCTGCTAGACAAAGGTGCTCTTTGTCCTTTTGAAAGAGGACCAATGACTTGACTAGTGTATGAATTGGTTTAAGTGAGGCAGAACTGCAGAGAGTTATCAGCCTCACTCTCTTCCTAAGTCATCTAAGTCCAGTGGCAGGACAAAAGTTATGATGACTGGCTATGACCTGGGAGGCAGTGGATAGCCTTGGCATCTCCAATGCCTGACAAAGCTCTAAACACTCCACAGCACCTGCTTCGGCCACCCTCGTGGTCATTGGAACAAATTGCTCTGATCTGCCCATTCTTCTAGAAAAAGTCTTCATCTTCTTGAGGTGGACATCCCCCCAACTCAAGGGCAGGTTTGAAGCCTGCTGGTTACCCTTAACCTGGTTTAGTTCATCTGCCCAGATAGTTTGCCAGAGTGTAGCCTCTATATCTCAGCAAGCTTTCACAGGAGAGTTGCTAGTCCTTCTGAACACTTTACATACCCTAGACAAAGTGTATAAACCCTTAAGGAAAAAAATGCTTAGGAAGGAAAAGCTAGGAAACTTGGAACTGAGGCCTCTTGGCTTTAATATTGCTACAGCTGGTCAGGTAGCTTGGGGCTACTAACTGATATTAAGAGGGGATTTATAAAACTAAACCCATAACCCTCAGGTCTATTACTGAACCTAGTACTCACATCACATGAGAAATACATATCACCTACAGGATCCTTTTACATATTCCATGTGGAATACTGTGTATTGTAGACATCTAGGTTCACATATTAAGGCAGCTAAGTGGCATAGTGGATAGAGTGCTGGGTCTGGAGTCAGGAAGACCCAGCTTCCTGAGTTCAAATCTGGCCTCAGACACTTTTAAGTTGTGTGAACCTGGGTAAGTCACTTAATCCTGTTTACTGGAATTCCTCATCTGTAAAATGAGATAGAGAAGAAAATGGCAAACCACTCCAGTATCTCCACCAAAAAAAAACAAAAAAACCTCAAATGGGGTTATGAAGACTTAGATGTAATTGAAATGCCTGAACAACAACATTAACATGTTTTTATACTATATCCATTAGTCTATTACCTCCTAGAAGTTCAGGATCCAAACTTCATATCTCCCCTAGAGCCACAGGTATTTTATAGATGATTTCTCTTAACTGTTCAAAATCATGAGAACCTTCTAGAATAAAGCTTCTCTCTTTCTAAAGCAAGGCTTCTTATCCTGAGATTTGTGGGGGCTTTCTAAAATTCTGATAACTTTATTTCAACAAAGTAGAAAGCACAAAATTCAAATCACAATACTTCCCTTCCCCTCCCAATCCATAGAGCAAAGGGAGACTGTCCAAACTATTTACTATAACTTCAATAATTGGATTCCTTTGTAATTCTGTTTATTTTATTTTATGCATTTAAAAACTATGAAGGAGGGGCGGCCAGGTGACTCAGCGAGTAAGAGCACTGGCTCCAGTGTCGGGATGACCTGGATCAAATCCGGGCTCAGATACTCAGCACCACACCCAGCAATAACTGGCCTTGTAACCTTGAGCAAGTTACTTAACCCCGATTGCTTTAAAAAAAAAAAACAAAAAAAAACTATGAAGGAGTCTATAGGCTCTACCAGATTACCAAAATGATCTATGACACATGTGAAAAGTAAAGGTAAGAATCCTCTCTAAATCTATTAGAATTGAAAATACTTACCTTTGCTGAAGTTGCCAAAAGCCTGAAATGGGGCCTTACTGCTCACTCACAGATTGGTTATCTTTGGATTTCAGAATTCAGAATTATTCTCCAGTATGTTCAACCCAATTTTCTGTGAAAGCTTTGAGAAATGAGCCCCAAGTACAACTAGGATAGGAAAGGGGTTGGGAGGTGCATACAGAGAAAATAAAAAAGGCAGGTAGTATACCTGCATGGAAGAAATGTCAACTTGAAACCTGGCAGAAGGATCAATTCATGGAGCTGTTGATTTCACAAATCATTAAACATAACAGCAAATATAAAGCAAATGTTTCCTGCCCAGTTTTAAAACACAGAGTCAGAGGGCAAAGTTGTAATATTCCCTGTGAGCAATCATTAGATTGAACATTACATGGAGAGCTGGTAGATAATTGCTCCTGCCCCATCCTTCTCCAATAGCCAGTGCATCTGCTTACCACTGCAGGCGTAGGGATTGCAACTACTTGCTGTGACTATAGTCAAAGGTCTCCTCATAATTCATCACACCTCTCAAAGGCAACTTCAGTGAAGCTGCCTCAAAAGATCTGAGTGACCAGAGATGAGGAAGGGGAGAGTAATTTTAAAATAGAAACCATACCTTTTTCTAGTTAGCAGACTAACTAATTATACTCATTATCATACCCAGCAAAATAGTTCCAAACAAAGTAAAAACATGGCACCCTATAGTGAGGAGTCAAGGGACTGGCTTATGCATGAGAAAGAGTATTGAACTTGAGTCAGAAAGCCTGAGTTCTAGTCACAGCTTAAGACTAAAGGCAAGTATAGAAAACATCACTGTATAGTAAAAAAAGTCACTGACTCCAGAGCCAGAGGACATGCATTCAAGTTACTTAAGTTCCTTGGGCCTAGGTTTCGTCATCTAAAAAATGAGAGCTGGACTTGAGATTCCTTTCATCAATAAATCTCTGATCTTGTGATCTTATTAAGTTAAATTACTTCTTGGGGCCTCAGTTTCAACACTTAATCAATGAGGTTTGATGGGGGAGGGGGAGGGGTTTATGGGCGATGCCATGGTTGCTTT
>NW_027187298.1:678818-722708 GCF_028583685.1 Petaurus breviceps papuanus | reverse complement strand
GGGGCTAGTCGTCTAGATCTGTTGTGAGGGCAAACGCCCGCAACAGAGGTTGTTAGCCAAAAAAACTAGATAGTCCTTTAAAACTCTGAAATCCCATGATCTTAAGTCCTGAATCTGCCTCTGTGACCCTGAGCAAGAAATTTGCTCATATTCTGATGATCTTCAGTTTTCTCATCAGTAAAATGGGAATAAAAATATTGTACAAGTTGCCACTCACAGGGCTCTTATAGCCCTCAAACTATATAGAGCCAAGCAAATATGTGATATTGATAATGGCACTGTTGCTTTTGGGAGATTCTTTGTGCCATTAAGCTAAAAAAAACTCAAACTGAGTTTCCATGTCTCCGTTCAAGATCTCGGTCCTTCCTACTCTGAGAGATGAATAACAAAGTAGAGAGAAAGCTGTTGGTTGATCCTTAAAGAAGAGATTACTTGTAGAATGAAATGCTTTCAGGCAATAATTTGAGGAATCCACAGAAAGATGGGAAGATTTGTATAGAATTAATGTGGTGAGATACATAAAAACCAAAGGAACATTACTATAATGACATTCATGAAAATATCAGTAAATGGAAACCAAATTCTGAGAAAACGAAACACCAAGGAAGGTCTCAGACACCAGGTAATGAAACATCTGCATCATGGAAGCGAAGAGGAGAGAACTAGTAGAGTAAAATGTTATATACATTATTATCTGAGATCACTATACCCCGTATTTTGCTTAATCGTTTTTCTTTCTCACAAGGGATGATACAAGGAAGGTTTTTTGCTTTCCTAGAAATGACTATAAGGTAAAAACAAAGGTTATAGATAGACCATTTTATTTTATTTTATTTTTTTAGCAATCGGGGTTAAGTAACTTGCTCAAAGTTACACAGCCAGTTATTTCTGGGTGTGGTGCTGAGTATCTGAGCCCAGATTTGATCCCCAGGTCATCCCGACACTGGAGCCAGTGCTCTTACTCGCTGAGCCACCTGGCCGCCCCTAAGCAATTGGAGTTAAGTAACTTGCTCAAGGTTACACGGCCAGGTGTTTCTGGGTGGGTGCTTAAGTGTCTGAGCCCGGGATTCGATCTCCAGGTCATCCCGACACTGGAGCCGGTGCCCTTACTCGCTGTGCTACCTGGCCGCCCCAATAGACCATTTTAAATGGGGGGAAAGTTTACTTCCATTAAAGGTATCTAGGTGGTATAATGGATAGAGTACCCAAACTTGAGTAAAGAAGATTCAAATTCAAATCCAGCCTTAGATACTTACAAGCGTGACCCTGGGCAAGTTATTTATCCTGTTCACCTCAGTTTCCTCATCTGTAAAATGGGAATAATAATAGCATCCACATCTCAAGATTGTTGTGAGCATCAAATGAGCTAATAATTATAGAGTGTTTAATACAGTGGCTGACACACAGTAAGAACTATATAAATGTTAGTTGCTATCATCATCATCATCACCATCAGTATTGAAGATTTTATAAAGCTTTCCCTAAATTACATCACTCTTCCTGGTCAGAAAATAACTACTGCACTATAATGAGCAAATACTTTGGAAAACCAAAAAATATGGTGGTACTAGGAAAGGGAAAGAGTCAGATAGCCAAACCCTCCAAAGAAATACCTTCATGAGTACAGACACTTCGTTACAAGCACCATGTTTTCAGCACCTTCTGTAAAGTGTAATACATTTTTGCTCTTCATATGAGAAAACAAAAATAGTTTCAGTGATTAAAATCACATTTTAGGCAAATTTTTTCCAGTAACTTAGATCCAGTGCTTAAGATGGATTCACTTCTGAAGATTTTCCTGTAATGTATTCTAATGTATTTTGTCACAGTCAGATAATCTATAATTCAGAGAGAAAAACATAAATTCATTTTATTCCTTTTTTTTAAAACATCTAACAATCTCCCAAAGTTACAACTCCATAGCCGATATTGGTGATTTAACATATATCAGCTCATTTATTCATATATGTATACATTCATTCATTTAACAAATATTGATCAATAATATACAGTGCACTGAGCAATACTGTGTACTGTGTTATATACACTGGGAGAAATGCAAAGTTTAGGTGAGATTTGAATCCTGCCTTCACAAAGCTTATATAATCTAGGATAGGGGAAAGATACAAAGAGGTCTAGGAATACACAATAGGTTGGGGACAGGAGCAGAAAAATAATTTAAATTAAACAGAGGAGAGTAAAAAAGGCACACTAATAATGTTAATAACATTTATTTGGGTGCTTTAAGGTCTGCAAAGAACTTTACATATATTATCTCATTTCTGTCTGCAAGATAATACTGATTAAGGTGGTACTAGACTGTGGAGAACTTTTTTTTTGCTTTTTTTGGAGGTCAATTGGGGTTAAGTGACTTGCCCAAGGTCACATGGCTAGTTTTTGTGTTAAGGGTCTGAGGCCAGATTTGAACTCAAGTCCTCCTGAATCCAGGGCCAGTGCTCTATTCACTGCGCCACCTAGCCACCCCTGTGGAGAACTTTTAATGCCAGAAAAAAGATTCTGAACTTTATTCAGTAGGCAACAGGGGGTCACTAAAGATCCTTGAGCAGAGAAATGATGTGATCAGATTTATTGATAAGGAATATTCTTCTGGCAGTAGATAATCAATATACCAGATTTTTTTTTTGCAGATATCACCAATAAAAATGCCCAAATGTTATATGTAGCCTTTCTGATCTCCAAGAGTGAAACTGAAATCTTTGGATGAAATGGAAACATAGAATGTGGTATTTCTATCAGATCAGCAGTCTGCCACTAGATTGAAGACAGCTTGAAATAAAACGTACAAACTGTTCCATAACATTTTATTTTTTTTATTTTTTTCCATTTGTCTCTTTCAAAAGGTTCCAAGATACATAGGAGTGTTTATTGGCCATGATGTGCTTCTATAAAGAGCTTTCAGATCATATGGAGATCATAGCAGCTCCAGAAGAAATCTATTTTTGTGACTAAGTAAGCAGGAAAGGTATTTTTTTGGCTAGTGAGTGGCTGTTGTGTTACATTAGGTTTACATTGAAGAATATTCATCTTTGAACTTCAGCATGTTCTGTTGCTTAGGTCTCAACAACTCAGGCAGGACAAAGGTTTGCTTTGAGAATTTTCTTATTTTTTTTAAACTTATGCATCTGTAAGGGAGAAATATTTAGACAAAGCACATGCCATGACCAGGCAAGGTCCTGGTCACTTTACATTTAATAAAGGCTCCATTGGGGAAGATTTGTTTTTTCTTCAAAATGGGGAACTAATTTATACAATTTACTTTGGAGACAGCTTTCCTAAAAATATTTCAGACTCCTGGCTGATTTTATTGTCCTTGGATATCATGAACTGCTTTGAATGCTCAACCATACAATAACATTTGTCACATTCTTTATTCAAAATATTATAAAGGACCCATTTCATTTAAAAATTTTTAGGTTTGGGGTAGCTAGGTGGTGCAGTAAATAGAGCACTGGCCCTGGAGTCAGGAAGATTTGAGTTCAAATCCGGCCTCAGACACTTAACACTTACTAGCTATGTGACCTTGGGGAAGTCACTTAACCCCAATTGCCCTGCCTTTCCCCCTCCAAAAAGGAAAAAAAAAATTAGGCTAATAAATGTAAATCAGTGTGGTGTAGTGAATTGAGAGTCATATTTCCATTAGGGAAGATCTGGGTTCAAGTCCCATTTTTAGTTCATACTGACCATCTAACCATGGGCAATCATTTAACCTTTAACTGGCCCACGCAACTCAACCAAACCACAGGATACAGATGGGTTGCCAATCTGTATATGTTCAAGGGAATTTCCATACAAGGAGCTCCCTATAATCTGGAAACCATTGGTCTAGACAGCAGAAGAATAAACTAGTAAATAATTGGATAGTAATTGAAGAAGGTTTCTTAACACTATTGTTATAATTTCCAAGGACTCTTAAATGATTTTGAGGATAGATGGAAAAGACACTGCTGAAGGAGAGTTTATTAGATGGTATTTTGTTCAGCTAAATAAAATGTTTTATTTATAATCACAAACAAAATGGCACAGTAGGATCTGTGCATTTGATACATCTTTCAGTCAATTGTGTGATATATAAAGGCCTTCATCACCTCATGCCTGAACTATTGCAATAGCCTCCTGGTAGGTCTACCTGCCTCAAGTCTCTCCCCACTTCAGACCATCCTCCATTCAGGCACCAAAGTAATTTTCCTAACGAACAGGTCTGATCATACCACCCTTTACTCAGAAAATTACAGTGGCTCCCTAGAATCAAATACAAAACCTCTGTTTGGCATTTAAAGCCTTGTGTGACCTGGTCCCTCCTACCTTTTCTGTCTTCTTACACCCTACTCCCTCCTTCTCATATATTCTTTAAATATAGTCACACAAGCCTTTCTTACTGTTTCATAAGCAAAACATTCCCTCTCTTGGCTGCAAACATTTTCTCTAGTTGTCCCCTAGGCCTGCAGGTGCTGTGGAGTGCTTAGAGCTTGTTTAGACTTCAAAGATTTCAAGGTCATATACTGCATCTGGGCCAAGACCAGTCATCTTGACATTTGTCTTGCCACTGGCTCTAGAAGAGAGTAAGGACTATAAAATCATGCAGTTCTATCTCATTTAAATCCAATTTATGTGCAAATCAAAAGACATCACCTATACCATTTTGCCATTTTTACCTAACTCAAAGTCCTGTGGTGATAGGCAAATAACAAAGCAGCAGGGACAGTTACACCAGTAGTGGTAGTCACAATCCTGTACATGGGCAGCACAAGCCATAGGGTCTCTTCTCACTGGACTGAAGCAGCAGTGCGATTCAGCAGCACACTGGGTATCTGAGCAGCCTTTTAAGGACTGCATTCCTCACCTCCTGGTGTGAGGAAGGAACTAGAGAAGGTGCTCTAAAAATTGTCTGCTTTACCCAACCCTGGCCTGCTTACCCAGATAGGTGGGGATCCAAGCCTGTGTTCAAAACATACATAAAAATGGAGTGAAGCAAGGCAGCTATTAATGTTTCAGCCTTTTTGTGTGTGTGTGTCATTAATAAGGTCCACGAATCTTCCCAGTTTGGGCATCTTCTTGTCCTTTAAGATAAAATTGTGTATTATAATAATTCTTTAAAACAACTTTTCTTGGTCTAATTTAAATGCTTTCCCCATATTTGTTCTCTTTCATTATTTCTTCCACCTTTATAAGCACATGTCAAATGGCTCTATGACTGTTACAAAAAAAAAAAAAAAACAACTTTAAAGCCTTGGAGATCATTTACATTTTCCTTCTGTTTGCTATCTTCCTTCTATTCTCCTTCCTAAATTCCTTTGGGATGATCAAATTTTGTTTTGTTTTTAATGATTTTATCATCCATGGATTCTCTCTGCTTTAGGAAGTAATACTGCTCACACTCTTCCATCATCCTTCTCCATAAGGTTTTATAAATTAGTTTTTATTCTAAGGTTATGGTACTTTGGCTGCCTCTTCTCTCTATTTTGCAGGTAAGTCAAGTATTCATCAATTAAAGTGCTTTTTAAAGGGTTTGGAGGGAGACAGAGAGATGGATTTCCTTGTTATACTAATAGATTTATGTTGGTAAAAGTTCTGCATGAAATTTTTATAGTCTATATTGGTGTCCTTTCTTCTGTCCATTACCTACTTTTCATTATAAACATCTCATTGGAACAAATAAAAACTGGGTTGTTTCAAATGTATTCAGTATGTTTTTTTCTTATCTTTCTTCTTCTAATATAGTTCTGTATTAATTTTGATCTTTTAATAAATCAATGATCCCACTGTACACAGCTGGATTCAGCATTAATGACTCTCAAATTAATAACAAGTAATTTCCCATCTATTAAAATATAATCATTTTTGTGATGTTATTTGGTATTTGACCAATACCTATTAACTCTATTCACAAGGAAAATATTCATGATATAGAGATTTGTGGCTGTTGTATAGTCCCTGGGTAATTGAATCAGTCAACTTTTAAACGCTTGATATGTACCAAGCACTGTGCTAAGTGCTAAAATACAAATTCAAGCAAGAAGAAAGAGCAACATTGCCTTCAAGAAGCTTAAATTCTGCTTGGGGAAGGTAGCACTTAAAAAGGAAGCTGAAAAACAAGGGAAGGAGGAAGCAGGGAAAGAAAGGGATAGGGTTAAGAAAAAGACTGGGAGAGCCAGAGACAGAACCCAGAGAGGAATGTAGGAATAAACATGGATGGCCCTGGACACTTTCCTGAAAATAGAGGTTCTGGAAGGAACAAGAGCATCAGAGGAAGAGGTGGCAGGGGCAAGTCTACAAATCTTTAGGCTCCCTCATTCTTTATTTCTGACCCATGACTTCCAGCATATTTGTCAGTTAGTCAGGTCAGTGTTCACTGGGCCTGGGGTCAGGAAGACCTGGGTTCAAATGCAACCTCAGACACTTACTAGCTGCATGCCCCTGGCCAAGTCACTAAGCCGCTAGTTGCCTCAGTTTCCTCAATTGTAAAAAGGAGAGAATGATAGCACTTACCTTTCAGGTAAGTGTGAGGATCGAATGAGATGATATCTACAAAGTACTGAGCACCATGTCTGGCACATATTCAGTACTTAATGTTTGTTTCCTTCTTTCAAAAAGCATTCCTAAGCACCTATACAATGTGCAGGCACCATACTAAGCACTAGGGATAAAAAAGAAAGGCAAAAATAAAGCCCTATTCTCCAAAGGCTCCCATTCTAATGGGGGAGACAAGATACAAAAATCGTATTAAATCATGATACACAAAAGAAAATTGAAGATGAGTTCAGAGAGCTGGCACCAGCATTGACAGTGATAAGAAAATCCTTTTTGTAGAAGGCAGAATTTTAGTTGGGACTTGAAGAAAAGCAAGGATGCCAGCAGGTAACGGTGAGAAGTGGAAGTGTTCTGAGCAGGGGGAAATGCACAAAGGCAGCAGCTGGAATGCCATGTAGGAGAAACAGCTGGAAGGTTGTTTCACTGGCCTACGACGCACCTCATAGTAGGGTGGATGAGTAAGGTGCGAGAAGACTGGAAAGGTAGAAGAGGGCTGCGTTATAAATGGCTTTGAATACCAAAGATAGTATTTCATATACAGAGAGCCACTGGAGTCCATTGTATGGAAGGAGGTAACAGGGTCAGACTTGTACTTTAGGAAGAACAATTTAACAGCTGAGTGGATGGGACTGGAGTGGCGAGACACTTAAGGGAGGCAGGCTCACCTGCAGGCTATTGCAATAATCCAGAAAGAAGGTGATGAGGGCCTACACTAGAGTGGTGGCCATGTCAGAGGAGAGAAGACGGCATGTTTGAGGGACGTTGCAAAGGCAAAATTGACAGATGTTGGCAAAAGTTTAGATATGGCAAGAGGAGGGGATGAGAGATACTGAGAAATCAAGGGTGACATCTAGATTGTAAGCCTGGGTGACTAGGCTTTATTATACTGATACCCTTGATAGAACAAAGGAAGTGTAGAAGAGGGCATGGTTTAGGGAGAGAGAAAATGAATTCAGTTTTGGACATGTTGAGTTCCAAAGTCTACTAGACATTGAGTTTAAGATATCTGACATGCAGTTGGAGATGTGAAACTGGAGGCTAGCAAAGAGATAGGCAGATATCAAAGGATAGGCAGATTTGAGAATCATCAGCATAAAGATATAATTAAATCCCTGTGAGCTGACAAAACTCATATGATTTCATGACCAATCATCCCATGAAATTATATTAATGTTTGCTTTTGAAAGCATTACAAAACCAAATCTGTCATTTCCTTTATTTGTCTCTCAAAGAAGGTATAAGCCATTTTTCCATAAAGATGCAACTTCCTTCTCTGTTTCTGGTTTTTTATAAAGTATAAAAATAAAGATCAAGGGGCAGCTAGGTGGCACAGTGAATAGAGCACTAGCACTGGAGTAAGGAGGATCTGAGTTCAAATCCAGCCTAAGACACTTAACACTTACTAGCCATGTGACCTTGGGCAAGTCACTTAACACCAAATGCCCTGCCTTCCCCCCTCCAAAAAGCAAAAAAAAAAAAAAATCAAGATCAATTTGATCTATTTCTTCCCAGAATAAGTCAATCCACTTATTGATCACTGGACAAGGATCTGTCATTTAGAGCACCAACAGTCAAATTAAAGAACATATATGATCTAAATACTGTGATTCCTCTCACCATCTTTTCCTTTTTCCATCACCATCACCATCACTGAAAAACTAGAAAGCAGCCATACAGGATTGAGGGCCATTCGATATTTTTCTTTGCTTCATAGTTTTCCATTACCAAAGAATTAATTACCAAGTGGCCATTCTACTGCTAATAATCATTTTCTTAGACTCTACAACTCTCAGATGAAGGAGGATGGTATGGGGTTTCAGGAGTGCAGCAGCTGGTCTAGCTTTCACCACCACTTCTGTAAACAGTGCCCCCCCCAATCCCACTCTAGTTCTAACAAATGACCCAGGGAATATCTTGTTCATAATGGCTGCAGCAGCAGGATGTGTACTACAGGGATTTGTCTTTCTACCAGCAGAATGATAACAGATTTTAAATTGTTTATACCAGTCTTAGAAGTAAAGACCTGAGAGATTTGAAAGAGGACAAAAAGTACAGAAGAAAATGATCTTAACTGTTAGCTACTACTTGTTAAGATGCATGAATGGAAAAAGTAGACAAAATAACTTGGAATATTTCTCTAGAACCATGAAGGAGTATTTGAAAATATTCATCTTTTTGTTTTTGTGGTTATTTTAATTAAAAAATTGTCATCTTGAACACTGCAATAACTAATGAACTAACTGTTCTCTGTGGTTAATGATTCCACCCCTCCTATCCCCTTTCTTTATACTTAACCTGGGATTCAGAATACAGATTTGGTCAGTTCCCAAAACAGTGCTCAAAGCCTAGACCCAGCATGGTCTAACCTTCCAGAGCTTACATTCTCCTGACATAACTTCAGAGAACCTATGGTCACAGGCATGTCACAATGAGGAATAAGAATAAAACAGCCTTATTCAATCATTTCAGTCATGTCCAACTCTTCATGATCCCATTTAGGGTTTTCTTGGCAAAGACACTGGAGTGGTTTGCCATTTCCTTCTACAGCTCATTTTAAAGATGAAGAAACTGAGGCAAACTGGGTTAAGTCACTTGCCCAGGGTCACACAGCTAGTAAGTGTCTAAGGCTGGATTTGAACTCATGAATATGAGTCTTCCTGATCTCAAACCCAGTGCTCTATCTACAGTGCCACATGTCTAGAGTTCTTCAAATAACTTTTTAAAAGAGATCCGAAAGGACAATGTATTCTAGTCCAGTTTAATCCCAATTCATCTGATAGTCTCATTGACACATGAACATTCTTCATTGCTGTTATGGATGCAGTCCCACCACCAGTATAGATTGCAACTCACTCACACCATCTCATCCTCTCTAACTCTCTAACATCTTTCCATTAATCTTCCCGTAATCCTGATATCAGAGTGCCCCTCTTGATGGGAGGATTCATGAACAAATGTGAGGATGACTCTCATAAAAATCTTTCTGGATACCGCTCCAATCTAGAAAAACGCTGGGAATGTCAACCTCTAATTTGTTTTTCCTCCCAAAAGGGGACCTCAGCTCTCCTTGCAAGAATGCAAACAACACAGTGTGATATGTTCGGTGCTGGGCACTGGAAGGCACAGAGAAGACCACATGAGAATGCTCAGAGACCATGCCACGCAATGACCAGCTGAAGGAACTGTGCATGTTCCGCCTAGAGAAGAGAAGACTTAAGGTATATGTGCGGGTAGTCTTCAAGTTTTGGAAGGCCTGTCATGAAGAAGAAGGACAAGAACTGCTCTTTTCGGTCCCAGAGGAAAGAACCAAGAACAACGGGGGAACATTGTAGAGAGACAATTATGACTAGTTATAAGGGAAAACTTCCTAACAGAGCTGCCCAAAGTGGAATGGGCTGCCTCAGGAATGATGGATGCCCTCCATCCCCTTTCCCCACTCCACCCCACATGCACACTACAGGTCTTCAAACAGACACTGACCAGATGACTACTTATAAGCAGTACTGAAAAGAGGATTCTTAAGGTGGAAATTGAAATAGATAGACATCCCTTCCAACTCTTGCACAGTTCATCTGAAATCAGAAATACACTAAAGGATTGGAGTAAGAAACATGGAAACTTTTTTTTCCAGAAGCAAAGTGTATCCTGACACTTAAAACCCTGGTTCTAGGTCAGAGGAATGACTCTCATAAAAAAAAAAAACCAGTCATATCTCCATACATTTTGGCTCCCCCACTACTTGTATGGGATTTATAGAATGGCTCTCTACATGATACTCCTCTAGTCCTGACATTAAGCCTTATCATCCAGTCAACATTGATTCATTAAAAGAAGTTTCACTTTCATTATTCATACATGTCCAGAATCCACAGTATCTTAAGAAATAATCATAGCAGAAACAATGTGGTAGAATAGAAACTTTGGGGATTTCTGACCAGAACACCTGGATTCACATCCAACATACACAACTTATTATAGTGCTGCCTTAGGTAGGACACAACTTCTCTAAGAGGCATCAGTTTCCTCATCTCTAAATAAAGAAATTAAACAAAATGATCATCTGTAGTATCATGAATTAGTATCATGCAACAAAAAGAACACTGGATTCAGAGTCAGATTATCTGAATTAAAACACGCCCCCATTGTTACTACCTAAACAACTATCATCGAATCATTTCATTTCTCTGAGACTCAAGTTTCCCTCATCTGCTAAATGAAGGGGTTGAGCCAGATGGCCTCTGAAGTCCCTACCAGCTCCAGACCTAGGACGCTATCATCCCTCCCTGCTTTACATTTTCAGATCTTCAAGGTAAGCAACAAGATTGAGAAGATTAAACCTCAAGTTATTTTACTGGTAAACATTTAAACAAGAGGAAGAAATGTGAGGTTCCTGCTGTGAGCCTTTACACGTATTTATCCTGAAGCAGTTCATCTACCAAGCTGAATCCTCCCCCATTTTACTGAGCAGCATGGCCTGCCTGGCAGGAGGAAATCATTATATAGGGATATTTTGTCTAAAGCTGTTCAGACAAAACGTCAATAAGTTGGCTCAGCTTGAAAATATGGCAAAAGTCTAGAATTGTCGCTGCAAGATAAAGCATATAACCTTGTCTTTATAATCAGAATCAGGCTATGTCCTAGGAATACTATATTTTTCTGCCTTTCCCTCTGTGATTGCAGACCCTTCATTTGGTCAGTTTCATATATCCTAAGGAGCACTTAAGTCCTGAACTATTTGTGTGTTATATCAAATTAATCTTTTTAAAAAGGAGTTGTTTTTTAAAGCTACAATAACTGAGAATATTGGAGTTGGTGGAACAAGTAACTTCTATATTGACACCAAATATTCCATTAGAAAGCATTATTAGAACTTACAATGGAAGGTATTTCAGTGATTGGAGGTTTCAACCCAACCACATGACCCATGACCTTTCACCATATTAGAGAACATAGGAAAGCATATAGATAGATCAATAAACAGCCAGAAAGATAAAGATGATTGTTTTTATTATCTGCCTTAATGGAACAATACCACAGGCCACCAACTACCCTAAATCTTATTTTAGCCCTTTTAACCCTTCTTACCAATCAAGCCAAAATATAACAATTGTCTATTGACTACTTTACATTTCAGACACTCTTCTCCCCTCTCCTGGAGGCATGTGACTGGAATTCTGGTATTTGTAAGTTCAGAGGAAGGAGCATTCCCTTGAAACCCTGAGAATTATTTCAACTTTTTTGGTCTGTGAGGCATAAGGAGTATTTGACTCATGCCTGGGAGTTTTTATTTTTTTTAAAGACACATATTCTGCAAGAAACCAAACTGAGCAGGAGATGCCTTGTTTTAAGAAAGTATGGCAGATTAAACCTCCAAAGAGAAATGGGTTAAGGAGAAGCCAGTGGCAAAAGAAAAGATTGCAGACTAAATCATGTCCCAGGTAGGAGATAAGCAAGGCCTGAGAAGGATTTAACTCTGTCTCTCTCTAGTAGGTTGGAGGAAACAGAAATGATCAAGACCAGGCTAGCCAATCAATCTATACTCCACAACAGCACCCAGTTCCATATGCACAAGCAGGAAAGGCAGCACTCAGAACTGTGACTAAGGGAAAAGTAAATCAAGCTGATAGCTCCAGGCCCCATACCTCTTTTCACTGAGCAGTGACACAGGGCAGCAGCTGGTAAGAGAGAAGATGGCTTCATTAAATGGTGCTAGTTTTTTTTTTTTAAATCTAAAACTCATATGTGTACATCTAATCAATGAATAAATTCCTCTAACTATAAATAACAAAGTGAATGAGTTGCCCCTTTTCCCCTTTCATATGCCTCCCTTAGGCTACCATTTGATTTCTTCCTTTACTCATCACAGCTACTGTTGACCTTTATCTTTGGCAGATTTGATTTACTTTTCTCCATTAATGTCCTCCTCCAATGACTGATCATGGAGAGAAGGGAGGAGGGATAGAGGTGGTCAGGTCCCACCAAGCTGGAAAGACTTCATGTATAGGCCTGCAGGATAGACCAAGGAATAGACTTGCAAGACTCATTACCAGACTACCATGAATTGATAAATTTCTAAACTTGAAGCAGCTCTCAACCACCATCTAGAAAGTCATTTAGAGGTCTTCCTCTGACATTTTTTTTTTAGTATTTCAGGTATATAAGACCCAAGCTGCTGATCATCTATTAACTTTCACCCTCACTATAGAATAATCCCTTTTTCCAGATATTTATGTCCTTCCTGTGATCTTTTATGCCACTTTTTTTTGGGGGGGGAGGGTAGCCATCATCATTAAAATGAAGCTTTCCATTGCCTGATTTTCTCTGAACAAAAAAATGTTGCAAGGAAGGGGGTCGGGTACTGGCACACTGTAATTTACCCCACATACCACATCTGAGGGATGGTCTTGGCAGCAGTAGGTACGTAGGCAGGACTAATAAAAAAGAAAAATATTAGCCCATAAATTGAATAATCTTTCTCTGGATTTTTATACCAATCTTGTGATTTTATTGGTTAAGGAACTTCTAAAAAGGAAATTCCCTATACCAACAGCTACTCTTCCACTGAAATTCTAACTACTCAGGAACTTAGTCTTAGAGATCTACCTGGAGCATGGAGAATTTAAGGGACTTGCTGGGGTCACACAGCCAGTGAGTGTCAGAGGTAAGACTTAAATCCCAGACTTTGAGGGCAGCTCTTTATCCACCAGACAATACTGACTTTCTGGACAATGGAGTACATAGATAGTATTATCATACAAGAGCTTTCCTTCCAAAGAATTTTGAGAACAAGCAGCTTGTCTTGGGGGAAAGAACTCTGGACTTCGAATCAGAAAACCTGAGTTCTGGTCCCTTTTCTCCTCACATTGACTGGCTATGAAAAATCTTTGATACTCATTTTTTTTCGCCTGTAGAATAAAGTGCTTAGACTGGGTGATCCCTGTGGTACCTTTTAGCTATGATTTTGTGATTCCATAATGGTACTTTCTGAAATGTTAGGAATGTTGGCCAACATAAGCATCAGAATACTAAATATATGTTACTATAGCTTGACATACAAAGACTTCTATAAGCGAACTCCAATCTACATTTATGGTCTTATCTTTTGCTTCTCCTCATCTATCCTATATCCATGCTTTCCTAGAACTCAACTATCCCTTTACTACCCCCATTTTTTTTTATCTCACTCTTCTCCATGTCCAAGTACACTCTTACACTCCTCTCCACTTGTGTCTATTGAAGTCATATCCATCCTTCGAGGAGTAACTCTAATACCACCTCCTCCATTCAGTTCCATGTCTAGCATTGAGACACTGACAATGAGCCTACAAGTGGCCAGGGCACTGTTCCATTCCCTGTTCTGTATTCAAATATATGCATGAGACTAGTTCAGTCTTAAGGAGCCTGCTTCTAATTAGATGAATTAGGATCTGCTTTCTTCTACCCTTCATTTTATAAAGTCCATAGCCTGGGGAATAATTTTAATTATTGTTCATGTCTAGGATTTTCCCCAAAAATGTAGAGTAAAAGAGGAATTCAATGTACAGTATGAATCAATGTACAGAACAGATACTTTGTTCTAATACACAAAAAGGAATGATTAGCATAAAGTAATCCAAGCACACATTAATAGAACAATTAATATAGAATTCAGTAACTATTTATAACTACTGTTATGATATATTGGAAGGTTAATATTTAAACTTAATCAGAACAGAAAAGTCTTTGTACAACTGTCAATCAGGAAGTTTACATTCCACCTCAGCTCTGTCCTATCGTGGTTCTCCAAACCTAAGCCTCACCCACAGAGGTTTCTGCATTCAGCTGATCCTGTTTCTGATATAGCCAAGAGCTCCTGCCACTGCTGCAGATGACTATTCTTCTCAGAGGACTCAGGACCTCAAGACCTCCAGAATTCACAAGGTTACTTGAATTCCTGGATACGTCCAACTTAAAACTGATGCTCAATCACCCATTCAGGAAAGAAAACACACCAGGCAACAAAGGACATCAGGAGCCCTGGCACAAACTCATCTAATTGAGTAACGGCTCCAAATGGCATCAGCAGGAGAGTGAAGGGACCACACACACACACACACTTTGGGAAAGTCAAAGCAGAGAGCCCACTACTTGCCACACAGGAGAAACACTGACAACAGGGCCAAACTAGAAACTGTTTCTCCATTTAACATAGGTCAGGGGAAGGACAAGGGACAAGGCAGGTTTTTCACCATTATCCTAACCACCATATCCTTTTATAACTGGGTCACCATAAGACAGAAGAATCCAGAAGGGTTATTAACCCATGAAAGACCCAAGCAATGAATTACTATGTCCTCAGAGTGTCCAAAAGTTTCTTTGTTGTTTTCAGGTGTGTCCAATTCTTCACAATCCTGTGGACCATACTGTCCATGGAGTTTTATTGGCAAAGATACTGGAATGGTTTGCCATTTTCTTCTCCAATGGATTAAAGAAAATAGAGGTTAAGTGACTTGCCAATTACAGTCAGTAAGTATCTGACTTTGAATTTGAATGCAGGTCCAGCACTCTATCTACTGAGCCATCTAGCTGCCCAAAAATTTCTAGGGGACTCGATAGGCCCATTTGACTTCCACTGCTCTCAGATTTGTCTTGTGTTATGATAGAACAAAATTGTATTGTCTACTATATGCAAGTCACTGTGTAATTGCTGGGGAGAAAATAACAGTGCCTGCCCTCAAGGCTAATTGAAGATTTCCTTGATCCCTGCAGCCTAAAAGAAATACCACCTTGAGTTTCTCATATTCTTTTGTTTCTGCTTTCAAAATTTTTTTTGGATCTATAAGAGTTAAAACCAAAAGGCATCTACTCTAACTCCCTCATTTAAGAGATGAAGGTTCAGAATCAGGATGGTGAAAACACTTGCCTTGGGTCACACAGTGACAGAATCAGAATTCAAAACCAGGTCCTCTACCAAATTCAGTGTTTTTAATTTTTTTTTTTGCCTTTTTGGAAGGGGGAAGGCAAGACAATTGGGGTTAAGTGACTTGCCCAAGGTCACAGGGCTAGTAAGTATTAAGTGTCTGAGGCTGCATTTGAACAAAGGTCCTCCTGACTCCAGGGCTGGTGTTCTATTCACTGTGCAACCCAGCAGCCGCAGTTTTTTCATTTTTTAATTTTTGTATCATATTTCTTTTTACACATCTTACACAAAGACTGTAAGCTGCTTGAGATCAGAGGACTCCTTCTGTTTGTCTTAGTATAGCCCCAAATATTTAACACAATATGTTGACATAGAAGGTGCTGAATAAATGTCTTTTGAATTATTGAATCTTGTTGAATATCACCAAACCCAATTAGTCTAGGACAATTATACAACTAGACAATTGTATTTTAACATTTTCCCAAACCCTTTTTCTGGACTTAATATCTTTTCATATTCCAGTTGTCAGTCGGCACTCTTCAGCATCCACTATTGCATGCCTTTGTACTGACCACTCTTCTCTTTGCCCTCTGCCCTTTTACTTTATGCCAGTAGCCCCTAGAGCCACCCATTATCTTTGGCTCCCAGACCTCTTTAATCTTCTTTATAACGCCTCTCTAGCTGTGCCTGCCCTTTCCCATTCCCTTCAGGCCCACTTGACCTCTCTCTAGTCTTTTTGCCTTTTCACACTCTGCTAGGCCATTTCTTTTCTTCTCTACTCAAGGGTATCATTGTTGGGGGCCTAGGAGACCAACATGCAGACATGGCAGGGATGAGTAATGAGTGAAGCCGTGGTTTTACTTTGTGCTCCCTTTAATAGAGTAGCCTTCATCTTTGCCATGAAAAAGCTGAATTCACCAAAAGGCGATCCCTAAAAATTAAGGTAGTGCCTGGAAACGAAATTGATGATCCCAAAGCACTGGTGGATAAAGGAATTCACAGGTTTATTTATGGTAGGTACTAAGGAATAAAATCCACTGTCAAAGTCACATACTCCTTTTAACAATGTCAAGATCTGTTTTCTTGTATAAAATGATGGTTCAGTGGGAAGAACAATGGACTAGAATAATAGCTGGTATTTATACAGCACCTACTAGGCACTAGGCATTGTGCCAAGGGCTTTACAATTATGATTTCACTTGCTTCTCACAACACCCATGGGAGGCAGATGCTATTATCATCCTCATTTTACAGAAGAAGAAAAAGAGATAAACAGAAGTTAAGTGACTTACCCAGAGTCACATAACTAGGAGTGTCAGAGGCTGAATTTGAACTCAGGTCCTTACTCCAGGCCTGGCACTTTTATCCACTGCGCTACCTAACTACATAGAAGTCAAGAGACCTTTCTTCAAGTCCCAACTCGGCCACTAACTGTGTGATTTGGGGCAAGCCATTTTAACTTTCTGGATCTCAGTTTCTTCGTCTGTAAAACAATTATTGTTCAGTCGTGTCCAACTCTTTGTGCCCCCTTTAGGGTTTTCTTGGCAAAGATACTGGAGTGGTTTCCCATTTTCTTCTCTAGCTCATTTTACAGATGAAGAAACTGAGGTGAACAGGGTTAAGTCACAACTAATAAGTATCTGAGGTCATATTTGAACTCAGGTCTTCCTGACTCTAGACTTGGCACCCTGTATGGTGTGCCACTTAGCAGCTCCTAAAATAGTTGGAAAAACTATCTCTAAATTTACTTCTAACCTTAACATTCCATGAGCTTTGAGTTTTAACATATGAAAAAAAGGAGTTTAAAAAAATTTAAGTGGGGGTTGGCTAGGTGGAGCAGTGAATACAGCACCAGCCCTGGATTCAGAAGGACTTGAGTTCAAATCCGACCTCAGACACTTAACATAAAACTAGACATGTGACCTTGGGCAAGTCACTTAACCCCAATTGACCTCCAAAAAGCAAAAAAAAAAAATTTGAGTGAGTTGCCTGGTATAATTCACCAAGAGGGAAGAAAATAATTCAAGGCTACTCCTATATCCAGTGTTTAATTCACTAATATTACTACCTGCTAACCAACCTGTTTAAAGCACATATGAATACACACACATATACACTAACACTTAAATGGATTTATATCATTAATGTAGTGATGAATATCTCAACCCATGCCTTTCACCCTATGTGACCCTTGCCTGTGTCCTCCCCCAGATCTTCCATAATCCAGCAAGGTGGTTTTCTTTCTCTAGCTCCTTTGACATTGCATAGCAGCTGCAGTGCATGGGATACACCCACTTGCCTTCATGGAAAATAATAACAATGATAATAATAATAAATAAATAAATAATGTTGATATAGTGTTTATTATGTGCCAGACACTGTGCTAAGGACTGGAAATACTGATCAGAAAGGCTAAGGAAAAAAATTACCCAATGGTCAATGACTTTTCCATAAATCAAAGATATGTCCCATCTGTGCAGGGCATCTGGTGTTTGCAAAGCAACTCCTTTGTGGCAAGGGTTGGATTAGCACTGAACTCAAACAAGCAAGAGTACCAGTGTCTCTCTGAGAACCATTAAGAAGTTAGGAGTATGGGGGCAGCTAGGTGGCATAGTGAACAGAGCACCGGCCCTAGAGTCAGGAGGACCTGAGTTCAAATCTGACCTCAGACATGGAACACAAAAGCTAACCTGTGACCTTGGGCAAGTCACTTAACCCCAATTACCCTGCAAAAAAAAAAAAGGAATGTAAAAAGAAGTTAGGAGTATGGGGCAGGTAGGTAGCACAGGGAATAGAGTGCCAACCCTGGAGTCAGGAGGACCTGACTTCAAATCTGGCCTCAGACACTTAACACACCCACATTAAAAAAAAAAAAAACTATCCATGTGACCTTGGGCAAGTCACTTAACCCTAATTGCCCTACCTTCCCCCCTACAAAAAGCAAAATAATAATAATAATAAAAGTTAGGAACACTAGGTGCCCCCTTTGGGTACAATACCACCCCAAGGAAACAAGAAAGAATGAAGAAGAAATGTGATGTAGGAACTCCAGTAGGCAAAAAATATGTGTTCAGGGCCTACAGAGACTTCCATACAGTTCTGTGAAGCACCTCTACTACTATTTCATTTTGACTGGACTTTTCATTTAAATTTCCATAGGTAAGAGATAGTTCACTGAAGCAATTCCCAGTATGAATAAGTTGAATTTTTATCTCCAACCTCAGTCAGCAGGTTCTTTGTCTGGTATGCATAGTATGAAGGTCATAGAGTCACAAAGAAGCTTCTGAGGTCATGTAAATGCTTCTGATGTCGAGTGTCACAGCTGGTACCTGAATGGAGATGCCTGAAGATGGGTGGCTCCATCTCAGAGATGAGGTACCTTTTTTCAGAAGCTTGCTGGGCAAGCCTCATACTTAACCCCTGATTTTGGACTCTGAGGCTCCCGGCTTTTGGATTTGATCACTGTTGCAATGTTCTTTCTCTCTCATTTTCAGTGAAGACTTTTTGCTGCACAGCTATTTGGCTGACGAGCCCACAATTCTGAGATTGGGCCAAGGCATGGGGAATAGTCAACACAAATAATAAAGCAATAAGAGCATCAAGGAAATATATAGCAACAAACAGTGGCATCGGAATAGCACATCCACAACCAATAACTGCACCCTTCCATAACTTCCATATTTCCCTAAAAAATAAATTGGCCCTGGATTTGAATTAACACTGTCTCAGGTTTTGTATTTTTAAAGTGTTCTTGGAATTTAATTCTAAGTTTCTAATCATATATTTGGCACAATGTGATATTATGGGAAAGGCAGTATTTAAGCAAATAGCATTTTGCATTCTGGAATGCAAGCTTTAAAAAAAATCTGCAGTCCCTTTTAATTCTATCTCTAATTACTGCACTCTATACCTCCCAGAACCGTGGAGAATTGATAAGATATGCAAATGAAGTAGCAATTCATAGCATGTATTAAAATTTACATTTAAACTGTTAGTTAAGCTGTATACATTTGTAAATGTAAACATTAACCCTCAGGAAAATTATTTTTTAAACTACAGCACAGTTGGAATGGATGCAATGATATACCACAGAAACATAATCAAATGAGGAGAAGAATCTTCTTATGGCTCCAAATAATTCAGAAATGGGTCCAAAGGGTTGAATTCAGTTGTATGATTGAGTTAAGCCAGTCACATAAAAAGCTGTCTTTCCAATATCACTTTGTGCCAAATTTCTGATTAGAGAGTTAGAATTAAATTACAAGAATACCTTTAAAAATCAGGAGAGAGGACCTGAGATCCAGGTGTCAACTCCAATTGAGGGTCCATTTTTAGTAAGAAACACATGAGAAATTCGATGATTGTTAGGTTGTTCAGTATTCTATGTGGGAATTAGATGACATTCAATTTTCCTCTCCTGTAAAATGAGGGAGTTAGATTAGATGACTTCTAAATCCCCTCTTGTTCGATTCTGACACTACAAGTCAGCCTTATATTCTAAAACAATTCAATTCAATAAATATTTATTAAACACCTACTGTGTGCAAGATAGAGTGCTAGGAACTGAGGAAAATGTAAAGGTAGGGATGCTTGAGCAAGCCCTATCCTTAAGGGTGTTATAGGAATGTAAATTTTTAAGATCTTCCCTGCCCCCAGGTTAAGTGTACCTGGAGCCTATAGTGGGAGGCTTGTTTTTCAGGAATGCCCACACCTTGGTGCTTTATGATTGGGCAGTGGGTCAAGAGGGTTGTTAACATTCTCTGACCCAGGAGAAGGCTATATAATCCCTGATGTGAGGCTTTGGGGGCTCACTTTGAGAAGTGTTGTGTGATTTGACCAGACGAGACTGGGCAGCCGTTGAGAGCCCCCCGGCTTTGAAAACCCAGATGTTGATGCTTCCCTCTCTAGTAACTGACTAGGTATGGATGTAATGGTCAAGGCAGTCAGAGGCCTGGCTACTTGATATGTTTTTCTGTTTTCTTGTAACTTCTATCTGTATACTCTGAAGTTCAGGGTGCTGACTTTTTCCCCTGAACAAGGTAAATGATATGTTTGATTGATTAAAGCAAGATTGTTAACCCATTTTGAGTTGCTTTCCTTTAGAAAAACAGATCTAAGAATCTGTGTTGGCAGTCACCCTGGGAAGCCAGGGTGCTTGCTTCAACAAAGGGGCAGCTAGATGATTCAGTGGATAGAGCTCTGGACCTAGGGGCAGGAAGAACTCAGTTAAAATCCAGTCTCAAATAGTTAGTAGCTGTGTGACTCTGGGCAAGTCACTTAACCTAAGTCTACCTCAGTTTCCTCTTCTGTAAAATAGGGAAATAACATCTATCTCCCAGAGTTCTTGTGAGAACAAAATGAGATAATATATGTAAAGTGCTTTGCAAACCTAAAAACCTTAAAGTGTTATATAAATGCTATTATTATTATTATTATTATTACAATATCATATGGAATCTAAGAGGTAGACAAATAGCTATAATACATGTGAGACTATAATAATCATATACAAGAGGCATAAAAAAATGTTGTTAGAGGCAATATACCTACAGAATTAATTTACTTGCCCTTTGGGGAAAATTAAGGAAGATTCTATGGAGGAGATGACATTTGAGCCAGGCTTTGAAGTACTAAGAGCATATCTCAACAAGTGGGGGAGGTGGAGGCAGGATACTTCAGGCATGAGAAAGAATATGAGCAAAGGAAAAGGAAGAGGACAATTCCCAGTATGTTCTGTGAATAAGGAGCCCAGAACAGGTCTCGAAGGCCTTAAATAGCAGGATAAAGAGTTTGGCTATTACTTCCCCAACTATAGGGAGCCAGAGACAGATTTTGAGCAGTAGAATCATGTGATCATATCTATGTATCAAGCAGATAAAGCAACAGTGATATATAGGATGGACTGAAATGGGAAGAAACTCATTTGACTGTCCTGCTAGAAGGGAAGTCACATATTTCCACCATCATATAGACCCTTGGAATGCTATTCTATGTAGGTTTAAGCCACATCAGACTTTGGTCTGAGGGTTAGAGAATTGAATGGACTAAAAAAAGTAGTGTTGGATAAAAATGTTCAGTATTAGATCAAATATACAACCGCCAAGCCCAGTCCTATATTCAATGATTAGCCAAATAGTAATTGTATTAATAGTAATTAATCCCTTAGCACTGTAGTGTAGACCTAAAATAATCTAGCAAAAGTCTTCTTCCTTTTCAACAATTTAGTAAGGGGGCAGCCAGGTGGTGCAGCGAGTAAGATCGCCGGCCCCAGAGTCCGGAGACCCGGGATCGGTTCTGGCCTCAGATACTTAGCACCCACACAAAATAACTGGCCGTGTAACTTTGAGCAAGTTACTTAATCCCAATTGCTTTAAAAATAATAATAATAATTTAGTAAGAAAACAGAATCAAGAAAACATGAAATAAAAAATCCCAGAAAGGACAGATTAATTGAATTTCTAATGGTCTCCAAGAAATAGTTCAAACTGAGAAGTTCAAGTTGGTACTGAACCAGCTCGACCCTGCTAGTTCTCAGGCCCATGCTGTCACCGTACAGCCTCGTTTCAACAAACGGTGACATGTTTCCAATGACTATGATGATGAATATTCAGCAGAGTAAACACCACTGGCATTTCCTAAATCAATATTAATGGAAACTCTCAGACAATCAATATGCACAATGTAAACCTTCATTGATGCAGCTTACAAATGGCCATCTTTCACCTTTTAATGAATATGGATATACACACACACACATATATATATATATATATATATATATATATATATATATATATAACTCTCTCTATGAAACTAGGCTGAAACATTCAGAGCAAATGCTTGGGATTTCTACCCTTTAGGGACTTTTCATTTTCACATCAATATGTATGCCTCATCATGGCATAGAAACAACCCTGAATTCTCAAAGGTTGTGCAGGCAGAACAGTTCTGATGTCCCTATCAAGCTCAAAAGGTTTTGAGTACAGGCCTAGGACAGATTGCACAGGGATGTTTGTACATTGTTGGCATTTAATAATGCTAATTGAATTAAATTGAACTGTATTATCATCATGCACCAGCCTAGCTAATTTCAAAAAGGCTCCATCACCAGAAGGTCGGCCACTAATAACTCTTTTTTTTAGCCACAGCAATTCAAAAAGACCATCTGCTATGACCCTGTAAAGAAATTGTGATCTTGTGGGTAGAAATAGTACCTACAGTCACAAAAACATAGATGCTTAAAGGAATGAAATAAGAAATGTGCATGACTGACCTTAGTCCTGCCTCTAAGTTTCAGCTAAAACTTAGATATTTTAGTGCTTTGAAGGATCTCCAGGAAGCATCGAAGTGGCACCATTGAGAGAGCACTGATCTTAGAGTCAGAAAGACTTGAGTTTAAATGTGACCTCAGACACTAGCCACATGACCCTGGGCAAGTCACTTAACCTCCACCTATTTCAGTTTCATGTGTAAAATAAGAACAATGATAGCACCTACTTCCCTAGATTGTTGTAAAGATCAAATAAGATAATATTTATAAAGTACTTTGCAAATTTTAAAACACTACATAAGTGCTAGCTATTATTATTATTAATGTAGATACAATGGTATAGATTAAGATCTACCCATGCTTTCTCATCTTGCAAGATCTTGTCCATGTCAACACAAAATTATAGGGGTCTTTATCTAGGACTCTTAACCAGATGTGAGTCCAATGTCCAACGATTTTGTCAATATACTCTGACCCTCTTTTTAAAAATATCCCAGATTTGAAAGGTGAGAGTATTTCATTGTGAAGCCCACACCCTTTCAAGGTTTCTTTGTTCTCAAATAGGTCTATAGCCCCACCCTCTGTCTTCTATGCCTCTGGTTCCTTCCTGGCCCCTTGGGATAGTGGGGTTCCCCAGTTGTTCTAAACTGGAACAGGAATAAAATCCCTTCTTCCTTTAACCTTGGACTGAATACGATCAAAATAAAAACTATGAGGCAATAAGAGACAAAGTAACATTAAGCAAAACTAACCACTAACTAACTGTATGACCATGGGCAAGGCACTCTCAATTTCCCCATCTCTAAAATAAGAGGGCTAGTCCGGATCATTAACATTACTTCTATGGTCTTATACTCATTATAACACATTCTAGCTTGTATCTCAGATGTGATTCTCTATATAAAATGGAGTAAAGATCTTGTGATGCCCAAGTTTTTATGGAATGGAGTTGCTCTTTCAAGTAACCTGTGACTGTCTATTGAGCAGCCAGGTGGCACACTGGATAGAGTGCTTGGCCTGGATTCAAAGACATGAGTTCAAATCCAATCTGAGATACATACTAGCTGTGTGACCCTGGGCAAGTCACTTAATCCAGTTTGCCTAGGTTTCCTCATCTGTAAATTGAGCTGGAAAAGGAAATGCCAGTCCAGTATCTCTGCCAAGAAAACCCCAGATAGGGTCACAAAGCATTGGACCCAACTAAAGAACAGACTATCTACTAGTAGGTCAAAGAGAACCTCCCCATTTTCTTTAAGCTCTCAGAAGCTTAACCTTTGCTCCTTCCAACTTGATATGGGAGAGGAAAAGGAATACTAACTGATAAAAGAATAGGGGCCACTCTCTCTTCCTTTTTTCTCCAGCATTTGGAGGTTGGGGCCAGCGATGTAGACACACTAACAGATAGCTCAATGCTGCCAAGAAGCAGGGTAAAACCAGCCTCACCAGTCTCTATCCACCTGCCTGAGAAAACTGGTCAGGAAAATGCTCTAGGATAATAGGGAAAGGACTAGCCAGAAAAGCTCAGCCTCATCCCCTCTCCAAGGGTGTGTCAAATTGCCTGAGAGATGCTACCTTGGAAAATGGAGAGAGAGAAGGAGAAAAATGCAATCGAAGAAAATTTACTTCTCTACATTCCCCTGTAGAATTTTGAGTGAAGAATACTACACACAGCAGACTATTTTCTGCGGATTTTTTTTTTCATATTTTCAAAGGTTTAACTCAGCTTTAGAAAGTAATTTCCCAAGACTCCAGGGTATATCTTTCAAGAACAGGGTACACTTAGCTATTGAGACACCCTTCTCAGCATCCACTAAAACTATTGAACTAGTCTTGAAAATCTGTTTGTTTACATCTGAAAATATGGTTTGGGGCAGGGGGGAAGGGAGCAAGGACTTATTAAGTTATTTATTAAGCCCGCTATGTGCTAGTAGTTGTTTAGTCATTTCAGTTGTATCCAACTCTTCGTGTTCCCATTTGGGATTTTCTTGGTAAAGATACTAGAGTGGTTTGCCATCTCCTTCTCCAGCTCATTTTACAGATAAGGAAACTGAGGCAAATACAGTTAACCTGCCCAGGGTCACACAGCTAGTAAGTATCTAAGGCCATTTCCCAGAGAGATGAGTCTTAGCACTTTACAAATGTCATTTGATCTTCACAACAATCATGTGAAGTAGGTACTATTATTATCCCCACTTTTCAGTCAAAGAAACCAAGAGAGACAGATGTTAAGTGACTTGACCATAGTCACACAGCAAGCAAGTTTCCAGAGCCAGATTTGAACTTGATCTTCCTGACTCCAGATCCATTATACTGCCTACCTGTGGTTAGGCTCTCTGTCAATACCATGAACCAAAGAGAATCAGAAGTCCAGAAGACCAACTCCAACTATACTGTTCCACTTCTGAGGGAACACAAATGATTCTTGAGTGGGTTGACCATCTCTCTCTTTCCCCTCTCCAATTAAAGAAGTGGATGGGATGGGTCATTCAAAGCAGAATAGGCAGGTAGAAAAGTTGGCACTGAAGGTGGGGCCCTATTCAGATTCCATTCTTTGTCCATTTTTTAATATATGCCTGCCCTCTGCAGCAATTTGGAGATGTGCAGGGAAGTGGGGGAGGGAGGGAAGGGTAAGTTTTATTGTTTTGTAGAACCTGGGATGTTGTCATCCCCTGAACCGAGTTTGAGAATCTAGTTGCAGGACATGCTATCCCATCCACCGAGTCTGAATCATCAAAGCAAACATGAGAGCAAAAGATAATCCCCACCCCCACCCCCAGGTTCATGGGGTCATCAAATTTAGAGCAATTCTGGCATCACTTTTACTTTAAAATTTAAAATGTTTGGATCAACCAAGAATGTTACTTATCCTCGTGCATGGAAAGCCTCATTTTACAGTAGTAATACACAGAGATCATGTGAGAATAATTCACATTTACATCCTGCATTTTAGGACGAGTAAATACTTTTCTCACAATAACCCTCTGAAGCAGGCAATACAAATGTTATTGTAGCCATTTTAGGTATGGAAGAGGTTAGAACTACATCCACACCTGACTAGCTGTCACCTCATCTTGGGTCAGCAGAGACTAAATGAAAAGAATCATCCAAACATGATTTTGGGGCTGGAAAATGTGTAGGTGTGGCTGTTACCTGCAAACATTGAGAGAGGAGCAGAGAAAAAGTGAATGCAATCAACCTGTTTCTGGCCCTACAGCCATTTTTCAGTAATTATAGGGAAAGAGTCAAGTCTGCTCAGATGGGTAGGAGCTGACCCAGGAGGCCAAGGTAAAGGCAGAAAAGGCTAAAGTCATGGCTACAGCAGAGCAACCAGAAAAGAGAAGGTAGAAGACAGAAGAAGACTCAACATATGTGTCCAGATTTCTGGTTGCTACCCTTGAGGAAAAGTCAGAAAAAGTCAGAAACCAATCAAGTGTCTCTGGCCCTGCATCTAAACAGGTTGCACAGTGGTTAGAGCACAGGGGCTGGAATTAGGAAAACCTGAGTTCAGCTCCAGCCTTAGTAGCAGTATGACCTGGACAAGTTACTTAATTGCTGTCTGCCTCAGTTTCCCTTACTGTAAAATGGAGATAATAACAGCACTTACCTAACTGGGTTCTTGTGAGGATCAAAGGAGATTATATTTGTAAAGCACTAGGCATAAGGTCTGGAATATAGTGGGTAGTTAATAAATAATTGTTCCCTTCTTCCTTCCTCCCCTTCATGATTTCCATCACCTGCCTAGAGTCTAGACACTTCAATAAATTATGACTAAGAAATCATGGTTTTGGGTCACATCTCTAGACTAGCACAACACTGTCAAGGTCTGAGAAGAGCTTCAGGCACAGAGACTGGCAATAGTTGTTTTAAATACTACTTGGGCATATTCCTTTTTATTCTATGATGATAAATAGGGATAGTGACTGGACATGTGCTTTCATCATTATAGGGAACTCCCAGGTGAGGAAACTCTCTCTAATAATGCATATCAACACCTTTTCTAAAGCTTAATCTCAGAACTGGGGTGGCCTTAAGGCCTCAGGTTTCCCACCCCTATCTTAGAGTATTGCCTAGAGCCCAGAGACCTTAATCAACTTGCCCAGGGACATACAGACAGTTTGTGTCAGAAGTAACAAATAAAGAAACAATATACAGACAAGCCATGCTCTGGTGACATCAATTAGAATATGTTCACATAATTAGGTTCTTTGAAATACTGCAGAAGGAGGGAGGGGATAGTTTTTGTCTAAGAAGAGAGCTTGAGCCAAGAGCTCAATCGGATGGATCCCCAGAGTCCACACCCCTAAGCTAACAAGACATGCACTGTCACCCACAGGAGTGAGTCTTGGAGAGAGGAACAGCAGTTTTTTGGGAACCATTGAGAATTTGACATTTCCAAGGACTGTGGGTAAAGTATATCATTGTCTGAGTAAGAAGGGATTGTCATCCACTTGTAATGGGAACGCAAATTTGGAAGATCTTCCCTGCCCCTAGGCTAAAATGCACCTGAAGTCTGGGGTGGGAGGCTTGTTTTTCAGTAGATACTTTGTGATTGGCCAGTGAGTCAATAAGGTTGTTACATTCTCTGAGCCAGGGGAAGGCTATATAAGCCCTGATGTGTAGCTTTGTTTTGGGGCTCACTTTGAGAAGTGTTCTGTGATTTGATCTGTATTCTGGGAAGCCGTTGTCCAGGGCGCCCCCCGCCCCCGGCTTTGAAAAAAAAACCCAGATGTGGAAACCCAGATATTGACTGGAAATCTGTCTACTTGATCTGTTTCTGTCTTGATAATTCTGCCTGTATGCTTTGAAGTTCGGGGTGCTGACCTTTTTCCCCTGAACGAGGTAAACGATATATGTCTGACTGATTGAAGTAAGCTTGTTAACCCATTTTGAGTTGCTTTCCTTTAACAAAGCAGATCCAAGAACCTGTGTGAGGGGCAAACCCTGAGGACGTGCTTGGGGTGCTTGCTGCTACACCACTGGACCCTTCTTACCTAAAAGGAACAGTTTTGTCCTTTGGGAGTTAAATACAGTTAGGAAACCTGATACTTATGGGGATCTGGTGACCTAACTAGTTATAACATAGCTGGTAAATGCTGGGGCCATGATTTGAACTCACGTGTTCTGTCTTCATTCTATATTCTTTCCACCTCTCTCAAGATCACACAAGTCAACAAGAGATCCTAAGGGGGAAAGGAGAAGGAATAAGCATTTTTTTAAGTGCCTACTATATGGCAGGCACTATGCTAAATACTTTACAAATATCTCATTTGATGCTCACAACTCTCTGAGTGTGTCAGGTGCTATTATTATCTCATTTTACCATTGAGTGACTTACCCGGGGTCATACAGCTAGTAAGTATCTGAGGCTAGATTTGAACTCGGGTCTTCCTGATTCCAGATCCAGCACTCTATCTACTGTACTACCTAACTACTTCTAAACTAAAATTTAGATCTACTAGAAGTGGCAATTGGCCAAGATTTCTCTCCTATACAGCGTGCCTTAATATTTCAGTGATCATTGGAAGTAATGAAGTGAAAATTTTGGTATGAGGTCCAGAACCGTGAATTATAGAAATAGTAATGATAATGCCACAGTCCACAATTCAGTCATTGCCAACTACTAATACTTTAACCCCATCTGCTCAAAGCAGGGGGGGAGCATTCTAGTGCTAACACAGAGATGGAAACCAGATACACAGCAGAAGGGGTTACATGTGAGAAAAAAAACATGGAATCATTCAACAAGTGGTAAAGTGGGAGTGTTAGTTTCCAATTTCAGAGACAAGATAACAATCACAGAATCTCAGAGTAGAAAGGAACTCAAGAGACCAGAAAAATTCCCTTGAAATTTTACCCAATAAGGGATCATCCAAGGACTGATAGGTGGCACAGTGGATAGAGTATTAGTCCTGGAATCAAAAAGACCTGAATACAAATTCAGCCTCAGACACTTGACACTAATTAGCTTTGTGACCCTGGGCAAGTCATTTAATCCCAATTGCCTTAAAAAAAATCACCTGGAGTCAGGAGGACCTGAGTTCAAATCCAGCTTCAGACAATTAATAAAAAAAAAAAAACTAGCCGTGTGACCTTGGGCAAGTCACTTAATCCCAATTGCCCCTCCAAAAAGCAAAAAAAAACTATCATCCAGCCTTTGCTTGAAGAGCTTCAATGATGGGGAATCTATTATCTTGGGAAGCAGCTGGTTACACCTTTCAATATCTCTGTTAGGCAGTTTTATTCCTGACATTCAGTTTACATTTGCCTCTCTGCAGATATTACTATTGCGTCTAATTCTGGCCTCTAGGGCCTAGAAGAACCATTCTAATTCATCTTTCATGTAACAGACCTTCAAATATTTGAAGAAAATGATCATGTCCCTTACAAATTTTCTCTTCTTCTGGCTAAACATCTCCAGCTCCTTCACAGCTATCTGTCAGCAAAGTAAGGCCTAGGAACACAGGGGATGCCGGAGTACAATGAGGAAACCCAGATAACAAAGGATCACACAGGATTTTCTCATTCACTGGGCTCTAGTCTTTGCTCTTAGCCCTGCTCATCTAGGTCCAGGCAGCTGGAGCTGGGAAACAGATGCACTGAGTCTGACAAAATTAAGATTTTGCTCTACACTTCCGAGATAACGTATTAAATTAGAGACATTTTATTAAATCACACAGTCTACTGACTTCACTCACAAGTAATGTTCAAACAAGTGTCCCTGTTCCCCAGATGAACTGCAAAGCAAAAACCCTGACTGGATTTACAAAATAAAAAAGCCTGTCTTGGCAATGTCAATGTTGTTCAAGGAAAGAAGAAAAGAAAAAAAAAAAAGATACACCAACCAGGGATCTGAGCTTCAGTCAGGAAGCATATCCTGCAACGAGTAAGTCAGGCATTGCCCCACCCCCTCACTCTTTTTTTTTTTCCCCTTTCCTGATAGAAAACAAGTTACATATGAGAAAACATACTTGAAATCTCAGCACCTGGACTGGCTGCAAGAGCCATTTTCTATGACCAAGGGGAGGGCCTAGACATCAGTTGGTGGAGAAATAGTGACATCCAGTGGCCAGTTCGGTTAACCAACACTGCATTTTACTTTTTTCAATTGTCCAGAGGAGGGGGAGGGGAAGAAAATGTATATCTTGTAAACATGATATTCCATTGTATTCCTATACCCTATCCATACCCACCCCCCCAGTAAACATTGCCTCAAGTCTGTGGTCCAATTTCAAAACTTTCCAAACTAGTTGCCCAGGAGGATCATTGGATTAGCAGAACAGGACATCATAGGGTTGGAATGGCATTTAGGAGGGATATCAAATACAACTCCATATCACAGAGTAGGAAACTGAAGCTTTGAGAGGTTGTGATTTGCATAGGGTCACACAGGTAGTAAGAGTCAAAAACAGAATTCAAACCCACATCTTCCTAATCCTAAATGTAATACTCTTATTTGGAACATAGAATAGCCATTCCCATGAGTTCTGCTAAGAGCCAGTATGAATAAATAACAATTTCCACACTTTCCCTAAGTGTTGCTGTATGTGTTGATTAGAAAAATGACTATCACAATGCAAATGCCAGAAGATAATGTTTTTCATGTCAGAAAAGATGTTATTTTCCTTGACTTTCTTTCATGGTTCATCTTTACAAATTTCTTGCATATGGTTAACGTGGTTCTTTCTTCAGTAACTCTTTTTTTTTTTTTAATGACTTCATTTTGAAAAACGGGAAGAGCATCAAGAGGTGCTTTCTAGTCCTGGCTATGCATATTATAGCTTCAGTTTACAATAGAAGTGCACAGAGACCCTGGCTTTGCTTGGGTTGCTCAGCGTCTCTGGACCTTACTTTCCTTACTAGTTTAATCTGTCACCAAGTCTTGTTTCTACCTCTACAATGTCTCTCCTCTATGTTGCCTTCTCTCCAATCAAAACAGCCCTTCCACCCACACCACCAAGTGTAACCCTGCATTACCTTTCACATGGATTATCGAAATGGCCCTCCTAATACACCTTCCTGCCAAAAGTCTCCGGAATCCAATTCATTCTCCACCCAATTGCCAAAGTGATTTTCCTAAAACATAAATCTGACCCGGTTCTTCTACTGTTCAATAAATTCCAGTGGCTCTCTCTCTTACTTCCAGGATTAAATATCAAGTTCTCTGTTTGACATTTAAAGCCTTTTGGAACCTCCCTTTACTGTCTTCTAATATATTACTCCTCTATATTCATTCTATGGTCTTTCTACAATGGCCTATTTGCTGTTCCTCAGATACAACACTTATCCCCTGCCTCCATGTCTATGGTTCACTGACATATGGGTGGTTTGTAGAAGGACAGGCATGAGGACATTGCTAGACTTCCCTCACCCAACTGCTAGCTTCCCTTATGAGATTACAGTCAATCTACTCTCTATATATTATGGCTCATTTTTAATTTTTATTTAATTTTTAATTTATGGAATAAAACAAGCATTTCTATAATAAAAAAAAGATGATTGCACATGAAACTACAAATCTGTTATGAACAACTCGCTATTCCTTTTAAATATATAATAAAGTTATCATGTAAATTTCTTTTTTTTCCTTTGTTTCTTCCCTCTACCCTAGAGATGGCTACCATGAGACACAAGCATGTATGTATATGTATATATGTAAAATTATTCTATACATGCTTCTACTTCTCAGTTCTTCCTAAGGATACAGATAACATCTTCATTCATAGGTCCCTTGAAGTTAATTTGAGTATTTATAATAGTAAAAATGATTATTTGCTCAAAGTTGTTTCAATTATATCCTTCATCAGAATATAAGTTCCTTGAGGGCAGGGATAGTGTTGTTTTTTTTAACTATTCTTTAATTTATTTTTAAATTTTTTTATATTTTATATTTTCCCAATTATATATAAAAACTATTTTTCACCTGAGGCTTTTATAATTTTGACTCCCAAATTCTCTCCTGCCCTCCTATCTTTCCTTCATCATTGAAAAGGCAAGCAATTTCATAAAGGTTATACTTGTGCTGTTGTGCAAAACATGTCCATACTAGTCACGTTGTGAAAGAAGACAGACAAAAAAGGGGGAAAAAAAACAGTATGCTTCTATCCGCATTCAGACTCTATCAGTTCTTTCTCTGGGGGTGGATAACATTTTTCACCATAGATCCTTCAGAATTGTCTTGGATCTTTGTATTTCTGGGAATAGCTAAGTCATTCACAGTTGATCAACATACAATACAATACAACTATACAATATACAATACAACTGCTGTTACTGTTCTCCTAGTTAATGTAAGTCTTTCCAGGTTTTCCTGAAAGCATCCTGCTCATCATTTCTGATAGCATGGTATCATTCCATCATAAACATATACCACAAACTGTTCAACCATTCCCCAATTGATGGGCATCATCTCAATTTCCAATTTTTTGCCACACGAAAAAAAAAACTTGCAGTCAATATTTTAGTACATATAAGTCCTTTTCCTTTGTCTTTGATCTCTTTGATGTACAGACCTCCTAGTAGTATTGCTGGGTCAAAAGGTATGTATGCAGTTTTATGGCCCTTTGGGCATAGTTCCAAATTACTCTCCACAATGGTTGGATCAGTTCACAACTCCACCAACAGTGCATCAGTAGGGACAGTGTTTTTGCTTTTCTGTATATTTCTTGTGCTTAGAACAGCGCCTGGCACATATTAAGCTCTTAATAAATGTTTGCCGACTAACTTTAACCACCAGTTGGTACTGATCACCAATTTCCCATCCTGTTCAATTCTAATGATTTACATCCTGTGAAGCTACTCTAATGCCTTGTGCATGCTCCACCAGGCAGTGACCTTATGCCTTCCAACTCAGTTCTTTCTATAAGCTAGCAAGTCACTGTCAAGTAGTGTGTGATTTTATGGATTTATCCAATCAGAAAACAAATATTGATCCTTCCCCCACTGGCAAATCCAACTTCTTTACACTAGGATTTATATAGTACTTTAAAGTTTGCAAAGTACTTTACAATTATTATCTAATTTAATCCTCACAACAGCCCTGGGAGATGGGTGCTATTACTATCCCCATTTTCCAGATGAGTTAACTGAGGCAGACCCAGGTTAAGTGACTTGCTTAGGGTCCCACAGCTAATAAATGTATGAGGCTAGATTTGAACTCAGGTCTTCCTGACTCCAGATCTAATAACTCTATCCACTGAACCACAAATACTTCAGTGAACCATAGTTTCCTAATCTTGATATAATTACATTGTCTCTCCATAGAATCATAAAAATATGTTTGAATACCTCATACCATGGGTTTTCCATTGAATAATGGGGCAGCTAGGTGGTGCAGTGAATAGAATGCCAAACCTGGAATCAGGAAGACCTGAGTTCAAATGAGGCCTCAGGACACTTACTAGCTATATGACCCTGAGCAAGTCACTTAACCCTGTTTGCCTCAGTTTCCCCATATGCAAAATGAGTTGAAGAAGGAAATGTCAAACCACTCCAATATCTCTGCCAAGAAAACCCCAAATGGAGTCACAAAGGGTTGCCATGATTAAAAAAATGACTGAACAACAATGAAAGAACAGCACATAATAACTAGTAACCGATGCATAATAGAACATCTACCAAGAAGCTGCGGACTTGCCTGAAGCCTCAATCCCTTAGCTCTGCCCCACCCCCACCTCCCACAATACAGATGATGCCATAACCTAGGGGTTCTAGGAATTGTACAATTTGAGTTTGTTTAGCTCCCCACAGCTGTGCACCCTGAAAGTGAAAGAGGAGAGTCCTCTTAGTATTGATTTATAAATCCAGCAGGACTAGTTTTTAGATTAAGGCAAAGACAGAATTTCTGGAGAAATTCTGGATAGAGGGATGACAGTGTGGAGGATGGGTGTGGATTGAGATAGATTCAGGATCTCAGCTCAGCTTCAGATGGAGAAGAGGAGTTGGCCCTGGTTCTCTTCTTCCTATCAAATACCTCTGATCTTTTCTAGTCACAACTAATCCACCACTGAGCAAGAAGAGTGTTCAAAAGCCCACCACAACCACCACACTCTTTCTGTCCCCTCTGACTTTGGTCTTGGCAGGCCCCTATCACAGCTGCGTGTATATCCTCATTTTCCATCACCAGTCCCAGACAAATCTCTGACATTTCAAGAGGCAGCAGAGGAGAAGGAGAGATAGAGTGAGGAGGGTGAATCACCTTTATAATAAGTAGATGGGACAAGATAATCTCTAAGGCCCCTTCAGCTCTAAAATTAGGGGATTTTGTGGAATATTGATTTGTTTTGTAGATTACAAGTTGAATACTAGACACTGTAAAGGACAAGGCAGCTAGACTAATTATTTACCATTTCAATTAGAAAACATTTAAAACTGATTTTTACAGATCATGTAACCATGTGCAATGAGAGAATCAAATCCCCTGGGCCCTAGCTCTAAGACTTTCTTTATGATCATGTTCTTTTTAAAGGAAATTGATCTTCGAAAAAAAAATGAATCCAATTCCTCCCAGTTTTGAAGTGTACATAAGTTCAGGCATGTCAGATTCTGTAAAGCAAATATGTCGTGGCTATGTCTACATAAACTACTTTTTTTACCCACCAATTAATCATTTAGTTTAGTCAAACCACAAGTAATTCAGTCGCCCAAAAATCAGTCAATTTGACAGACTGAATTGACTGATGACTTGACTGAATTATTGTTTTTTTTTACTGAACTGAAGGTATGTAAAACAACACCATTGCTCTACTCTCTCCCACAGAGCAGAACCTACATGTGGGAGAATTTAACTCATTGGATAAACCTTTCAATTATTTATAGTGAAAGAAAAATAGGACAGGAAGTAAAATATCGATGGCATTTAATTTAAATGTCATCTCCCCCCAAAGTAAGACCTAAAAAAAACTGAAGTCATAATAGGATCCTTCTTCCAAAACTGAGCTGGAAATTGAATGGAGAAAAAAATTATGAGATAGAATTCATGAATGATATGAAAAGTGCACCATATTCAGCCACAAGATTTCTAGTATAATCTTCTAAAAATGACTAGAAAATCTCCATATTTTCTAGAGCAATCCTTTTCTAGGTTTTTGATTACACATTATTTCCATAATATATTTCCCACCAAATTGACCAATTTGCTGTTCTTCCGACTCTATATTCCATCTCCCATTATCATCCCTTCACACAAACTGTCTATCATACCTGGAATTCATTCTCTTTATCTCTATTATAGTAAAATGAATAGTTTCCTTGAAAATACTCAAGGGCTACCTCTTATAGGAAGCCTGTCTCTACCCAGTCACTAGTGCCTTCCTCCTGGAAGTTATTTTATATCTACTTCAATATATTTTATGTTTAATTTTCTGTGTACATATGCATATTGTTTTCTATCAATAAAGTGTAAGCTTCTTGTGGGCAACAAACATTTCATTTCTTGTCTTTGTATCACAGTAAAATGCCTGCACATAGTAGGCACTTAATAAATACTGAATGAATGAATGAGTGAAATTGACCTATTTTTCCACTTAATTTAAGACTCATCAATTATTTGGTCATGTTCCACACATAATGGTAAAAGATGCAAGTCCACAAAAAGATGGTGGTTTTCAATAGTGAGAGTTGACTCTGTCCCTATAGTTCTGGAAGAATCTGTTAGTTTCCCCCTTAAACTGACCCTTGCTGCCTACTATAAGAGTTCTTTCAAAGGCAAAATAAATGCAGAGGAAGAAAAAAGGGAGGAAGAGGGAGCTGCCACACCTTGATAGTATTTATTTCTCTTCCACTATAGCCCAAGAATGTACCAGAGATGTATCTTGTTCAGGTCTGTGCTGCTTGCCAAAGGTATTCCTACCTGGACTATTATTGTTTAGTTGTTTCAATTGGGTCAGACTCTTCATATCCCCATTTGGTGTTTTCTTGGCAAAGATTCTGGACTGGTTTACCATTGCCTTCTCCAATTCATTTTACAGCTTGAGGAATAAAGACAAACAGGATTAAATGATGTGCCCAGGATTATCCAGCTAATAAGTGTCTGAGGCCAGATTTGAAGCAAGGAAGATGAGTCTTCCTGTCTTTAGGCCTAGCCTTCTAGCCACTGTACCATCTAGCTGCCTCTCCCAGCTGGGTAGCAATGTAAATATTATAGAAAAAAGTAGCTTTCTGCTTTAATCAGTTAAAGAGGAATTTTAGCATACCACAACAGCAATGCCCTAAGTATTCCATTTATTCAAGGTTTTCCTAATCTGGATTTTCCAGAGTGAGACTCAAATTTAGTTGAAGATTAGTCAGTCCACCAAGATACATATCTTGCACAGGCATAGAAAATAAATGGTGAACTGGGAAGTGGGGCGACGTTGATCCCTAATGCAAAGGTATCTTTTTGACATGAATGTTCTTCCAATCAAAAATCCTAGAACACTGTAATCTCAGACAAACCCTAATTATAGGTTACTCAAACTCTATAGAATCTTACTTATGATTACCTACTGTAATTCCATGCACAGAAGCTTTCCAGAAGAACTGCTACTGTGAACAGCTTTTTTAAGGTTCTGATTACTCAGTATAGTGATCATTCTATTCCATAACAAAAGCAAAACATCCATGGAAAATCAAGGCATAATTCAAAATACAGCATTCACCATATTTCAACTTATCACAGAAAATCACAATATAATATTCACAACATAGTCTCAAAGTAAAATAGTCACTCTAAAGTTAATTCAATCAGTCACAAAATAGTCACTCAAGTTAATTCAATCAGTCACTTATCAGTAGTATCAAAGTACACAAAATCTTCCACTCTTGGGGCAAAGTCTTGATTAACTCAATCAGTTACTAATCAGTAACTCAAAAAAAAACTAAAAAAAAAAGTACTCAAAGTACAATCAGTCACTTATTCATCAAAGTCTTACTAAGTATCATAGACAAAACCCTCCACCCTTTAGGTCACTAGTAAATTATAATTTCATAATTACTCAGTACTCAAGGAGAGGTCTTTTCTTCATCTTGACTTGGGGCCTGTTCTCACATTCCCTGGATCCCTTTCCATGGTCCCAGATTATACCTGGATTCAACAGACTATCACCCGGTGTGATAGTAATGGCAATTAAAGATTCCCCTGTATTGGCTTGGTTTTCAAATTGATTGTGTTAAAACCCAGAGTTTGTTAATCCCACCTGTGGGATGGGCTTGTTGATGTGAAAAGAAAGTCCTGAACTGGGAGGAGCTGGTGATGTAGATTTGGAGAGACACTAGAGAGAGGCGGAAGATCTTTTTTTGGAAGCAGCACCTCGTGGAGGGAGAGAGAGGCTAAGAGAATTGCTGGTGGCCGCTTTGAATTGCGCTGGACTTTTGAGACCTGCCCCCTGAGCTGCCAAGGACTGAGGAGACATGGCTGTTTTGCTGGTACTTTGTCTGTCTGTTTTGATGTTATTTTGCCAGATTTGTCCACTGGTGAAAGACAGTCCTTTTGTTGAAGAAGTCCTGGAACCTGGCTGTTCGCTAAGAAGCCCTGAGACTGTCCTGCAGACAGAGAGTGAATACTGTCCACTGGTGAGGGACAGTGCTGTTGTTGCAGGGGTCTGGAGACTGTCCTGCAGACAGAATGAATACTGTCCACTGGTGAAGGACAGTGCTGTTGTTGCAGGGGTCTGGGAGCCTTTCTGTTGGTTCAGAAGCCCTGAAGAAGGATTTTCTTGTTGTATGTTTACAGAAATCCTGGGAGAGGGCTTTGCTGATGTGTTCAGGGGTTCTAGGACTGTTCTACAGACAGAGGATAAATTCATGAAGGGACTGGCAATGTATCTTGTGGCTTTGCTAAGCCTTGTCTCCCCAGGAACTAAGATTGCTGAGAACTTGCCTCGTGTCAAGATGAAGAAAAGACCTCCATTTGGGTATTAAGTGCTGTGTTTAAACTTGATGTAACTCTGGGGTAGATTCAATTGTGATCCAGGGGTGGGGAACTTTTGACCTTATGTTTGGAAACTAATCTCCATTTGAGAAGAGGGGCTTTGTGGTGGACTTAATTAAGGTATAGCCTAGGGGTGGAGAAGTATTTAGAACAGAGACTTTGTAATTGATTGAATGATTGGAAGGTCCTGGGGTGGGGTAGTACTTGGAGATTATTTAATCACACTTAGTAAATGCTGTATTTGGAATGATGTCATGTTTTGATCTTCTCTGTTCTTGGTTTGTCACTGAATAAAATAGAGAGCACCTATGCTGGTATTTTGAACCTGGGAAGTTGCCTTTGCTTGGCATTACATTACACCTGGTTCAATGGCAGACAGCTCCTAGTTCCTTGACCAGCTCTCTGGGGAGGTACTGCTCCACGATGGCGTTCACAGGGTCTGGTCCATGTCAGCTCCTTCACCATTTCTGCTCCAAGGAATTCAAGGCTCACCCAAGCCACAAACAAACAAAGCATCCTGGTCCTGCTTCAATCACCTGGGCTCCTGGCTCCTGGGATCCTGTTCAGAAGAAGCTCCACCAAGACAAGTTTTCAGGACTCAGCTCTCCATTCTTCTATAGCTGTTCTGCCACCAGATCTTGGTCTCAACGAAATTCTGACTGTGCCTCTCTGGGGCTTTTCTTATATATACAATATTACCTACTTCCTTCAGCCAATTTCCTGTTAATCAGTAACAAAGGGCAGGAGTTCATACCTTTGGTTCCCCCAATCAGAGGCTTGATCAGTTACTAAGTGTTAAGTACCTGCTACTTTTGCCAACACAAAGGGATCTTCAAATTCAAAATTGCATTACCATTATACCTACATGCAGAAAATAACATAAAAAATCATCAAGGACATCTGTGACCAGAAAAAAAAAGTGGACCTGGCATAATAGAACACTGAATTTGGAATCAAGAAGACCTGAGTTCAAATCCTGTCTCAGGTACTTACTAGGTATATGACCCTGAGCAATTCATTTAACAGCTCCCTGCCTCAATTTCCTCAACTATGAAAGAGATAATAATAGTACCTACTTCTCTGGGTTGTTCTGAGGATCAGTGATATAATATATGCAAATTGTATGTCAATCCTTAAAATACTGTATGAATTTTAGCTTGGTTGTCACAAGAGTTAGAAATAATATTGATGAAAAAAAGATTAAAAAAAAAACAAAAAAAAGTAAAATTTAAAAACATTTAAAAAAAGGAATAATATTGATAAAAGCCCCAGTATGGAACTAGCAACAAGAGTATAGTATAGTAAAGGAACTACAGAAAGTCTTGCGATGCATTAGGTAAATCTAGTATAGAAAATATATGAAAGGACACAGACAAGAATGGTAACTTTTCAGCTTCCTTTTTTTCTATTACCTTCTCCCATTAGAATATAAGCTCCTTGAGGGCAATGACTTTCTTTTTGCTTATTTTTATTCTTAAGTTCTTAGATGTGGTGGCTGGCACATAGAAAGCACTTAATAAATGATAACAAATTGATTTTATTTAAAACCCTGAAATTGATCAACTGGCACAAAACAGGTCAATCTGAAGAATCTATTCAATTCTATAACAAATGTTTATGAGACACCTACCAGGTGCATAACATTCTGTTTCAGACCTGATGAGAGAGTATAAGGTAGTGGGGCAAGCAAAGAACTGAGAAGCAAGAGACTGGGTCTCTTGGGCCAGGAGGCTCAACCACTAAACACTCATATAAAGTCATTTCCCTCTCTGTTTCCTCATCTGTAACATGTGGATGTCAGAGGATATAATCTCTATGAGCTCTTCTGGTTCTAAGATCCTATGAATTTATTTACCTTTTCTTGACCTTTCTAGACCTCAGTTCCTTCATTTGTAAAATAAGAGAATTAGGCTAGAAAACTTCTAATAACCATTCCTGCTCTAAAGTTTTTTTTTGTTTGTTTTGTTTTGGGAGGGCAATTGGGGTTAAGTGACTTGCCTAGGATCACACAGCTAGTTTTTATGTTAAATGTCTGAGATCAGATTTGAACTCAGGTCCTCCTGACTCCAGGGCTGGTGCACTTACCATTCACTGCACCACCTAGCCACCCCTATAAAGTTTCTTGACCCAAGTTTAGTGCCCTTATGGAGTTTACAATATAATTAGGGACATTAAGTATAAGGACATGAAATAATATAAATAAAAGTCAGAATGTGATAAGGCACAGGAGTATACGGGAGTACCAATGAATTTTTAGCATAAGAGAAATCAGACATGACAAATCAGGGTTTGATTCATTGTTCTTTGATTGTCTAAGCAATTAAGTGATGGAGAAAAATGTTAATAATTCAGATTAAATTTAAATGCATTCCTGCATATCTTTTTTGGAAAGTCAGTTGTTAAACATTTATCAGCACACCACTCGATAAAGGCCAAACAATCTCTGAAGTCCCTTCTAAATCTAAGACTCTATAACACAATCTAAATGCTCTAAACATACAGAAGAGAACATTGTGGGCTACAGAAATCAGGATAGGCTTTAAAGGAGGAGGCAAGCTACAATCTAAGATTCTTTGCTAACTGGGTTCATTTGATAATGTGCATACATAACAAGGTAATATTAACATCACAAATGTGGGAGCTGACAGGGTCCTCAAGGATCTTAGGCTCCTAGAGCTGGAAGGAAGCTCAGTAAGCATCTATATCATCTCATTAAAATCCTTCCTGTTAATAGAAGAGGAAAACCAGTGGCCAAGCAAGGATCCAAAAAGACATCTCTAACTCCAAGTCCAATATATTTTCCAGTGCACCATGCTACCTCACTCCAAGGATGCATTTCTCTGATTCTGTCTTAGAAAGTTCTTGTTTCTCTGTCTGTCTCTGTCTCTCTGTCTCTCTGTCTCTCTGTCTCTCTCTCTCTGTCTATCTCTCTGTCTATCTCTATCTCTTTCTCTCTCTGTCTCTCTGTCTGTCTTTCTCTCTCTCTGTGTCTCTCTGTCTCTGTCTGTCTCTCTCTCTCTCTGTCTCTCTTTCTCTGTCTCTCTGTGTCTCTCTCTCCTAGAGATTGCATTAATTTCAACCTGCACCAAAGATTAAAGCTCTGGAATAAATGTCTTTGGAATCTTAAAAGTATTGGAGAAATCCTTTCAAATTCCACCCCAAAGCTTAGAGCTAGCTTTTCCATATTTAATCAAAAGCACTCTGGTGCTTGCTTTCAAAGATGTTAGCAGAGAGCCCTGTACCCACCAGCAGCAGGCTATAGCTCTTCAAAGTGCCCAGTGGATTGACCTTAGCAAATCATGGAGTGCTTAGAAGCTAAGGGTGCTTCACTGGGCATGGGCTGAATGCTGAGCAAATTTTCAATGTCATTTGTCGCTGAGTAGAACGATGTAATGGGAGCTAGGGTCATTAGCTATGATGTATGGAAAAGGAGACGAGAATCTTTTTTCACTTTCTCTTTACTGTTTTCTAACCTAATTGACAAAGAGCCTGGAGAAGAACTACAATTAAGGATTCCTTCCAAGTCAATATGTGAATATATGTATCTTGTATAAATAATGTCAAGAAGGGTATGAGGGAAGGAAAGGAAAAACAGGCTTGAATGCCTCCCTTAGAGAAAACAGAAAAAGTATAGCATCCCCCAAAGGGAAGTCAGGACAAGACAAGAGGAAAAATGAAACAGATAAATTAGATAATCGGATTTCTCCTTTCTGGAAGGAATTTCATTAGTGAAATAATTCAACTTTTTAATTATAAATGGGATCTATTTCATACTCCAAATCTACTACTGATTTCCTGGCTGCTTTATGCTTCTGACTAGAATGTCAGAGTGAGTCATTTCCTGGATCTTGGCAGAGAGCCATATAAATGGATTCTCATCCAGATGAGGATCAAATTGAAAATGGATAGTGCTGGCACTGTTCTGGGAATTTTAGCAATACATGTTCCTAGACTGGACTTTGTGCTGTTCTTTAATTTTTATTGCCGTCTTTCATCTGATAGCTGTTTCTAGATATGTCCCTCCCTTACCCCTTACCCTGAGGCTACTCTTTTAGTAAAGAAAAGCATTTAAGCAAAACCACCCATCAGAGCAATCTGACAGAATATGCAGCATTCCACACCTAAAGTCCCCCATCTCTCCAACAAAATGAGAGACTTGCATTTCCATAATTATCTCCTCTCCACAGCCAGCCTTGGCCATTATAATGATACAGTTGGGCCTTGTCTTATTCTCCTTCCCAGTTACATTGTTGCACTCATCATATACACTCTTTTCTTGGTTCTGCTTACTTCATTTCACATCAGTTCATACAAGGTTTTCAACATTCTTCATTTTCATCATTTCTCATAGCACATTAATATTACATAACAACCATAAGCCATAATTTGTTCATCTGTTTGCCCAAATCAATGGATACCCACTTTGTGTCTGGTTCTTTGCTACCACAAAGATGCTCTGCCATTTTTGTCAAAATAGACTTTGAAAAGTTTCCAGTTTCAAATTTAAAATAACCGTTTATGCCTACAACCATGAGTAATAGGGAGGCCAGGTAAGACAAGTTGTCCATGTTCTCATTAGAAAGCCCAGGAGTGTTAAGCAGCCCTGTTTGCCAATGGCTGAACAATTTTCTAAAAGAAACCAGGAGGTCTTTGTTGTGCAAGGTCAGTGAATAGGAAATAGAAAAGAGAATGACTTGTGACACTTTTATTGAATATTTACTATAGCAAACTGACACATTAAGTAAAAATTAGAGTAATGCTCTGCTCTCAGCCCCATGGGATTCTGGTTCCAGACTCTGTTCAGGAGGCTTAAGCTCAAATCAAATATACTGACCCTATCACCCATATTCACAGGTGCCACCCAAATCTATACCTTCATCATCTCCCTCCCTCATTCTTATTTTACCTAACTACTATACCTTCTCATTATGGTGAATCATTAAAAAATCAAAACTGAGACACGATTAATCCAACCCATAAATTTCAAAGTTAAGGAAACTGAATCTAAGAGAGAAGTGACTTATGAGATCATATGGCTAGGGTCTGGGTTTCAATCCTGCCTCAGATATTTACTGTGTAACCATAAGCAAGTCTCTTAACCTCTATTTGTTTCACTTTCCTCAACGGTAACTGGGGATCATAATAGCTACCTACTTCCCAGGGTTGTTGTGAGGGTCAAGTGAGAAAATAGATGAAAAACAATTTACAAATTTGAGAATGCTATATGAATACTTGTCTCAGTTTTCTATTCTGTAAAATAGGGAATGTTAGTTGCATAGCAATAATAATAATAGTGGTGGTAGTAGTAGTAATAATAGTAGTAGCAATGGTGGTGATAGTAGTAATACTAGTATTAGTAATGGTGGTAGTGATAGTAGTAGTGGTAATAATAGTAGTGCTAGTAGTAGTAAGAGTAGTGGTCGTGATGACAGTAGTAGTGGTGATGGTAATAATAATAATACAAATACTAGTAATACTGGTAGCAGTGGTGGTCGTGGTAGTGGTAATAATAGTCATTGTGGTGGTGGCAGTAATAGTAGTGGTGATTATAGCAGTGGTAGTAATAGTAATAGTGGAAGGAGGAAGAGGAGGAGGAGGAAGAGTGGTGATGATGATAGTGGTAGTGCTAGTAATAGTAGTAGTACCCCTAAAAATGTTATGTTAGTTATGGAAGAGACATTAGAACTCATCTAGTCCAGGAGTCAGCAAATTACAGTCCCCTAGCCACTGCTTATATGAGCTAAGAACAGTTTCTACATTCTAGTATCTCTATGCTCCTAACTAATAGGCCTCAGGAAAGTTTAGAAGAAGAAGCTTCTGCTTCAGGGAAAAGATAAGGTCCCTGGAATGGGACAGGCAGGAGTATATCACTAAGGAGGCAGTGCTTCCTCCTTCCTATGCTGTTCCTCCCACCTAAAAGGAGCCCCTGCCATGACTTATCATTATAGGGAAGAGGGGGGTCTTCCCAACCTACCACAGACTTGTACCAGCTACACCTCCAACCTCACCATGGTCTGCTCATTGAAGGGACCAGTTGGACCAGGGCCAAGCCTCTTTCCTTGTCTTTAAGCCAGACCAGAGTTTAGAACCTGCTAGCTTCAGCCTATCCTCTTCCCAGGAAACCTGGGAAATAATTCACCTACTCTCCTCATGAGACCCCTGCCTCCATTTTACCATCCTGTCACTGGCTTGTCTGGGCGCAACTCTACCTTTATCCCTAACACACACACACACACACACACACACACACACACACACACACACACA